>NW_020954570.1:9270822-9371753 GCF_900497805.2 Vombatus ursinus | reverse complement strand
TCTATCTATCTATCTATCTATCTATCTATCTATCTATCTATCTATCTACCTATCTATCTATCTACATACATATATTTTTCTCTCTAATTACTCTAATACTGACAAAGGACTCGTGAGTTACAAATATCATCTTTACATGCAGCATGTAAACAGTTCAACCTTAATAAGTCTCTTTATGATTTCTCTTTTCTGTTTACCTCTTCATGTTTCTCTTGAGTCTTGTATCTGAAAGTCAAATTTTATACTCAGCTCTGGTCTTTTCATCAAGAATACTTGAAAGTCCTCTATTTCACTGCATGTCCATTTTTTCCCCGAAGCATTATGCTCAATTTTGCTGGATAGGTGAGTCTTGGTTGTAATCCTATCTCCTTTGCCCTCTGGAATATTATTTTGTATTCCATGCCCTCTGGTCCCTTAATATAGAAGCTGCTAAATCTTGTGTTATCATTGTGTCTTTCTGGCTGCCTGCAATATGTTCTTCTTGACCTGGGAACTCTGGAATTTGACTACAGTATTCCTAGGAGTTTTCCTTTAGGGATCTCTTTCAGGAGGTGATCAGTGGATTCTTTCCATTTCTATTCTGCCCTCTGGTTCTAAAATATCAGGGCAGTTTTCCTTAGTAGTTTCTTGAAAAATGATGTCTGGGCTCTTTTTTGGATCATGGCTTTCAGATAGTCCAATAAGTTTTAAATTCTCTCTCCTGAATCTGTTTTCCAGATCAGTTGTTTTTCCAGTGAGATATTTCACATTGTTTTCTATTTTTTCATTATTTTGAATTTGTTTTACAGTGTCTTGATTTCTCATAAAGTCATTAACTTCCAATTGCTATATTTTAATTTTTAAGGAAGTATTTTCTTCAGTAGCTTGTGGACTTCCTTTTCCATTTGGTCAATTTTGCTTTTTAAGGCATTCTTTTACTCATTGGCTTTTTGGACCTCTTTTGCCATTTGGGTTAGGCTATTTTTAAAGGTGTTATTTTCTTCAGTATTTGTTTGAGTCTCCTTTAGCAAGCTGTTGACTTGTTTTTCATGATTTTCTTGCATCACTCTCAGTTTTTCCTCTACTTCTCTTACTTCTCAAAATTCTTTTTGAGCTCTTCCTTGGCCTGGGATCAGTTCATATTTGTCTTAGAGGCTTTGGATGTAGGAGCTTTGACTTTGTTGCCTTCTTCTGGTTGTATGTTTTGATCTTCTTTGTCACCAAAGTAAGATTCTATAGTCTGACTCTTTTTGCACTGGTTGCTCATGATCCCAGCCAATTACTTGAGTTATAAACTCTTTGTTAAGGTAGGAGTCTGCTTCCAGTGTGGAAAATGTACTGTCCCAAACTTTGGGGGTTTTGTGCAGCTGTTTTCGGAGATACTTCTAGGGACCTGTAAATTTTCAGTTCTTCCAAGTTGCTATGATCAAGGGCGAGATGTTTACTCCTTTCCTGGCCTGTGCTCTGCTCTATGAGTGACCACAAGCACTCTTTTCTGTCTTGGAACTGTGAGGAGGATTTCCTCTCCACCACCACTACAAGCTCCATCACGCCAGCGCTCCTCCTCGCCCCAGGACCACACCTAGAACTGTGACCCAGATCTGAGCACAGGCAAAGCAAGAAAATCCTGGACCAGCAAAGATATCCCTACAATCACCCTCTGATCAGCCATTTGATTCCCCCTCAATCTGTGGGCCAGAAGCTCTGGAAGCAGCCATCACCCAGAGACTGAGCTCAGGGAATGGGGCTGGGACTGCACCATGCTTCTCTCTCACTACAGTCACAGACTTTTCCCACTGACCTTCTAAGTTGTCTTTGGTGTTCATGGGTTGAGAAGTGTGGAAACGGCCACAATTGTCTGTGATTCAGTCCCCTGAGGCCTGCGCGCCCATGCCAAACTGAACTCCTCTCCCAGTCCTGCGTGATAGACCTTTCTGATCAACCATCCCGGTTGCCTTGGGCTGGAAATTTGTTTCACTCTTTCTTTTTGTGGGTTTTGCTGCTTTAGAATTTGTTTAGAGCCATTTTTTGCAGGTATTTAGAGGGATTTGGGGGAGAGCTCAAGCAAGTCACCGCTTTTCCTCTGCCACCTTGGCTCCGCCCCCTGAATTATCAAAGTAGTTTCTTTTGATCAACTCTGTTCTACTCTCATAGTCCCTGCCTTCAGGGATTTCTGATTTGAAGTTAGAAAATGCCTCCTGTCAAATTTCTGCCTACAAATCTCAAGCCATTTCAGGAACTCTGTAAAATGAACTAAAAAAGGAAAGGAAAGATCACTCCAGTATCTCTGCCAAGAAAACCCCAAATGGGGTCATGGACACAACTGAAATAACTGAACAACAACAAGAACAGTCCAGAACTTTACCAAAATCAGACATGCAGAAAGAACCTTGAGAGTCTATAACCCCTTTTTTTTCCTTCAGGAAATTGAGACCCAGAAAATAAAATTTACTTTCTGAGGACCACACAGCAAGGTAGTGGCAGATCCAGAGACATCCTTGGTACTTTGATTCATATTTCTTTGCTATTTCTATTATGCAATCTTGCTTCTCCCACAAAAAGTATCACTCTGTGGATTCTATTTACACCAACTGTTTTTTTCTGGCAGACTTAGGAGAAAGAAAGTAAAAAGAAGACTTAAGTGAAAGGTCTGTATATGTATTTAATGTATATGCAGAGTACATCATGCAAAATGCCAGGCTAGATGAATCAAAACCCAGAATTAAGGTTGCTGGAAGAAATATCAACAATCTCATATATGCAGATGATGCCACTCTTATGGCAGAAAGTGAAGAGGAGTTAAGAAGCCTCTTCATGTGGGTGAAAGAGAAGAGTGTGTAAAAGCTGACTTAAAGTTTAACATAAAAAAAAAACCACTAAGATCTTGGCAACTGGTTCTGTTTCTTCCTAGCAAATAGAGGGAGAAGAAATTGAAGCAGTGTCAGATTTTATATTCTTGGGCTCAAAGATCACTGTAGACTGTGACTGCAGTCATGAAAGTCATGAAATTAAAAGACACTTACTCCTTGGAAAGAAAGCTATTACAAATCTGGACAGCATACAAAAAAGCAGAGATATCACCAACAGGTCTGTATGGTCAAAGTTATGGTTTTCCCAGTAGCAATGTATAGCTGTAAGAGTTAGACTAGTAGGAAAACTGAGTGCTGAGGAATCAACACTTTCTAACTGTGATACTGGAGAAGACTTTTAAGAGTCCTTTGGACAGCAAGGAGATAAAATCAGTCAATACTGACAGAAATTAATTCAGGTTATTCACAAAAAGGTCAAATATGGAAGCTAAAGCTTAAATACTTTGGCCACATAAATGAGAAGTTGGGAATCATTGGGAAAGACTCTAATATTGGAAAAGATTGAAGGCAAAAGGAGAAGGGGACAGCAGAGGATAAGATAGATAGATAGTGTAATGGAAACAATGAACATGAGCTTGGACAGCCTTTGAGAGATAGTGGAGGACAGAAGGGTCTGGTGTGCTATGGTCCATGGGGTCACAGGGTCTGAAGAACTGAACAACAGTAACAGCAATGATACTTTGGCACAATTTGAATTAGGAAGAAAAATAAAGATAACAGAGTTAGATAAAGTTATAGTCAGAAGTACGCTGAAAGAACTTATTAGCACAGCCCTTGACTCAGTCTTTCCTCGCCATTTTGGTAAATATGTCTTTCATTCTATATCTCTGTCTTGCCTTTTTTATATATTGGTTAATCTTGAAAGGACAGAAACTAGATCAATTTTTCACTTTCTTATATGTATTAGTTCTAAGAAAATATGGCAGAAAAATGCCCAGGATAAAACAAACCTCCCCTTCTCCACACCTACCCTCCATTTTATTCTCACCTTTGTTTGCTCCATAGATATATCTTTCCCTATCATTGGGCATTCAGATATCAAAAGCTCCTTAGTGTAGCTCTATGTCTTAATGACGACTAAAGTTTATTTCAACTAAATACACTAACATGTTGGCACTATCAAGGTGGAAATCATAGGATTTAGAGTTGAAAGGAACCTCAGAGATCATCTAGTCTCACTCTCTGATTTTACAGTTGAGGAAATTGAGGCTCAGAGAGGTTAAGTCGCAGGTCATACAAGTGGTAAATGTCAAGGGGTGGGATATGAATCCAGGTCCTCTGACTTCACAACCAGTCTTATTTCTTACTATAAAGTGTATAGGAGAGCCAGGATTGAAACCATGTGTATTAGACTTTTATTCCATTCCCTCTATTTTTAGGTACATGAGCCCAGTATTTTTTTCCCTATGATATATCTACTCTCTACACAGAAATATGAGCTATATAGAAGTTTAACAAATATTTGTTGCTTGAATTATTCAGGAAAGTGATGCCACATTTGATCTAAGTATCCTTTGTATCTAAACAGGTAAGTTTCCAGTATTGACTCAATCTGACTATCTTAAGAGAAAATAATGATCAACCTGGCAACACAAACTTTTCCCCCCACAATAAATTCTTGTAGCTCAGCTCACATTGAATATGTAGCATAACCATGAGCCTTATTTTTTCCTGGTAAGCAGAAGGGCCAGCCGGTGGCATCATATAGAGAAGATTCCTAGTAAAATCACACCCACGTAGTGCAAAGAAATCTCAAACCATTTTTTTCTCTTATTTTGTATCTTGGCTGACACTTGGTTAGACCTGTGACTTGGGGGATCACATAAGGTACACGAACTACATCCTCCCCAAAATTCCTCCTCCAAATCCACTTGGAGCCCAGATTCATTCAAGGAGCAGCCTGACCCCAAATAATCAAGTTAGTTATTTCTCTCAGTTCATTATACCCACACTAAGTGGTATGTCAGTAAATGTTTAATAACTGGATCTCTTGGCAGGGGGAGGAATGTACATAGGGTACATTTTTTAAATTTAATCTACATTAGATGGGGGAGGAGAGTCAAGATAACAAAGTAAGAGAAAGCATTATAGCCTCACTCACCATATTTTCTAGACAAAGATTTAGAATATACACCAGACTAAATTCTAATTAGGAAATCCAAGAAAAATTCACAGTGAGTCACTTTTCCAAGCCAAGGAGGCTTAGGTAAAGAGACAGAGAAACCTGCAGACCCTGGACTAGCAGCACAAGGGGAACATTATAGAGCACACGGATTGACTGGGCACAAGGACAGTAGCACCGAGCACAGACAAACCGTGTACTAGCACAGCATGCAGCAATGAAGTCCATCTAGCAGCTCTGTCCATCACTATCCAGATCCAGGTCACACAGATCCAGAGCAGAAAGGCACAAGTAGTCCCGGAGAAGCAGACTTCAGTGGGGCCTTAGCTGCTTACTGAACAAGGAACAAGCTCCAGAAACAGATAATAGCTGTTTGGCTCCAGTCCTGTGAGCAGTGCAGGGATTATTTTTAGCCTCTAGCCCAGACTGAAACCTACAGTGGAATAACAAGGGCAGCAGTCCCAGACTGGAAAGGAATGGGCAGTTCATTTGCTCTGAACCTGCCGAGTGTTCCAGTGTCTGAGCCCAGCAGTGGCTGCTGAAGCTCCCAACCAGACCCAATTCTGAGAGAAGAGCTTGGAGAGCTCAAACTAGGAGGAAGGTGAGTAGACCTGATCCCAGGTTACATCAATTTGGGAGTACTGAAAGCTTGCAGGCCCCCAAACTGAGATGTGAAAGCAGCAGAAGGTTCCATGAGGGCCTGACTTATAAAATGAGAGACTTTAAAACAGGAAATGTTTTAAAACAGACTTGTAAAACGAGCCCTTCTGTCTCTCAATATTATCATAGAGACTTCAAAACAGAAAAAAAAATTTTTTAATTTCTTTACAATTATTAATGCAATTGTATATAAACTCTTTAATCCAATTTTGAGAACTTATATTATTGGAGCCAGCATATCCATGGGGGAAAAAAAAGAAGAGAAAAAAAAATTTTTGTTATAAAACAAATTCTTCTTTGTATATTCAATCGAATCTGAAGAATAGTCAGTACTTTGCTCTGCTTTTTCAGTTTTGTTCTTAATTACCTTCAGGATCAAAATAAAAAAATATCACTCAGGAAAATCATGTATGTATATATATATATATATATGTGTGTGTGTGTATATGCATATATGTATGTATGTATGTATGTGTTATGTGTGTATATATGTGTTTATATATGTGTGTATTTATATACACACATATATTCTAGTTCTTATAGAAAACACTCTAATCTTGTTGCTGGTCTAAAAGTAAAGTTTACTACTCCATTAAAAGTTAAACTTACAACTTTATCACATCACAACTTTATTCTGTCCCCACTTTGAGTATATCAGCTATGAGAGGTCCTAGCTCATCATCTAACTGCTTCATTACTTTAGAATTTCACAACATGCGGTCAGCAAAGTTGATTTTTATGACTGTGCCCAAAGAGAAGATCCCAAATAAATGTGCAGATAAAGACAATTTACCAGGTCTATAGTACTTTTTCCAAACAATAAATTATTATTATTATTATCAATTTAAAGCAAAATATATGCAATTAAACACAGTTTTTAAACATAATGACCATATTTTAATAGTTCAATTCATAACCTAAAAGCATCTAAACTAAAAGGGAAATTAATTTTCTAAGGATTCAATTACACCATTCTCTAGGTATCATTCAAATTCAAATTTCTTATATAACAATTGCACAAAAATCACATTACAATAAAATTAGAAACTTAACAATAACATAAATAATATTATGGATTTTAAAAGCATAAAACAAAATGTAAACATCAACTCAATTGAGTATATTTCTGAATCACCTCACATAGAAAATTTCTTTGTCCATATGCCAGTTGGTCATTCTATACTAGTAGCATTCAAAAACCAGCATAGAATAATTTTGAAGCAATTTCAATTTTAATTCTTATTCATGCTGTTTCTACACATCATTATAATACCAAATATTAGTATGTTTGGCATTAAGGTCTGATCTACCTATAGAATGTCAAATATCACAATTATCCTAATAAGAAGATATCTCACTTTAAATAAGACTGCATTATAATTTAGTTTTATGATTAATTCAATTCAAATCTGGATTTATAATTACAAAGGGATTATTCAAAATCTTAATTTTCCCAAGGATCATTAGCTGCCAGCACCTCAAATTATAGAGCCCACTGCTCTCAATTAGCTTACTTTAAAAAATTTATGGTAGCATTCTTCCTTCTTTTGAGACCCACAAGGCACTCCAAAAATATGGAAATTGTAACATAATGCTATATCCTTCATGCAAAGATTGGTACACACCCTTTTAATGGTCCTTCAAGGACAAAATTTTAGAATGCTGTACTCAAATAATTCCACAATGCAAATTTATTTCTATGGTTTCCATTTGTAAACATGGCAACTTGACAGAATATGGTCCACCTTAAATTGTTTTATGGCATTTCTCTGACTGGCATTAACAAATTTACAGGTATAGAAAATTTCTCATATCCTTCATATTGCAACAAAATAAAAAACTGCCTCAAACCTCTTTCCAAAACTCCAAACCTCTATTTTACATTACCCTCAATTCATACTGTCAGTACAAGTGGACTTCAGCTTTCATGAAGTTTTCACCCATTCTTTTCCTATCTACTTGCTTCTCTCACTTTTTTCTTCCAATGGACTTTGACTCAAGCCCTACAAACTTCCTTATTATGCTATGATTCAACCCTTTGCTATGCTCTCTATTTCTCTTAAATACATCTCATTTTTGTTTAACAGTTATATCCCAGTCTAATATCCTATTGAATCTTTCCTATAGAAATTTTCATGTATATACTCTAGTAATTAACTGCAAAATTTTTGATGTTTTTATTTCCAAAGTCTATTTTAATTTTTTTTAGGTAGTTTTGCTTCTAGTTATCTAAACAATTAAGTTCTATTGAATTATTCACAGAATAAAATATATTGGTAAGGTATAACAGCCTTCTAGGATCAAATTTTGCCCTAATAAGGCCTAAAGGCTACAGATTGAGAACGATTTTTTTCCCTTCCCTTTCTAGGGACCCAACCATCCAGTTCTAGTTGAGCAATGTTGTTATTTTTTCCTCCTCCTCATCCCTCTCCTTCTCTTTTCCCTCTTACTCTTACATGTGGGTGCTCTGTCCAAAGGAATATAAATATTGAATTCCCAAGGAATATAAATTGCTTATACTTTATAAGGTATATACTCTTATATACTTTATAAGGTATCTTGGGGTTTGGACACTAGATTTTTTTTCTTCCATGCTTATTTATTCTATCATTGTTTTGTTTTTGTTTTTGTTTTTTTCCAAAAAAAATTGGGACAATTAATGCTTTTGTCTCGTATGTTTTTCATTTATGATTTTTTGAAATATGGCTCTAGAAAACCAGGTTTTGATAAAGCCCATTGGGATTTAAATAGAGCTGCTTGACTATGCTTTTAAACCCAAATCACTGTGGCTCTCAGTGATTGGTCAATAATAGGTCGCAGCCCAAGCCTCACTTGGTCATTGTTTGAATTTTGATGACTCAGAGTGAGTGTAAATAACAATTGTTTCTGTTTTGGCCAGGAACTCCTCCCAGACTGATTCTTTTGTGAAGGCAAACATGGCCATCTTTTGCCTCAATTTTTACCTAACCTTTAACTACTAAATGAGTGTTGCCTCAAACAAACTGAGACCTGGGAAAAACCTTAGCTTCAGAAGGCCAAGTTCTCCCACTGCATCTAGGGCCATCACCAGAGGTCCTGACCTATGTCTTGCCACTGGGCTCAGATGACTCTGGAGGAAAGAATGACTTTTTACAGCTCTGATTCACTTAAATCCAATTCACTTGGAAGTCAAGACATCACCCTCTTGATATCATTAGTCCTCTTCTAGAATGAAGGATGAGCAATAATAATAACAATAAACCTTAGCATTAGCTAGGAGGTGCAATCACCTAAAACAATGAATCTATTACCCTCCAGGGGAAAGAGTAATAAGAATTTAAAAAAAAAGTCTTAAGTGCTACTTGTATGTGATCTTAGTCTTAGGGACTCTGCACCCCTACTCCCATTCAAATCTACTAAGATATTTTAGCATTTACGAAAACATTCAAACTATAATTTATAAATTTACAACAAGGATATTGTATTTTCAGGTTCAAATTTAGCCTTTGTTGAGTTTACAATGCCATAAATTTTTCTCTTTCTTGTCTGTCTTTATCTCTGCAACTTCAACCTGGCTAGAACTGAGAAGACCAAGAAACTATTTTGCAGCTTTTCCCTGCTTATTCTAAAACCTTCTCTTCCTCTGAAAATCTAATCAAAGGGTCAGTGGAAGAAAATCTCTGCTTATTGAAGAGAATTTAGCAACAAAATTGTAATATATTCTGATAAAGGGTAAGGGAGAAAATACAGAAAAAGCAAGAGAGACAGAGAGAGAGACAGAGAGACAGAGAGAGACAGAGAAATCTGATGAAGGACTAGCTGAATTTCAATAGATGCTACTGGAACTCTCAGGTGATCAGTCCTAGAAAACTACTATTTTGTGGATAAGAGCATCCAGGCTAGATCTAACCTGAGTAATTCCCCAGGTAAAGGTATCACATATTCCCCTAACTTTCTGATCACTGGGAGTCCTCAGTCCTAAGACCTAGTCTGGGGTTGGGTGTGATTTTACTGTGTTCAGCCCAAGTCCTAAGGTACTCACCAGGTTCTCATGTTGTCAGTTGATTCCATATAGATTGGGCCACTCTCCTAATTTCTGAGATTTTGGAGACTTACTCAGCTTACTGAGCCTTTGGCCTTCTCTTCAGAGATCCCATTTCTTCCACCAAATTGTTGGTCAAGAAAGAATTATAGGCTAGGAAAGTTTCAAGAAAAGAATCTACTAAATCATCTAGCATAAGAGAGCCAAAATAGGTGGCTAACTCCCCCTGAGCCCCTTTAAGTTTCTTATTATATAAAGAATTCAAGGATAAGAAAAAGGAAATAGCAGCTGACTGGCTACTTCAGGACTTCCCAAAAAGACACAAAACATGGTATTAGACCTAGAAGAACCCTGGGGTTAGCATGTCCAGAATGTCCTGTATGTCCTGAATTAGTCAATAAACTGGCACTAACATAAAGTATGAAGTCAAGAAGTAAAGTGGAAGAATGAGCAAACAAACAAACGAGAAAGAATTCTACTATAAAAAGCAACTGGGAAGCTCAAGACACAAACCTCGATGAAGAGAATATTTCAAAATATCTATCAGCAAAACTTAAAGGAAAAATGCAGCTTGGACAAAGATTTAGCCACAATTCCTGGAAAAGTTGAAGCAATATTCTTTTTTTAAAAAAAGTTTTAAATGATTTTTAAAAACAAACAGAGCTATATGAGAAAGATAAGAAAAAAATTAACTTTAAACAAGATATACAAAACCTTAACTTACCCATGAAAACAACTCCTTGAAAAGTAGAATTGAACAAATAGAAGCTAAGGACTCCATGAAATATCAAGAAATGTTAAAGTAAAATCAAAAGACTGAACAAATAGGGGGAAAAATGTGAGATATATCACAGCAAAAACAATTGACCTGGAAAACAAATCAGAGATAATTTAAGAATCATTGAACTATCTGAAATCCATGAACAACAAAAGAGTATATGCATCATATTGCAAGAAAACATAAAAGAAAACTGCTTGGATATCATAGAACAAATGGCAAGTTAGAAATTGAAATCGTTCAGGGATCAGCTCCTGAAAAAAAAATCCCAAAATGAAAAATTTCAGTATTATTATAGCCAAAATCTAGAGTACCAATTAAAAGAAAAAATTCTATAAGCAGTCAGAAAGAATTAAGGTACTAAGGTCAATATCACACAAAATGTAGTGACCATCACTATAAAAAGGTAGAGAACTTGTAATATGACATTCTAGAAGACAAAAGATCTAGCCTAAGAATAGTTTATCCAGCCAAACTGAGTAGAATGCTACAGGGGTGAAAATGAACCTTTGGTAAATTAGAGGACTTCCAAGCATTCATAATGAAAAGACCAAAGATGAGTAGAAAATTTGACATACAAACACAGGAGACAAAAAAGCATTAAAAAATTAAACAGAGGTAAAAAAAATCATAAAGGGATTAACAAAGTTGAACTATTTACAATTGTATATGTGGAGATGATACAAGTATTTCCTCAGAGCTCTGACTTTTATTGACCATAATAATAAAATTACATTCAATAAAGGGCCTTTGAAGCAAACATTAAAAATTAATTGGGACCTAATAACTTAATCCTAAAGAATGGGCAGGTTAAAAATCATAGGAACAATAATCATAGGAAATCATAGGAACAATTTCAATAAAATTAATGATAAGAATAAGACAACATACTCAAATTTAGGGGTGTAAGCCAAAGTAATAAATATAGAATGATTTATATCTCTAAACACTTACATTATTAAAAGAGAGAAAGAGAAAATAGATGAACTTGCCATGGAACTAAAAAAACCTTAAAAAATAAATCTAAATATGTAGATATAGATAGATAAGCTTATATCTATCTACATATTCGTAAGGAGGGGTTTTTGTTTGTTTTTTGCTTTCTCAAAGGGTGGGGCAAGGGTAAGTGAAAAGGAGAAAATTTGAAACTGAAAATAAAATAAATTTTGACTTAAAAATAAAATAAATGATTACAAATGTTCATGGTGGAAAAACTGCCTTAACATTTAACATTTAACTTTTAACTTTAACATTTAATTTCATTTTTAACATTTCTCTGCCACTTCCTTAAATGTAGACAATAAATGAAGCCCTTATTTATGATGTTTTTCAGTATCTGAGATCTCACTAAGAAAATCTTTAAAAAACTTAGGTCTGATTCATGTCTAGCATCTTCCCAAAAAGAATTAACAAGAGCTCTTCTAAAAAAAATAGTGCCAAAGGGATATTGTACCAAATAAATATCAAGTATGTATTTTATCTACCGGAAACATGGTAAAATACAGGGGGCTCAAAACGTTCATTAATAGGTACTTAAAACATTTTTTAAAAAATCTCCCTCAAAGGTAAAGGCATTTTGTGGGATTGCTGTAAAGATATTTCTCTTTCACCTCAGGCGTGTATTATCTAAGCAAATCACAAGGTCTAAATCTACTTGGCCAATCAGGAATGGATCTTTGATCCTTTCAGGTTCAGGAGTAGTGAATACTTCTTTATATCTCAGTTTTCTCATCTGTAAAATTATTTAATGGCCTCTAAGATCCTTTCCAATTCTAAATCTATGATCTTATAATCTCCTTTTCTAGGAAATTATATAGTTGCAGAAACATCTTCCTCAGGGAAGTCAGTACTTACTCAGGAACCCAGGAATTAAAATTTATGACGTAGCTAGAAAGACTGGAAGCATTCATTTCTCAAGATTTTTGATTCCTAGTTATAGACCTGCACACAAGTTAGAAATACAAAAGCCAAAGAAGCTAACCAATAACTCAGGCTTACCTAGATAAATGCATGTTATTGCTACTGTGTGTTTGAGTTGCAACCACCCATTATTGCTAAATGGAGGGGCAGGAGAGGAAAGGAAATAAATCCCTTCCTCTCCTTCACTAGAAATATAAGGAAGAAGTAACAGAGCTCCAAGAGGCATCCCCCCCCCCCAAAAAAAGGAAGAGTGGAGACTTTCTATAGCTCCTACAGCTTAGTGAGCAGGTAGGCTTACCTAATGTTGTGGGCTAGAAAAGATACTTAATATACAAAATGGATATCAAGTATAAGGCCACTTTATTTTCCCTACAACAAAAGAAATGTTTAAGATACAAAAAACTCATAAACGTTCATTGACAAACACAGGACATAAAACAGCAATATCTCATAATGGTATATGCACTTTGTTGGATTGCTGAACAAACATTTCACTTTCCCTTCAGGTCTGCATATAGCATAAATATAAAGAGTAGCAATACAAACAAATATAAGATGGTAAAAGAAAGGTAACTAACAATTGGGGAGATCAGGAAATGTTACATGTAAAAGGTAGTGCTTGAACTTCATCTTGAAGAAAGAGAGGGATACTATGAGGTGGAGGGGAGATGGGAATATATTCTAGGTATAGAGGAGATCCTGTGCAAAGGTACAGACAAAAGTTGGAGTGTCGTGTATGAGAAACAGAGACAAGGTCTGTTTTGCTGAATCATAGAGTGTGGGAAGAGATGTAATGTAAAATGAGGCTGGACAGATCATTCTGGCCAATGATGGTTATTAAGGGTTTTTAAAAACCAAACAGAAGCTCATATTTTATTCTGGAAGCAATAAGGAGTCATTGGAGTTGACTTAGTAGAAGAGTGATATGATCATATCTAAAATTAAGGAAAATAACTTCAGGAGCTGTTTAGACAATGGTCTGGAATGATGGAGAGAGACTTGAAGGAGGAATATCTATTAGGAGGTTTTCTGAAAATGTAGAGAAAATGGAGAGGAGTTTGAACTAAGATGGTGACTATATTTAGAGTGAATGGGTTGAATTTGATAAACGTCATGGAATTATAAATAGCAAGATTTTAAAACTGATTAAATGTATGGACAAGGTACTATGAGGAACAGAGATGATGACAAGGCTGCAAACCCAGGAGACTGGTAAATAATGGTGGCTTCAATAAAAATGCATATGTTTTTAAGAGGGGCAGGTTTAAAGGGAAAGATGATAAGTTTTGTTTTGGCAAAGTTAAGTTTGAGATTTCTCCAGGACATACATTGAAATTAACAAATTAAAAAGGAACAGAAAAGGAATTAAAATAATAACCATATTCTACCATATACAACAGTTCTTGCAGGGACAACATTTGCTATTTTTCCAAGTCTGGATGCCATACCTTTTTTCTTTCTAAGTGATGTCTAGGAATTTAACAGATTTGCTAGGGCCCCGGAAACACTCTGCATAGGGCCTGGAAATAAACTGTCAGTAATATTTCTGTACTACAGAGCAGGAATTGGGAGAGGTGAAAGCCACAACTGCCTAAGATTATTTTAGTCAAGAGGTCCCTGGCATACAGATCTTGCATGTGTTATATTTATGATTATGTTTACATTAAACAGAAAATAAAAGGTGTGTTGGGGTGGGCGTAAAGGAGAAGAATCTGAAAATCATCCACAGAATCAAGTGGGAAATGCTAACTGTAACTGGTACTATTGGTCCTGTCCTGGATGAAACAAGATCTGTCTATACTATGAAATCTCACCAGAAATGCCACAGACAATAGCAGACTTTACATCAAGGATTAAAGGAAATTAGAAAATTTTAAATTTATTTTACTGAAATGGTATGAGCAGCTTTAGAACATAAAAAGCATTTCATATTTCCCTGCTTGATTCTATTGATTAGACTATGGAGCAAAAGTCATAGTCCTGGCTATATTCAAACCAGATATTTTCTCTAGGAATTTTCATGCACAGGTTTGATGTAGAGATCATAGCATCATTTAGATTTAGAACTAAAAGAGATCCCAGAGACCATTAAATACAACTCCCTCATTTTACAAATGTGGAAACAAGCATGGAGAGGAGAGGTCACATGCTCGTGGTCACACACAACTGGAAGGCATCCAGGGTGGCATTTGAACCCATGTTTTCCTGGTTCTAAGCCCAATGCCCTCCCCATTACACCATGGTGTTTTCTTCTGGGAAGACAAAGGAAGTAAGTATGGACAGAACAAAGAAGTCAGATTTAGTGCAACTGTGAGTTTTCCCCCCAGGGTGCTTAGTACAGAGCACAGAGCATTTGACTTGTCTGCTTACTTAGATATGTACACTGTTAATATTGCATGACTCTTTTAAAAAAAATTCTTTCTAATACAAAATAGAAAAAAGCCCTTGAGCACTGTGTGTGCAGCTTTTCATCTCTCTGAAAGGCTCTATAATGAAGAGAAATTTATCCACTTTAAATTGTAGTATGTGCATAAAATGAACCCTACTTGCTGTTTGTAAGACTTACTTTCTATTTGTGCCTTGTAAAGCCAGCAGGATCATGACCACTCACAGTTTGTCCTTATACCTTCAGCCTTGGGGAGGAGAGCAGGAAAAAATGTGAGTGTGATATGTTAGTTACTGTGTAACCTAATGAGGCACAAAGAAAAGCTTCCCTGTGTCAAATGATGTTCTTGGATCCTCCTGAATTCTGTCTGCAGATTACAGTAGGGCTGAGAAGACTGTCCAATGAGCTTGTTACTCTGCTTTGGTTTCAGGTATGACTTGTCTTTCTGTGTCCTGAAGGAAATATGATAAAAGGCTCAGCTTCCACCAGGCCATTCTGTGGGGCCTGACTGGATTCCCATGCTCTGACAAGAAGCTGACTTGGTCGCTAACCTCAGCTAAATTTACCTCCCCCAAGAAACTATAGATGCATAAGTCCATTGACAAGTGACACCCCACCCCCACCACCATAAGCCAATCTCTGAGAAAACAGCCCTATCTAGAGACTTTCTATCTAGTTCTCAATTTTAAAGGGAAAAGAGCAGGGGAACAAATATAAGCAATACTTCTAAGGGTCATTCCTCTCTTGGAATGCTCAAAAGAAGCTTTAAAACTGAGAAAAGGGATAAGGAAGATGAGCAAAATTTTCCAGTGGTGTTTAGGTTTATGCGATGTTTGAAGACAGATGGCTAGCCAACCACTGAAGTACATGCAGTGTGATCACAACTTTGCCACTTTTAGGGTAGTTATTGAAAATCTGCATAATCAAATAGTAGCTGCATCTGCAAGCAATGGCTATAACGAAAGGGACAGATATGGTGATTACCTTGTATTTTTATTAGCCACACAGCTGACTGAAGTGCCATCTAAGGAGTGGGAACTACAAGAATTGATCAACTCAAATTCTGAATGTGGTAGAGATTGTGTTTATGTGAATCTGTGTTGGGAATATGAGGAATGCTACAAACAACAGATGATGTTATTATGTATTCTTTAGGGTAGCCTTAATAAATCAAATAGTTTGGAACAGAAGAAAAATATTCTTGGTATGTAGGGACGCTGGAAATAATTGTTAAAATGATGAAGAAGCTGTTGTCCACATTGTGCCACACTGGGACTTACAAATTCAGAGAGAGGGAGACAGCAAGTGTCTATTGAGAATAAACCTTCTAAAAAAGTTTTTTAAAAGAATTTTATTAAGGCAGTTCAGCAGAGGGGAGAGGTGGTAAAAGTTGTGGCTTGCTGCACCCCCCCCCCAATCTCTGTAAGTCTCACATTATATAGAGTCCAAACAAGGGTACAAGTTGAGTGGCCTGCACATAAGCAGTTTCCAAAAAAGGCAATTTCTGTAGGTTGATTGAGATGTACCATCAGTGGACAAGCATAAACATTCAATAAAATTTGGGCAAAGCCAAAACACAAGCTATTGGCCTAACCCAAAACACAAGCTTTGGATGGGATGCCAACCATTCCTTTCTGTAATCTCTGCCTTCACCAGAGGATCCCTGAAGTCAGTATGACCTACGTACATGCTAAGTTAAATAATATCTAGCCCACAATGCTAGATTCAGATGGTATTAGTAAATAATAAAGTGTCACACTAGGTAGCCCACTGGATAGAGAGCACTGGGCCTTGAGTCAAGAAGTCCTGAGTTCAAATCCAGCTTCAGACATTTAATAGATGTATGATCTTGGGCAGTTCACTTTATCTCTATTTTCCTCAGTTTTCTCGACTGTAAAGTGAGTATAATTAATAATATCACATTCTTCCCAGGGAACAAATGAAATTACATTTGTAAAACATTTAACACAATGTTTAACACATACTAGGCACTATATAAATGCTAGTGTGGCAGGTAAAAGATGAAATAATTGAAAAAAGGTTTGATCTTCCAAGTATATTGACTTATAAAGCAATGAATGGCAATTGTCCCACAAACTAGGATCAGACTTCCTAAGCTTAGGCCTCGACCCTGAATATAGGAGGAGAAAGACTTTTATACATTAAAAACAATTATTAAAATATCAATTATCAAAACAAAACAAGTTATCAAATAAGGCCAATTAATTAAAAGGAAACAATCAGGATACAATATTAGGAAATCTGATTTCTAATTGAAAGAAAGATTTGGGACTCTCTAAGTTGTAAAGGGGAGAGTGAACATGTGCAATTCCCTGAAATCAGAGAAAGAGGTGTTCCACTCCCCACAAATGTCTGCATACCCACCAGAGGAACATGTAAACAGTAAGTGATTGATCAATATGTGGCCAGTTTTCTGATAAGATATATGGAATGCTTAACATGTACAATTGTGAGAAAACTCCTTGTATCAGTCATAGGATCTGACTAAGGTTCTGGTCAATACATCCTAGGTTCTTAGTTAAGGGTCTCTAAACAGCAGGCAGAGGTAATCCAGCTTTCCAGCCATGCAGGGCTAGGCTCAAACAATGCAATAAAGTTTTCTCCCAATTCCCACAATTGAATAAAGTTCTCTCACAAGACAGATGTTTGACTAGACCCATGATTGAATAGAAAGGGAATCGAGCTAGCTCCCAAAATGAGTCATAAGATGGAGTCAGTGTGGTTCACTCAATTACCACATCAATCACTTCTTGTCCTAATTCCCTCAATTCCCTCCCTACATATTATATATTTTTTCTATGTTCAGATGTTATGGGCAGTATTCTTATATTATTTCTTGCCTTATATTAATCAGATTTTGTGACTTGTCATGTTTTTCTGTTATAATCCTTAAATTGTCTCTATACGTAGTCTTTGAGATCAATTTTTTTTGTCTGTATGAAAATCATGCTTTCTGTTAATGTTATAGACTTTTACTTCTGTTCTTCTAGATTGTCCTTCACTTCCCTGTATTTGGATCCCCAATTAATTATTCTCCCTTGTGTTTCTTTTTTGAGACTTGCCACTCTGGAATCTAGTTTTGTATTCTACCAGTTATTTCTGCTGTGCTGGCCATAAATTCTGCTTTCATCATTCTTATTTCTCTTTTAAACTATTTATGAACAGCATGATATGGTTCTATGTTCTTTTGGAAAGCCACAAGGTCCTCTGCCTTTTCAAGCATTGAATTATCTTCCTTTGTCTTATGAAATTTATTCATAGATTCCTGAGCTCTTTTACTAGATCTGAAGGCCATATTTCATTTTGCTTTTAATCTCTACCCTGTTGGTTTATCTATTTATAATCAGAATTTTTTTTCTTCCTGAGATTTTTGGTAATTTCAATTTCTCCCCATCTATTTTCCCCTATTGCTTCCTTCCTGACTCCCTTTTCTCTAATGGAGGTTTCTCTGGGGCCTGCATCTCAAAGTGTCTCAATATCATCCCACACTAATCAATTTATGATTCACCAGCCTAGGTCTCTACTCAAATGTCTTCTGAGGGGACAAAATATGACCTGGTTAGGTGCTCAGTTCTTTTCCTCAAGCTTAGTGGAGCGCCGCAGATATGCCCACCTCCTATCCTGTTCCTTCTGTTCTTCCGTTCTCTGACCCAGAGGAATAGAGCATTGCCAGAGATGAGCTCTTTTACAAGCTTGTTCATGTGTTCAGTCTGGTTTCCTCCATTCATTCTTTCTGGTCCAGCTCTGTTGTAACACGGAATGCTGCCATTGTGCTATGGTGTATGGTGGGAATGAGGCTGTTTGTGTGATCCTGCTTCCATGAATGAGTGGTAGGCCACAAGGGAGGGATACTGTGTGAGTGCTTGCTCATTAGAGTTAGGGAATATTGATTGACCTTCTCTGCTATTAGTGCATTGAGTTTTTGCCTAGTTTAGGTTCTTGGTATCTTCAACCATGGAAACATCTGAAATTTTTTTATCTCTGGCAAATAATTTCTATATCAGAAAGGTAATGAGGATAGGACAAAATGTCTCATCCTTAATCTTTTTAGTCAAATGATCTAACAGCTATTCCTGCAGTCTTGTGGTCCTTATCACCAATCTCTTAGTATTCTCATGTTAGCTTGCTGGAATGGCTCTTCTCTCAAAGTCATTAGTCTTATGACCTATTAAAATAAGCTTACTTCCCTACTGCTAGCCTCTCTCAGTTCCATCAGTTTCTGGAAGAATTTTGTTTTGTTTTTGTTTTGTGAAGTTCTGTACTGGATGAGGAAGCCTTCATATATTTCTTCAGGTTTTGTTGTTTGCAAGTACAACACACTTGCAAATAGTCTCTTGAGGGATAAGTCATTATTTCTGCTGTCAGTTAATCTGATCCATTCCCTTCTTCATGGAATTGAAGCTCACTGTTTCTTATGAGTCTCAATTTCAAATTTCACAAGGTGACATTTTACAGCCCTCTTCTGGAAGAACATTATATGTATTCTGCAGATACACACACACAAATAATAATAATAATAATAATAATAACAATAACTCACTTTTAGGTGGTATTTTATGGTTTACAGTTTACAAAGTGCTTTCCCAGGATCTATTCTGTGAGGCAGAAAATGCAAATATTCTTGTCCCTATTTTACAAATGAGAAAATTGAGACTGGGTCAATTCATAAAATCACAGATTTAGAATTTAAAAGGAATTTAAAGCTTATTTAGATAAGCAAATCTAATTATATAGTTGAGGAACCTGAGGACCAGAGAGAATGTGATTTGCCCATTGACATACAGGTAGTAAATGGCATAGGAGGAATTCAAACACTTCTCACACAAATTCCAGCACTCTTACTCCTAACTTGCCCATACTCTTACAAGCCATGAAGATGAGAAATATATCATATATCAAGAGCTCATTCAGGAAATATCAGTTATGCTGAAAAACCTTGTCTGGAAAATAAATAAATAAATGTTGAAGATCTGAAGAAAAGCAAATTTCAATTTAGTGGAATAGAGTTGGGGTTTATATACTGTCGTATCTGATGGGCCCTATGTTTTGGATCAGACCTTCACATAAAGCTTCAGCAGATACATAAAGATATATAAATATATAGATATATAAAGAGCCAAGAAAAATGATATAGGATAGAGATGATATAAGATAGGAGGAGAAACAGTGAGAAAAGGAGAGAAAAGGGAAAGATAAGAAAATGTTGGCATGGAGAAAGTTTGTATCTGCTTTTAAAGCCATGAGACTTTAATAGCAATGTTTCAACTCTAGGCAGGAGCAGCCTAAGGCAGTAAGTGGTAAGGAAAGAGAGACTAGAAAAATGCAGACAACAGTAAATATCAAAAAGAAAAAAAAAACAAAAGATGGATCTAAATGTAAACTTAATAATGAAATTATAAATAATGAGGTCAAAAGACCAAATCATATAAATAATTAATAATTATGTGAAAGTTAGTGATAATGATGAGATAATAAACCTAAATTTCTGGAATTAAAATAACTAATCCTCAGAGAATAAAAAATTATATCTTTAAAAACATCTAAAAATGGAATAAGAACAATAAATAAATTGAATATGCAGTTAAAAACATGAGAAAGACCAAAAATAATCAAATCAGAAATAAATACAGAAAAGGAAATGTTGAAAATAAGAGGAGAGATGGATACACTGGAAACCAAAAAGACTATAGAAATAATCAATAAAACTAAAAGCTGGTTCCTTAAGACATTAACAAAATTGTTAAACCTTTAGCCAACCTGATTAAAAATGATGGCAGAACTTCAAAACAAACAAAAGAAAATTATTTTAACTGGTCAAGGAAAAATTACACAAAGGAGAAGACATGCATTAGTAGAGGGAGTTTCCTATACTGGGATTTCCCTATGCAATGAAATTATAGGTCCAATACCTATCCCCAGTATTTTGGATTTCCAATCTTTAAGATAGAAACTTGCTGTAAAGATTTGTTTTCCCCGTTAATGATTTTCCTTCTTTTTTTGTGTGAAAGAGCTTTTAAAATGTAATGTAATAAAAAATTCCCATTTTAACCCCCATGACTCAATCCTGTGTTTGGTAAAAAATTCTAATATTCAAAGTTGCCAAAGTTATCTTATTCTATGCCACTTAATTCATTTTAATATAACCTTTTATTTCAAGGTCATGTGACTATTTTGAGCTTGCTGTTGCTTATGGTGTGAGATGTTAATTCAACTTAATTTCTGGCAGACTAGTCATTTTGTCATCAGATTTTGTTGAATAATTATTCTTTTTCTTAGTAGTTTAGGGATGTATGACTTTGGGTTTATCAAATAATATCCTGCCAGATATTTCTAAGTCCTGTGCTACTAAAATGTCCTATAATCCAGTTTTCCATTTTTTAAATATTATTAAGGCATTTTGGGGATTGTTGCTTTGTAGTACCCCTAAGCCTCCTTTTCCCCCTCATTTTAGTTACTTATTTCCCTTAAGTCTTGATCTTCCATTATTATTTTTATAAGTCTATGAAGTAACCATTTCATAAATGTTTTGGGATGACACTAAAAAAACTGATTAATTTAGGGAACGTTATAAGTTTTATTATACTGGCACAACCCAATCATAAACAATCTTCTCCAATTATTTAGGTTTATTTATATTTCTGTAAATAATTTTCACTTGTATTAATATAATTTCCATGTGTGGATATATGGATTCCTAATAATTTTATTAATTCTGTAGTGATTTTGAATGGAATTTCTTTTTCTATCTCTTCCTGCTGTTTTTTTTTTTACATAAAATACAGGAATCAAGTAATTTTGTGGGATTTTGTTATATCCTCATACTTTGCTAATGTTGCTAATTATTTTAATTAAATTTAGGTTAAATCTGTAGCATTATCTAAATAACCATATAATATCATCTGCATAAAAGGGTGATTTAATTTAATCTTTGCCTATTTTTATTTCTTTGATTTCTTTTTCTTGACTTTATGCTATAGCAAGCCTTTCTTTGATCAAATAGTTGTGGTGATGATATATAACCTTGCTCTTGATTCTTTTTGGAAGGCCTTCTAGAATTTCTCCATTACACCCAATGCTGACTCTTGGTTTTAGACAGATAGTATCATAATAATGAATAGCACATTTATTTCTTTAATTTTAACATTAAATAAAAAAAATTTTGAAAATCAGAATTCTCTCCCTCCCTTCAGCTCTTCCTTTACCCATTGTGAAGACAAGTAGTATAATATCAATTATACCGGTGAAATCATCCAAAACATATTTCCATATTAACCATATCACATGCAAAAAAGAAAAATAAAGTAAAAAATTATATTTCAATCTGCACTCAGAGTTTATCAGTTCTCTCTCTAGAGATAGATAACATTTTTCATCATGAACCTTCTGGAATTGTCTTTGAGCCTTATATTAATCAGAGTAGTTAAACCTTCACAGTTGATCATTGTTATAATGTTGCTGTTACTATGTAGAATGTTCTCCTGGTTTTGCTTACTTCACTTTGTGTCAATTCATTTAAGTCTTCCCAGATTTTTCTGAAATCATCATGCATAACATTTCTCATAGCACAATAGTGTTCCATCATGATCATATTCCACAACTTGTTCAGTCATTCCCCAATTGATGGATACTCTCCATACCCTCTCAATTTCCACTTCTTTACAACCACAAGAAGAGCTGCTATAAATATTTTTGTACATATAAGTCTTTTTTTCCCTTTTCATTGATCTCTTTGGGATACAGACCTAGTAATGGTATTGCTGGATCAAAGGTTATGCACAGTTTGATAGCCCTTTGAGCATAGTTCCAAACTGTTTCCAAAAGGACTGATCCTGTTCACAACTCCATCATCAGTGCATCAGTGTCCCAATTTTTTCACATCCCCTCCAGTATTTTTCATTTTCTTTTTTCTATCAGGTTAATCAATCTGATAGAGTATGAGGGGTACCTCAGTGATGTTTTAATTTTCATTTTTTTCTAATCAGTAGTGATTTGGAGCTTTGATATCTTCATCCAAAAACTGCCTGCTCATATCCTTTAACCATTTGTCAAACAGGGAATTTCTCTTATTGTTATAAATTTGACTGTGTTCTTTAAAATTTGAGCAATGAAACCTTTACCAGAAAAATTTGCTATGAAATAATTTTCCCAGTTTCCTGCATTCCTTCTAATCTTAGTTGCATTGGAATTTTTTGTGCAAAAACTTTTTAATTTCATGTAATAAAATTATTCATTTTATTTCATATGATCCTCTCCATCTCTTATTTGGTCATAAATTCTTCCCTTAACTCTGACAGGTAAACAATTCCTTGCTCCCTTAATCTGCTTATGATATCACTATTTATGTCTAAATCATGTATGCATTTTGTCCTTATCTTAGTTTATAGCAGAGATATTGGTCTCTACCTAGTTTCTGCCAATATGCTTTCCAGCTTTCCCAGCAATTTTTGTTGCATACTGAGTTCTTGTGCCAAAATATTGGATCTTTGGGTTTATTAAACACCAGATTGCTATGATCATTTACTACTGTGTGTTGTGTATCTAATCTATTTCATTGATCCACCACTCTATTTCTTAGTCAATACCAGACTATTTTCTTGGTTACTGCTTGGTAATATAGTTTGAAATCTGGTGCTGCTAGGCTGCCTTCCTTCACATTTTTTTCATTGATTACCTTGATATTATTGACCTTTTGTTATTTTTTCAAGCTCTATAAAATAATACTTTGGTAATTTGATCAGTATGGTCCTGAATAAGCAAATTAATTTACATAGAATCATCATTTTTATTATATTGGCTCATTCTTTGTTGTTGCTGTTGTTGTTGAGTCATTTAGTTGACTCTTTGTGATCCTATGGACCATAGCACACCAGGCCTTTTTGTCCTCCATTATCTCTCAAAATCTGCCCAAGTTCAGGTTCATTATTTCCATGATTCTATCTGTCTTATCCCCTGCTTTATCCTTTCCTTTTTGCTTTTAATCTTTCCCAAAATCAGGGTATTTTCTAATGAGTCCCTTCTTCTCATTATGTGGTCAAAGTATTTAAGCTTCAGTTTCAGTATTTTACCTTCCAGTGAATAGCCTGAATTAATTTCTTTAATTATCAATTGATTTGATCTCCTTGCCTTCCAAGGGACTCTCAAAAGTCTTCTTTAGCACCACAATTCAAAAATGTTGATTCTGTGGCCCTCAGCTTTTGTTGTAGTCCAACTCTCATAGCTATACATTGCTACTGGGAAAACTGTAGCTTTGAATACAGACCTTTGTTGGCAAGGTGATATCTCTGCTTTTTAGTATGCTGTCCGGATGTACCATAACTTTCCTTCCAAGGACTATCTTTTAATTTCATGGCTGCAGTCACTATCTGTAGTGATCTTTGAGCCTAAGAATATAAAATCTAACATTGCTTCCATTTCTTCTCCCTTCACTTGCCAGGAAGTGATGGGACCAGTTGCCAAGGTCTTAGTTGTTTTGTTTTGTTTTTTTAACATATATATTAAGCTTCAAGTGAACTTTATACTCTCTTCTTTTAGCCTCATCAGGAGGCTTTTTAATTCTTTACTTTCTGCCATAAGAGTAGTATCTTCTGCATATCTGAGACTGTTGATATTTCTCCTGGCAATCTTAATTCCAGCTTTTGACCCACCCAGCCTGGCATTTCACATGATGTATTCTGCATATAAGTTAAATAAATAAGATGACAATATACACTCTTGTCATATTCCTTTCCCAATTTTAAACCAATTAGTTGTTCCTTATTCAGTCCTAACTGTTGCCTCTTGGCCTGTATACAGGTTCCTCAGTAGACGAGTAAGAAGATCTGGTATTCCCATCTCTTTGAGGACTTGCCACATTTTGTTGTGATCCGTACAGTCAAAGGCTTTGGTGTAGTCAATGAAGCAGGAGTAGATGTTTTTCTGGAACTCCTTGCTTTCTTCATAATTCAGTGAATGTCAACAACTTGACCTCTATTCCTTTGTTTCATTGAAAACCAGCCTACTCTTCTGGTAATTCTTGGTTCACATATTACTGAAGTCTAGCTTGTAAAATCTTAAGCATGCTCTTCTTTAGGATTGGGACATAAACTAACCTTTTCCAATCCAGTGGCTACTGTTGAGTTTTCCAAATTTGCTGGCATATTGAGTACAGCTCTTTAACAGCATCATCTTTTAGGGTTTTAAATAGCTCTGGAATTCTATCGTCTTCACCAGCCTTATTGTTAGCAATGCTTCCTAAGGCCCACTTGATTTTATTCTCCAGGATGTCTGGCTCAGTACCACACCATTGTGGTTTCAGTGATGCTAAGATCTTTCTTGTACAGTTCTTCTGTATAGTCTTTTCCACTTCTTAATCTCTTCTACTTCTGTTAAATCCCTACCATTCTTGTCTTTTATCAGGCCCATTTTTGCATGAAACTTTCCCTTGACATCTCTAACTTTCGTGCAGAGATCTTTTGTCTTTCTCATTCTGTTGTTTTCTTCTATTTCTTTGCATTGCTCATTTTAGAAAACCTCCTTATCTTTCCGTGCTATTCTCTGGAATTCTACATTCAGTTGAGGATACTTTTCC
This sequence comes from Vombatus ursinus, assembly GCF_900497805.2. NCBI lineage: Eukaryota > Metazoa > Chordata > Mammalia > Diprotodontia > Vombatidae > Vombatus > Vombatus ursinus. Next base: position 9,346,429 of record NW_020954570.1, on the reverse strand, counting down.
CTTTCCCTTTCTTTCTTTCTTCAGATATTTGCAAAGGTTAATCAGACAATCATCTTGTTTTCTTGTTCTTTTTCTCTGGAATTTTTTTGCTGGCTCCTGAACAATATTGCAAACCTTTGTCATAGTTCTTTAGGCACTCTACCCACCAGATCTATTCCCTTAAATCTATTCATCACTTCCACTTCATATTCTAAGGGATGTTATTTAGATCATACCTCTATGATCTGATTGTTTTTCCTACTTTTGTCAATTTAAGTCTGAATTTTGCAATAATAAGCTCATGATCTCAGGCAGAGTTAGCTCCCAGTATTTATTTTAACTTACTGTGTAGAGCTTCTCCACCTTTGGCTGCAAAGTATATAATCAATCTGATTTCTTTATTGACCATATGGTGATGTCTAGAGATGCCTTTTAAGTTGTTGAAAAAGAATGTTGGTTTTGCTTTGTTTTTATCTTTATGACCAGTGAGTTATCTTTACAAAACTCTATTAGGCTCTGCCCTGCTTCATTTTATTCTCTAAGGCCAAACTTGCCCATTGTCCCAATTATCTTTTGATTTCCTACTTTAGCATTCTAATCCCCTATGATGAATACATCTTTTGGGAGTGTTATTTCTAGATAGATGTAGGTGTATTTCTAGATAGACCTAGAAGATATTGTAGGTCTTCACAAAACTGCCCAACTTTAGCCTTTTCAGCATCAGTTGTTGGTGTATAGACTTATTACTGTGATACTGAATGGTTTGCTTTGGATTTGAACAGATATCATTCACTCATTTTTGCAATTATATCCCAGCACTATGTTATTCACCCTTTTATTGACTATGAGGGCTCCTCCATTTCTTCTAAGGGATTCTTGCCCACAGTAGTATATATAGTGATCATCTGAATTAAACTCATTCATTTTCTGACCCAGAAGTATACACAATGGAGTTGCTAAACAATGCCTGGTCCTGTGTCCAATGCTAGAACTATGGTCCCCTGTAGTGTCTCTCTAACCACTGACACCCAAGATGTTGACATTTTAATCTTTCCATCTCCTATTTGACCACATCCAATTTACCTTGGTTCCTAGACCTTACAATCCAAATTTCTATGTAATATTGATCTTTACAGCAACAGACTTTCCTTTCATCATCAGATGCATCTGCTGTTGAGCTTCCTTTTGGCTTTTGGCCCAGCCACTTCATTAGTACTGGAGTTACTTGTAGCTGTCCTCCACCCTTCCCCAATAGCATATTGGATGCCTTCCAAACTGAGAGGCTCATCTTCCAGTGTCATATCTTTTATCATTTTAGTACTGTCCATGTAGCTTTCTTGGCAAAGAAACTGGAGTGGTTTGCCATTTCCTTCTTCAGTAGGTTACCTTTTGTCAGAACTCTCCACTATGACCTGTCTGTTTTGGGTAACCCTACATGGCTTAGCCCATAGTATCATTGAGCTGCAGAAGCCCCTCTGCCACAACAGAGCAGTGATCCAGGGGGAATTTGGTTCAGCCTACTTACAAACAATGAATATTTCTCTCATTGTTTAGATCTGTCTTTATTTGTGTGACAAGTATCCTGTATTGTGTCCCCAGATTGTCTTGGCAGGTAGACTCCCAAGTATTTTGTATGGTCTGCAGTCTTTTTAAATGGAATTTCTCTATTTCTTCCTGTTTGGGTTTTGTTGGTAATATATAGAAATGCTGATGATTTATTTGGGTGCATTCAAGGTAGTATGATCTGAGGAGAAATGTGGTCACTGCTCTTTTGCAACCAGAAATTATATTGCTCCTCAGGGCCTTTGCTCCCTTGACCCACAAGTGATACTATTCCTCAGAGCTTCTGCTCTCCTGGGACATCAAATACTCCTCTCTGCCCTGAAATTGTGACCCAGAATTATACACAATGCTAAACAATACCTGGTCCTGTGTCCAGTGCTAGAACTGGGGTTCCCTGTATTATCTTTCTAACCATTTGCCCAATCCTCTTATCATCTCTGGCCTGAGAGCTCCCATAGCTGCTGCTGCTTCCAAGGCCCACCACTGGTATTGCTGTAATGTGGGCTCTGGGCCAGACTCTACCCCAGTGACTCAGACCTCTCCTGGCCTCCTAAGTTATCTTGGACTGGAAACACATCTCATCCTGATCTTTTGTTGGCTCTGCTATTCCAGAATTCAATTTGAAGAATTATTTTAAAGTTGTTTGGAAGGGAATATTGGGAGAGCAAATTTGCTTTCTCTAATCCACCATCTTGGCTCTACCCCCCAGAATTCTAAAAGGGTCATTCAATTCAAAACTGTTTATACCGGAAGTCCTTTCTCCCTTTATAGAGGCCACAGAAAACATTCTTCTCTGGTATAGGGGATTACATTCCCTGAAGCTTCTTTCTCCCTTAGGATAAACTATCTTTATCTCTCTCTATTTCTGTTTGCTTTTCCACTTTGGGCCTGATAATTGCACCCCCCTACCTCCATCTCTCTAACAATATGGTCATTAAGGGGTGAAGATAAGATCCTTTCTGGGCAATATAGACAAAAGAGTCCTCTCCCACAAAGCCCACTCCAGCTTGGAATATTTCATGTATCATAGGCCCACCATTGGATAACTTGCTGTTTTTATATATAGACCCAAAATCTGGTGGGTAAAGAGAAAGTAAGAGAGGTTGGGAGAAAATAATTGTGTAACCTTAGAATTTGTGGGATATAATGAGGATAAGCAGCACAGTCATGTTTTATCAAAGCACAAAGGTGACTCTATATTCTCAAAAGCTATAGGAGTACAGAGTCTGACAGGTTTTACCAACTTGGAAAGGCTTCAGATAATATCCCTGCTGTGAAATAGTATGTCTGCCTCCCATGGATCAGCCTGGATAATTGCAAAGAGGCACAACAGGACAAGTTACCACTAAATGATAAATTCTTTCACTATGGTGACCAATCAAACAAATAAAAATGCAAAATGTCCTTTTGCCCTATGTAGTAGTTCTTACTTATACTTAATAAAGTGACAAAAAAGAGGGTAGAAGGGGCTAATAATCATGGAGCTTTTGAACTGTACAATAATGTTAATTTAGCCCTTAGCTCCATAAATGTGGAATCTTTCTTCAATGACTGTGAAGTAAGTAAAACACATCTATATAAATATTATTCTTATAAATAAAGCCACAAGACACAATAAAGTTACAACTGAAATGAACTCATACCTGGATTCTTTCTCATCCATAAATTCTAGCTCATACTTAAGTTCTTTCTCAGTGAGAAAAATAAGGCAGTTTACAGACTTCATCTAGTGCTTGGGAGCAAGAAAAAAGAAACTTTCATGGAAAATTAGGTCATCTTGCCTTGAGATGCTTGTGATAAGTGTCAGAAAGAAAACCACCATGGATATAGATGCCATTTATGTGACAACATCACTGCAAAGGATGAAGAGACAAAATCTAAAGATAAAACTGACAACATCCTTCAAACTTGGTGAACATATCATTTGATACTTGACGACTTCAATGTGAGGATAGTAGGCAAAGAAAAAGATGGAGAAAAAATATGATTTCTAATTAAGAAATATAAAAAGATAAAGTCATACAGGCCATTTAGAAGTTTCACTCCTATTTGTGATGAATACTTTCTTTAAGAAGAGAGTCAGAAGGTTCTAGACATGGTAAATATAAAACATCACAAAAAAACTGATTCTGTCCTAATAGACAGGAAATAATCAATTACTAACTTGGAAGTAAATTCAGTATCAACTGTCCATATATAGTCATATCACTGACTCATTAGAAGAAAAGTAAAAAATAACTTCAAAGTAGAAGGATAAAGATAAGAAAAAGACATTATTTGAGACTAGTTCCTGCTCAGAATCACCATTTAAGGAAGTGCCCAAGCCATCCATGCTCACTTCTCTCCAGACTCTCTGGCCTTTTGCCCCTTGTCCCAATGTGAGCATACATTCTTCCCAGCTCCACTCCAAGGCATAATTTTCTGCTTCTTTTTATTGTATTGTCTTCCCTCTGTTAAAATGTAAGGTCCTTGAGAATAGGGTCTCTGTCTCTGTCTCTGTCTCTGCCTCTCTGTCTCTCTCTGTCTCTCTCTCTCTCTTTCTCTCTCTGTCTCCCTGTCTCTGTCTCTCTCTCAGATTTATATTCTCAGTACTAAGCACAGTGCCTAGTACATAGTAAGTGCTTAATAAATTCATCAAACTCAGGATACTACAGAGTAGTCTCAATGAGGTGGGTAGCCACTAAGTAGCAATTAAAACATCAATCTACACAGGAAAAAATAAATTGATAAGGGAGATTCATGAATGGGAAGACCATTGAGTTAGTACATCACAATATTCATCTTACACCAGCACTTTAAATGGATAATGAACTGTTACTAGACAAAGAATTGAGGAAGAAGAGTGAACTACCATTTGGGAAATTGCATAAGGCTGTGAATGAACCAAAACAACTCTCTGCTGCCATATGATTATTTGCCTTTAAGAAATACCATAGGCTCAGATTCTTAAAATCTAGCCAATGGCTGACATTTACTCTAGACCACTTGTCAATATGAGCATCTCAAATGTTCAGATTCCTTAAGAGTCTAGCCAATATGGCAGATCTTTAATAAACCTTGTATTTGACTGAAAAAAAAGGGATACCATAAAAATCTCATTAGCAAAATGTATAAACAAAAAAGGAGGTGAGCCAGTCTTGAATCAAGAGCAAGGATTGCCCAAGTTACCTAAGAACTGATATTCATGAAATATTAAAACATTTAGAGAAAGGACTCTAGCCTATTGGGTAAACTAATAGAGGATTTATGAGACCATGAATAACAACAATACAGGATGAGATGGAACAAAAGGTTTGTGATCCACACCTGTGGAGGCCATACTAAAATTGATGACATTGCAGAACCATCTAAATATTAAAGGCTCTCAAAACATTATTATGATATCACTTGTGAATAATTCTGAAGGAAAAGGAGAAAGGCCCATAGAGAAGTTAATAGAGGTTCTCATAAAGCTGTCTGACATGTATTCTAAATTTTAAAATTATGTATATAAAAGATGGAAGGAGGAATATATAATTTTTGTTATAAAAGAGCAGCAGAAATCTGTAAGAAAAATGCTTGGAAGGCTAACTTTCATTTTGAGAGAAGTCTTAGTTTTAAGTATTTTTTTGAAGATGTTATAATTTGTTATTTATACATGGATTATCAAATGTAATCTAGTTTTTTTTCTGTTCTTTGTTTTTTATTTCAAATTTTTATTTTCAGTTCCAAATTCTCTCCCTCCCACTACTACCTTCCCCACTGAGAAGAAAAGAAATAAGATATTTATTATATAATATATTATATAAAAAGTCATGTATAATACTTTTTTGCAAAAAAAAGCAAGAAAAATAAAGAGAAAAATATACTTCAATCTGCACTTGGTGTCTTTCAGTTTTCTATCTGGAAGTGGATCGCATTTTTTTCATGAGTCCTTTGGTATTGTCATGGATTGTTGAATTGATCAGAGTTGTTAAGTCTTTCACAATTGAGCATCATTACAATATTGCTGTTACTTTGTACAATATTCTCCTGGTTCTTATCACTTCACTTTGAATCAGTTCATATATCTTTCCAAGTTTTTTTTCTGAAAGCATTCTGCTTGTCATTTCTTATAGTACAATAGTATTGCATCATAATCATATACCACAACTTATTCAGCCATTTGCCAATTGATGAGTATCCCCTGAGTTTCCAATTCTTTGCCACCACAAAAAAAAATGTTATATTTTTGTACATATGGATCCTTTGCTTTTCCCTTTTTGAGGTATAGATTTAGTCAAGAAATTGCTTTCAAGTCTTTTAAAAGGGCTTTTAAAACAATGTTCGGGGTGATATAAACAAGGAAGGGATATGTTGTAATGTTAAATGTCAGAAAAGAGTGAACTATTTAATGCCTATTTTATTTCTTTTCTATGAAGCAGAATGATTATCAAAATAGAAAGAATTAAGAGAGAAATTGAAATTCATGATGAAAGGAATAAATTCAAGTATCTTTCTATCATGATCATGAAAGAACTTTCAGATGTGATCAATCAATATTAGGTGATGATTTTTGAGGGATTGTGAAGACAGATGGCAAAGACCGGAGGAGGGAAAATGTAATTTTTTTTTTTTTTAGAAAGTGACAAAGTGAATTATAAAATCAACTGAATTTGACACTGAGACACTGACATAGAACAGTTCCTTGAGGGCTGAACCTGTTTCATTTTTGTCTCTACAGCCCTGGAGTCAAATATAATGCTTCACTCATAGTAGATGCTTAACAAATGTTTGTTGTATTAAATTAAACTGTGAGCATATAGATAGATATTAGATAATAACTGGGAACTAACATAGTTTCACCAAGAACAAATTATGTCTCACTAAGCTCATTTTCTTTTTTGACAAAGATTACAGGAAAGTATATTTGACTAATACGTACAGGCTTAGAAAATGGGACAGCTCTAACTAGATGAAACTTAACAAATACAAAAGTAAATTTCCGCACTAAGTTCAAAAAATAACTGCACAAATACAAGATGGAGTTGAGGTGGTATGTGAAAAAGACTTAGGTGTTTTCACTGACTACAAACACAGTATGAGTTGAAAATGATACTTCCTCCCAGTGCAATCACAAATTTAGAATTAGAAGAGAATTTGTTGCTGCTGTTCAGTTGTTTTAGCCCTGTCCAACTCTTCGTGACCCCATTTGGAGTTTTCTTAGCAAAAATACTGGAATGGTTTGTCATTTCCTTCTCCAGCTCATTTTATATATGGGGAAACTGAGTTAAACAGGGTTAAGTGACTTACCCAGGGTCACACAACTAGCACCTATCTGAGGCCAGATTTGAATTCAAGAAGATGAGTCTTTCTGACTTTAGGCCCAGCACTCCCACTGAGTAGTCCCTAGATGAGAATTAGATATCATCTAATCCAGAGATGTCAAACATGTCCCCCAATACTTCCAAGTGTGACCTGAACCAGACTAAAATGTAATTGGAAAATAATTAACAAAATAAACAAAAATATAATAGAATATAGATAATATTGATATGTAGTTTTCTAAGACTATTTGCAGCCCATAGGCTGTTTTGAACATTACTGATCTAATCAAACACCCCCTTTTTATACAGGTGAAGAAATTATAGCTCAGAGCAATGAATTGGCTTGCTCAGATTAGCACAGGTTTTACTTTAAGTGGTTATTAAGTGACCAAGACTAGGTCCAGGTCCTCTGACTCCACAACCAAGTCAAGTCAATAAGCATTTCTTAAAGGCTTAGGCACTGTGCTAAGTGCTGTGGCTATAAATAGAAGCAAAACAAAACAAAAACAAAAACAATTCCAACCTTTGAGAGATAGCAGAGGATAGAAGGGTCTGGCATGCTATGGTCCATAGGGTCATATGTTGGATATAACTGAAGGACTAATGATTTGTTTCTGACAGTCCACTTAATAAATTCTGTTTATTGCCATTCAAATAATACCCAGTCACAACCCAGTGTGTGTGGATTTATTCTAAAGCATGGTTACATTTTGTGACAAATAAATCTCCTGAAACAAAGTTTCTGGCTAATTAATAGTCAACTTATTAATTAGACTAACTAATAATAAATACATTGATGGTCAGTGGTTTCTCTGGGTAACCAAAGACACCAAGGAGACTCTGAAATGCCTTAAACCAGATGGCTATTTCTGACAAGGAACTCTCATGACAAGTGGAATTCGACCCTGATTGGTGGATATTTAATGAGGAGGTGGGGGGGGGGGGAAGTCTTCAGCTCCTCCTGCTGAGAAGGGGCTTGATCATGAGGCTCAGTAACCTTAAGGCATCTGAACAGAAGACACCATTTCCATCTGGATCTCTCTGACTAGCTTTTTCTTTCATGAGCTGAGTTCCCCTAAATTCTAATCAAGGGGATCGAGGACAGAGGTTTTGCCTCCCAGGGTGAGGGCTCACCCTGACTGGATTCTATTTATACACTAAGCAATGAACATTAGGTTTCCCAGTTGGGTGGGCTCCTATCCAACCTAGTTAAGGAGAATGTGCCTTAGGGGTTAGAAGATTACTTATTGTTACATACTTCTAAAATTCCCTAACCTTTTCCTGAGATGGTTCATAACAGCAATAGGAGGAAAAGGATGGATCAAAATTAATAATTAATTATAATATTAATTTCACTCAATATCAACCTTTCCCACTCTCTAAAGCAAGGATTAATATTCAAAGCACTGATAGTCATTGTAAAACCACTAGTGTGCTGATTATCAGGTATTAAACAGGTTACTGTACAAATGAGTAAATGGCTTCATTGGACCACGTGCAGTGAATTTAAGATATGGTTCCCCAACCGAAGGGAATGTGATCAGATATTTTATAGAAATAATGACTTATGTGCGCCTGCTTCATTTCCCTCACACCTGGCAATGCCCCACTAAATGCCATTTAGAAGGGATTCAACTGCTGGCAAGATAATGTTGATCTCCAAAGTGCTTGAAGATGAATGGATATCACTTTTTTTTTTCTCCTCTGGTGCTTTCCTAATTATAACTTCTTTACTGCAGCCTCAGTGTTTAGTGAGATGAAACTACCTAAACATCTAAAAATAGCATCTTCTGCACTGTCTGCTGATTGTGTGAGAGTCTTTAAGAAATAGTATAAAATGATCTGCTAGTGATCATAACCATCTCCTTCACAAACTGTGGGTTGGTTTTTAATTGAATAGAGAGTTTCTAGAAGATTATAAATTAGTAGGCCTGGGGCCTAAGGTTCTAGATTTGGAGTTGAAGCCTGAAAGGTAATAGAAGAAAAAGATCCAAGATGGTCAAAGTAATTTCCTTTCTCTCCATTCTCTTGTACTATTGAAATCATGTCCCTGGACATAGGAGAATGAAGACTGGAAATCCTACCATTACTCTATCTTTGGCCAAAATCAACTTACCAATTATTGCTAATTAAAGCATTGCTGCCAACATCTTTGCCAAATAGGCTACTTTCCACCAGGAACAAAAAGAAAAAGAAAAAGAAAAAGGAATGTGCTTGAAGGACTTCTTTAATGTCACTGTTCATAAAATGAAATCATTGTTTCCATAGCCATCTTAAAAAGGAAATTCTGAAGCTTAGTGGGGACAAGGCTTTGTTTCCTCCCTTGTTACATTCTTCATATCAAATTTCAACGTATATATATATATACATAAATGCACACATATGTGTATGTGTGCATGTGTGTGAGTGTGTGTGTCTGTGTGTCTGTGTATGTATGTAGGTAATATCTATACTCATGACATCATTCAGTCTTCTCATACCTTACTATTCAACACATACTCTTCAATCCAGTGACACTGGCTTCGTAGTTGTTCCACAAACAAGACACTCCTCTCAGCTCCCAGAGAGTGATGCTAAAGGAGACCTAAAAAATACTGAATACCTAAAAAATACTGAAGAAAATAACATCTTAAAAAAGTAGCCTAACCCAAATGGTAAAAGAGGTCCAAAAAGCCAACGAGGAGAAGAATGCACTAAAAAGCAAAATTGGCCAAATGGAAAAGGAAGTCCAAAAGCTTACTGAAGAAAATACTTCCTTAAAAATTAGAATGGAGCAATTGGAAGCTAGTGACAATTTGAGAAATCAAGGCACTGTAACACTAATCCAAAAGAATGAAAAAGTAGAAGAGAATGTGAAATATCTCATTGGCAAAACAACTGACCTGGAAAATAGATCCAGGAGAGAGAACTTAAAAATTATTGGACTATCTGAAAGCCATAATCAAAAAAAGAGCCTAGACATCATCTTTCAAGAAATTATCAAGGAAAACTGCCCTGAGATTTTAGAACCAGAGGGCAAAATAGAAGTTGAAAGAATCCACCGATCACCTCCTGAAAGACATCCCCAAAGGAAAACTCCTAGGAATATTGTAGCCAAATTCCAGAATTCCCAAGTCAAGGAGAAAATATTGCAGGCAGCCAGGAAGAAACAATTCAAGTATTGTGGAAACACAATCAGGATAACACAAGATTTAGCAGCTTCTACATTAAGGGACCGCAGGGCTTGGAATATAATATTCTGGAGGGGAAAGGAGATATGACTACAACCAAGAATCACCTACCCAGCAAAACTGAGTATAATCCTTCAGGGTAAAAATGGTCATTCAATGAAATAGAGGACTTTCAAGCATTCCTGAGGAAAAGACCAGAGCTGAATATAAAATTTGACTTTCAAATACAAGACTCAAGTGAAACATGGAAGAGGTAAACAGGAAAGAGAAATCATAAGAGACCTATTAAGGTTGAACTGTTTACATTCCTGCAGGGAAAGACGGTATTTGTAACTCATGAGACCTTTGTCAGTATTAGGGTAGTGGGAGGGAAAAAAATTATATGTATGTATAGATAGATAGATAGAGGCCACAGGGTGAGTTGAAGATGAAGGGATGATATCTGGAAAATAAAATTAAGGGGTGAGAGAGGATTATACTGGGAGAAGGAGAAAGGGAGAAGTAGAATGGGGTAAATTATCTCACATGAAACAGACAAGAAAAGGCTTTTACAGTGGAGGGGAAATATGGGAAGGTGAGAGGGAATTAGTGAATCTTATTCTCATAGAATTTGGCTTAAGGAGGGAATAACATACACAATGGGGAATGGAAATCTATCTTACCCTATAGGAAAATAAGGGGGGAAGGAGACAAGAGAGCAGGGGGTTGATAGAGGGGAGGGCAGATTGGGGGAGAGGATAATCAAAATCAAACACTTCTGAGGAGGGACAGGGTTAAAAGAGAGAATAGAATAAATGGGGGGTAGGATAGGATGAAGGGAAATATAGTTAGTTTTTCACAACATGACTACTATGGAAGTGTTTTGCATGACTACACATCTATAACCTGTATCGAGATGCTTGCCTTTTCAGTGAGGGTGGGTGGGGAGGGAGGAAGGGAGAAAATTTGTAACCCAAAGTTTTAAAAACACATGTTAAAAATAAATAAATAATAAAATTTCATTTGTGTCCCTCTTTCCAGAGAATATTTTTCTCACTGTATTTTCTATCCTTCCTTTGTCTACTCTATACCCTCCTTCTCTGGTCCATGACTCCTATATTTAGCGAATTCCTCTCCATTCTCTACATTCCTCATAAAGTCAGAACTTCTGAAGAATCTTTTCTGGGCTTTCTCCTTTCTAAGCAGTTTCTACCACTCCCTTGCAGAGCTTTCCCCATGGATTCTCCTTTTCCATTGTGCCTCACTCCTAGAACAATGTTAGTTCTTGTCAGAGACAGAGAAGACATTGCCCCACGGCAAGACCCCACCCCTTCCCCATAGTCTCCCTCTAGTCACCTTTGTACCCCATTTTGTTCAAAATCTCCTACCTGGTTCCATGCCTTCCCACCACTACAGGAACCAATTGCTCCCAGGAGTTTCAACTCCTTTTGTCCCAAGACAGGACAAATAGTCTTTTAAAATACCAAATCCTTACTTATAGCCTTCAGCTGTCATGGCACTCATCTCCCTTCACCAAACATTTCTCCACCCGTAGGAGAATTCATCAATGGAATCCCCATCCACCACCAAAACAAGGCCTCCCTCTTTTTTCCACTCTTTTTCATTCCTTCCCTTCTCCTCCTCACTGACTTCATTACAGACTCTTCAAATTCCTAAAGAATACAGAGATCACTTTCCCCTCATTGCTAGCCTTGATTTGACTCAGGCACATCATGCACTTTCTTCTTCTTTGCCTTTATTTCCATATATACTCCCATTTTGAAACATAGTTTAAAAAAAAATAACATTGATTCACCTGGAGGCAAGGTATCATGAGGTTCTGTTCCTTATGCCCCTGGGACACCTCTCTGCCATTACATCCACCTGACTTCTAGCTCCACTCCTGTATCCTTGTGTACATATGAAAAGAATCTCTTACTGGTCTCTTTGCTGTCACTATGTTGCTATTTCTGCCTTTATTTGCTGCATTAGTTCATCCTTCCTACAATTCTGTTGTCTGATTTGTTCAAGAAGCGATTCATGTCTTCTGTTCTGGTTTTCTTTCTAAGAATGTTTAAAATGTCTTTTTATTATTGAACTTACAGATTTTTTTCATTTATGCTTAATCTCAGAGTAGATCATCCTGGGCTGTATACTGAGTTCCATTGCTCTTCAAGACATTGTTTCATTCCCTTTGTATTTTGGGGTGGGTACAGAATAATCTTGTGTTACTTGAATTTCCCTTCTTTTGTATTTGAAAATTTTTCTCCAGGTCACTTGCACAATTTGTTGTTTCTCCATGGAATTGTTCAATTTAACCTTTATGTATCTTCAAGCTTGAATTTTTGTTCTCTCCCCCCACCCCAGGTGATAATGCATTCTTACAATTAACATTTCATTTTCTGTGTTCAGATGTTCTGCGTTTTCTTGTGTTATATCTTGTGTTGTAGCATTTAGATTTTTTGATTCGTGTGTTTTCTGTCTTCTCCAGAATCAATATATTTTGCTTGATTAGAAAACATATTTTCCTTTTATATTATTGCTTTTTGCTTCTCTTTTTCTCAATTGTCCTTTACTTCTCTGTATTCGCATTCCCAAATTGTTGCTCTCTTTTTTGTTTCTTTAGTGAGTTTTCTATTCTGTCAATTATATTTTGCTATTCAGGCCATAAATTCTGCTTTCACAATTCTCATTTCTTTTTTAAACCACTCAGGAATACTATGCTGTGGTTCCACGTTCTCCTCAAATTTCACAAGTCTTCAACTGCTGTCATTTTCTTTTATTTTACAGTATTTATTCATAGAAGCTTGAATTCATTTATTAGATCTAGAAGTCATAATTTCTTCAGCTGATGATATTTTCTTTGTTGGTTTAACTGCTCAAACTCAAGTTCTTTCTCATTCTTTAAGTTTTCTTATTTCTGAGATCTTTAATAAGTTCAATCTTTTCCCCCTTATTTTTCCCAATTGTTGATTTTCTGACTCCCTGTCTTCTGATAGTGGTTTCCATGGGGGCTGGATCTTCCCACAGTGAGAAATTCATGGCTCCCTAGCCTAAGTTTCTGCCACAAGCAACTTTAGGGCAGAAAGAACTGGCCCCAGATGGATGCTGGTCTTAGTAGAGTGCCACACCCACTCCTCCCACACAGTATCTTATTTCATTCCCTCTTTTCCTCATTCCCCTAGCCTCATTCAGAATACTGCCACACTGATGCTATTACAGGCAGGAATGGTTTCTGTCATTTGCAATTTGGTTCTCTGAGACTCTGGGAATGGGGATCAGTCAGGACATAGGACTGAGCTTTATTACAAGCCCAGACATATGCAGGGCCCCTTCCTTCCTTCTTTCCCTCTCCTATAGAGATCTTATGCATCACATTATGTAGTGCTGAAGAGCTGGCTAATAAGGCCTCAGTAAATTTCTGAAGTTTGGAGCTCAGATCTCCATGGCACTGGAATGAAGGAAGGGTATTGGAATATGAGGCTGTGTATTATTGCAAACCCATGGTTTGGGTTAGCTACCATTAGTGTAGTAGGCATTTCAGGGTAGAGGTTCTGAGTGAGCTCAAGGTAGGCATTAGTTCATTTTTTTAAACCTTCTTTTGAGTACCTGATGCTGTAGACCAGAGGTTTCAAACATGCAGTCTGTAGGCCAAATGAGGCCCTCAACACTCCCAAGTATAGCTTGAAGCAGACCAAAATGGAATTAGAAAACATTTACCAAAATAAATAAAAATTCAATGAAATATAGATAACATTTTTTTTTAAAAAACTAAGTCAATATGCCACTCACAGGGACCCATCCTTATGCAGGATTAGTGACCCCTGTTTCTATTTGAACTTTATACCTTTGTCCTAGATTATTGAAAAAGCTGAAATTATTTTGTTATGGGTGGATAATTTATGTTTTGGAGAGGTTTGAGATGTCATGAAGATGAGAGAAAATGTCTAGACCTCCATCTTCTTGGTCATGTGACCCAGAAGTAATAATATCAAGATTTAACTATTTTAACAAATCTTTTCCTTACTTCCAGGAATTCTAGTTGATCTTGTGGCCAAGCTGTCTTTTTCTTTGAGCCTTTGCTTGTAGACATTTTGAAATTACTTCTTCTAATGGATCTGTGCCTTGAGACTCTTTTTTTCTTCATCATCAGCCACTTTTTTTTTTGTTTACTCATTCTCCCACCCTTACATCCCACATGGAGACTTTGTGTTAGGAACAGTGGCCTTATATGGTCCTGGTCAATATTATCTGGGGTCATGCCACTACATTCTTTAGGTAATAAATGTTTTCTTCAAGATTCTCAGTGCCAGTTCAGATTAAGAAACTGCAGGCTTTCAATATTTCCTAAAGTGATCTGATCTAAGGTAGAATCTGATTACAGTTTTTCTGGCCTGAGACTCACATGCTCTAGACTTCTATTTGGAGCCAGGAAGGCAACTTGCTTCCAGTAAACAGCTGCTGATCTCAGGCCCTGTAGGCAGCTAAAGAATTCTACAGGTTCAAAGTAACAGGTGTATGTGCTAACATCTGGTCAGAAGCCTCTTCTCTGGTCACTCAACACTGAGCAAATTTGAGATCCCACTTCTAGGTCACAGCCATAAATCTTTCTGAGTACGATGGGTCTATATTTGGGAACTGGAATTCCTGATTCAGATCTAGGGTAAGGACAACAGAGCTTCTGACTTAGTGCTCATCTGCCCAGGAGAGTTGAATCTGTCTGTCATCTTTCTCTAGAGTCAAAGTGACACAGTTCTGACTTCAGAGGGCCAACAGAGCCCATCCCTGTTCCACAGCTCCTTCCCTTATCATTTGTCTATGAATTTAATTCTTGATCTTAGGACAAAAATGAACTTCTGTGGTTTTCTCTTGGATATTTCTATCACGATTTGGTCTGTTGCCCCTCCTAAAATCTCACAGTTATTTTCCAGTAATGCTATTTGACTACAATTCATGAAATACTACAGTTTTCAAATAATTAAAGTTGAGAGTCTTCCAAGGCACAGTGAAAAGATTCATGGTAGGCACAATCATAGTATTGCACATTAACAGTGAAGAATCATATGGGCAGAACAAAGGACAACTGATGGACATCTTATATGCTATTTTTGTATCTGTGTACTAGCAAGATACCTAGGGGAAATCCTCCAGAATGATGGATAGGATCCCCTATAGAGGACATATAGAATGTGAGCAAGAGTCATTCAGGATGAGAAAGTACAAATGGGTGGTCATCTGTATTATTGGAAGTAATATCCACATCTATTGAAGTACTTAAGTATAAGCTGAATTTTAAAAAGATTTTTAAGTCCATTCAGAAGTACATTGAAAATCAGTCTCACCAAAGGACTAAAAATATCTCAGCTTTGAACTTTTTTTTCATTTTTATTGACTTGGAAGCATGTTAATTGATCTAGCAAAAGCAATTTGCCTTTAGAGCAGAAAGGGAGGCATAGAAGTTCTCCTAACTCCAAAGAGTTAGGAGAAGGGTATTTTTGTGATGATTATCATCATTTCTTAAAAGAAAACAAAAGAGAAGAGCAAATGTATAGGCTCCTTGAAAAGACATAGCAAGATGTTCCCAGAGGGAGAGAGAGAATCCCATCAGCCAATAACTCTGGGACCATCTTCAGCTATGAGATAAGTAATGACATTTTCTTTGAGAGCTTTCATGGCAAGATGCATCATGTCTACTCATGATACTAACAAGTAGTATGGAATAAAAATATTAATAAATAGCTTATGCTCAGCAGAATAAAATAACAGATTTAGATGAGGCCTCATCCCTTCCAAAGTTTGTACCCTTCTACAGTATTTTGAACAAGGATATATCTAAGTTCTAGTTAAATAGCTGCCATGATGGACTCTGACTTTGGCCCTTTTGTCTTCTTGCTAAATACTTTCTTCCTTGGTGATCTTCTCTATGTAGCTCACTCACAATCTATGCCTCTGACCTTGAGTTGTATTTTGAAGTCACAACTGTGTACTAAATATCTCTCTCTAGCACCATATCCCACTGGCACCTCAAGCTCAAAACTAAAATTTAAGCAACTTTCTTCCCAAATCTGCCCTTTATCCTGAATTCCTCATCTCTATCAATAGTAACACCATTATTCTAGTCATTCAAGCTTAGAAACTCATTTATTTTTGCTTCCTCCTCTGTCATACCACATATTCAATTAGTCATGTAGCCCTTTAAATTATACCTTAACGGTATCTCTAGAATCTATTCATTCATCTCTAGTCTCCTGCCACCACCCCTAGTTGAGATTCTAATTACTTCTTTCCTGGAATATTGTAATCAGCTTTTGAAAGTTTATTCCATTTTGGTCTTTCTCACTCCTATATACTACTGTTGGATAAATTTTCCTAATACATAATTCTGTTCATCTCACTCCACTATCCCTTCCCCAGTACCTGAGAAACTTGACTCTTCAAAACTTTCATTTGGACTATTTCTTCTTATTCAGATGTTTCATGTGGCTTATTCATCCATTAAAATAGATTATTGTTCTTTAGATATATCCTAGATCTTCACATATCTTTACTCACACTATCCCCCGTACCATTCTCTCCCCACTCACCTCTACCTGCCGACATCCTAACCAACCCATTATTTAAGGCTTAGCAGAATCCTACCTCCTACATAAAGTTTTCTCAACCCACCTCCCTCAAGCTTCAATAATATTTCCTCATTTAATCTGAGAGTACTTATTCTCTTCTTATGAATTTGCCATATCCTTTTTTGTATTTTATTTTTCTGTGTATATGACTTCTCCTTGTATCAGATTATGAGCTCTTTGACAGCAGGGACCATATTTTACTAACTTTTTTAGCTATCTCAGTCTCCCATATAGTGCTGTATACATGGCAGCTATTTAATAAATGCATGCTGAAAGAATGAATAAATAAATGGGCAATGTCCTACATCACAAAGCAGGGTACATTCTATTTTTTGACAGTTCAAACTATGAGGAGGTTCTTTATGTAGGGTTAAAATATGCTTCACTGTAATTTCTACCATTAGATTTCTCCCTCTTCTCCTCGGAATAGAATTTGACAATATTCTTATTAGTTTAGAGCAAGGCTTATATTATAGGAACCAGACTTTATTTCTTATGGTAATAATTCAATAGTTCATATGAACAACTAAAATTCAATCAGGAACCAGCCCATCTTTAATGCTTTTCCTTTTCTTTTTTTTTTTTTTGGTTTTTGGTTTTTGGTTTGTTTTTTTTTTTTTTGGACTTCCCATGTACCATTAATTATTTTTGTTCCTCTTTTGGTATGAGAGACAAAGACACTCAAAGTGTCATTGTGGAGGACACAATGGATATATTTTTACCTGGAATATTATAATCAACTTTTGAAAGTTTATTCCATTTTGGTCTTCCCCACTCCTATATATTACTCCTATGTATGTCCACAATTAAATGGAGAACAGTCATTAAAGATATAGAAAAGCCAACAACAGAACAAGAACTAAATGCAAGCATCAAAGAATTGTCTGCTCTCCATAGGGCATGTGCAAAATAAGTGACATCATGAGGTGAAATATTTTGAAAAAAATTATTTAGAAGTTACCTTTTTTTGCTGAAAATTGGTTAATATGGTAAGATCATGTATCATCTTAATGTTTCCTTGTATCTATCACATATAAAAACTAAGCATATTCAGTTTTCATAAAATAATTATTGTTTTTGGGTGGAGCCAAGATGGTGAGGTAAAGGTAGAGACTTAGCTGAGCTCTCCCTCAAACCAATCCAAATACCTTTAAATAATGACTCTAAACAAATTCTAGAGTGATAGAACCCATAAAAAAGAGAGAGTGAAAGAATTTTCCAGCCCAAGACAAGTAGAAGTCCCAGGGCAAGGAGGAGCATTAGCACAGCAGAACTTTTAGCCACAGGGGAGCAGAGACCCTGGTCATAGTTTCATGGTTGAAAAGTGTTTGCTGTCACTCACAAACCAGTGCACAGTACAGGAAAGTAGCAAACACACCATTCCCCAGATCATACCACCTTGGAAGAGCCAACAATTTAAAGGTCCCAAGAATTACCTCTGAAAACAGCTGCACCAAAAATCTGAAGCTTGGAACAGTACCCTCTCCTCTTGGGAAGCAGAGCCCCACTTTAGCATAGAGTTGGTTGTTGTCCTTCACTTTTGAAGAGGACCAAAATGACATCACTATACTAGAGTCAAGTTTTAGTGTGTCCAACTATGGCTGATCAGACCAATATAAGCTTGGAATGTTCTACCACAGGACTGGCACAAATAGTCTGTATGAGCCTTGTGGGTGGATTCTCTAAGTTTTTGTGTGTCTTATGTTTCTCTTGAGCTAATTCAATTCTGCCTTACTCATAGAGCACGGCACTTTCTCTGATGCTAAGTGGTCCTCTGCCAGCATCTCTCATATCACACAATCAATTCCAAAGTTCTTAAGCGAGATCTTGGGGTCCCCGAATCACTTCTGACCACCATGATAATGCCTGCCCTGTGTGAGTTATCCACAAAATAGTCTTTTTGGCAAGTGTACATTTTGCATTTGAACAATGTGGCCAGCCCATCAGAGTTGTGCTCTCTGAAGCAGAGTTTGAATTTTTGGCAGTTTAGTTCAAGAAAAAACCTTAGTCTCGGTATTTATCCTACCAAGTGATCTTCAGAGTCTTCCAAAGACAATTCAAATGGAAGCAATTCAGTTTCCTGGCATGGCACTGGCATACTGTCCAGGTTTCATGGGCATACAACAATGAGGTCAGCACAATGGCTCTGTAAACCTTCAGTTTGGTAGTCAGTCTAACACCTCTTCTCTCCCATACTTTCCTTCAGAGCCTCCCAAACACTGAGTTGGCTCTGGTAATGTGTGTGTCAACCTCATTATCAAAGTATACAGCCCTGGAAAGTACAATACCAAGGTAAGTGAACTTATCTACAGCATTCAAAACTCCATTTGCTGTAATCAATGGTTGCAGATATAGATGGTGTGGTGGTGGCTGATTGAACATCTGTGTTTTCTTGGTGTTAATTGTTAGGCCAAAATTAGCATAAACAGCAGAGAATCATTCCATACTTTGTTGCATGTCAGTTTCAGAGGCTGCATTGAGTGCACAGTTATCTGCAAACAGAAAATCATGCACCAACACTCCCTTCACTTTGGTCTTGGCTTGCAATCTTTTCAAGTTGAAGAATTTACCATCAGTGCAGTAGCTAACTTTGATGCCATGTTCATACTCATTGAAAGCATTTGACAACATGGCTGAAAACATGCTGAAAAGCATGGGAGCAAACACACAGCCTTGTTTCACTCCATTGGTGACTGGGAAAGTGCAAGAGCATTGTCCATTATCTAGAACCCAGGCAAAACATTTGCATAAAAAACCTGTAGCATATGATAGTTCCCCCTCCACTTGGGAAGCAGAGCCCCAGTTTAGTATAGAGTTAAAAGTCAAGAAATAGGCTGGGAAATGAGCAAACAATAGAAAAAAAGTCTGACCATAGAAAGTTACTATGGTGACAAGGAAAATCAAAACACACACTCAGAAGAAGACAACAAAGTCAAAATTCCTGCATCCAAAGCCTCAAAGAAAAATATTAATTGATCTCAGGCCATAGAAGAGCTCAAAAAGGATTTTAAAAATCAAGTGAGAGAAATAGAGAAAAAATTGGGAAGAGAAAGAGTGATGCAAGAAAATCATGAAAAAAAGAGCCAACAGCTTGGTGAAGGACAATACAAAAAAATACTGAAGAAAATAATTCCTTAAAAGTTAGAATTGGGCAAGTGAAAGCTAATGACTTTATGAGACATCAAAAAAACAATCAAGCAAAAACAAAAGAATAAAAAAAAAGAAAATCTGAAGTATCTCATCGGGAGAAAAACCAACTGAATTAGAAAATAGATCCAGGAGAAATAATTTGAGAATTACTGAACTACCTAAAAGTCATGATTAAAAAAAAAGATCCTAGACATTATCTTTCAACAAGAAAAACTGCCTTAATATTATAGAATCAGAGGGTAAAGTAGAAATTGAAAGAATTCACAAACCACCTTGTAAAACAGATCCCAAAATGAAAACTCCAGGAATATTATAGCCAAATTCCAGAGCTCCTAGGGCAAGGAGAAAATATTACAAGTAGCCAAAAGGAAACAACTCAACAGTCATGGGACCACAGTCAGGATAACATAAGATTTAGCAGCTTCTACATTTTAGGATTGGGGGCTTAGAATATGATATTCTGGAGGGCAAAAGAGCTAGGATTACAACCAAGAATCACCTACCCAGCAAAACTTAGTATAATCCTTTGGGGAAAAAATGGATATTCAATGAAATAGAGGACTTTCAAGCATTCCTAATAAAAAGACCAGAGCTGAATGGAAAATTTGACTTACAAATACAAGATGCAAAAGAAGCATAAAAGGTAAGCAGAAAAGAGAAATCATAAGGGATTCAGTAAGGCAGTTTATATTCCTATATGGGAAAATGATATTGATAGCTCCTAAAAACTTTCTCATTATTAGGGCAGTTAGAAGGAGTATACGTAGACAGAAAGCATAGATGTGAATTGAATGTGATGGTATGATTATCTTAAAAAAATGAAATTAAGGGAAGAGAAAGAAGAATGCACTGGGAGAAGGGGAAAGGGAGATATGGGATAAATTATCTGACATAAAAGAAGCCTGAAAGAGATTTTAAAGTGGAGGGGGAAATGGGGGAAGTGGGGAGGGAAGTACATGAACCTTAATGTCATTGGAACTGGCTCAAAGAGGGAACAATAAAAACACTCAGTTGGATGTAGAAATCTACTTTATCATGAGGAAAGTAGGATGGGAAGGGGAAAAGAGAAGGTGAAGGGGGGCGGTGATAGAAGGGAGGGCAGTTTGGGAGTGGTAAAAGTAAGAAGCAAAACACTTTTGAGAATGGAGAGGGCAAAAGGAGAGAGTATGATAAATGGGGAAAATAAGATGGAGGGAAATACACAGTTGGTAATCATTACTGCAAAAAAAAATTACATTGAGTTTCTCTAATAAAGACTTCAATTCTCAAACATATAAAAAACTGAGTCAAATTTATAGAAATAAGAGTCATTTCTCAATTGATAAATAGTCAAAGGATACGAACAGGCAGTTTTCAGAGCATTCAAAGCTATCTACTGTCATATAAAAAAATGCTCCAAATCACTGTGATGAAAGAAATGCAAATTAAAACAACTCTGAGCTACTGCCTCACACTTGTCAGATTGGCTAATATGACAGAAAAGGAAAATGACAAATGTTGGGAGAATGTGGAAAAATTAAAACACTAATGTACTGCTGGTGAAGTTATGCACCAATTCAACCATTCTGGGAAGCAATTTGGAACTATGCCCAAAGGGATATAAAACCTTGCATACCCTTTGATGAAGCAATACCACTAGTAGGTTAAAGGTTAAAAAAGAGGTTAAAAAAACAAAAAGGAACAGGATAGATGCATACAAAAATATTTATAGCTGCTCTTTTAGTGGTGGCAAAGAATTGGAAATTAAGGGAATGTCCATCAATTGGGGAATGGCTGAACAAGTTGTTGTATATGATTGTAATGGAATACTATTGTGCTTTAAGAAATGATGAGGGGCAGCTAGGTGGCGCAGTGGATAGAGCACCGGCCCTGAAGTCAGGAGTACCTGAGTTCAAATCTGACCTCAGACCAAAACATTTGACACTTACTAGCTATGTGACCCTGGGCAAGTCACTTAACCCCCAACTGCCTAAAAAAAAAAAAGAAAAGAAAAGAAAGAAGGAAATGATGAGCAGGATGCTTTCAGAAACACATGGAAAGACTTACATGAACTGATGCAAAGTGAAATGAGCAGAATCAGAAGAACATTGTACACAGTACCAGCAATATTATGTGAGGATGTACTATAAATAACTTTTCTCAGCGATACAACGATCCAAGGCAATTCTATAGAACTTATGATGAAAGATGCTGTCCATCTCAAGAGAAAGAACTGGTAGAGCCTTAATGCAGATCAAAGATACTTTTTGAGGGGCAGCTAGGTGGTGCAGTAGATAGAACACCAGCCCCGGAGTCCGGAGGACCTGAGTTCAAATCTGACTTTAGACACTTGACACTTACTAGCTGTGTGACCCTAGGCAAGTCACTTAACCCCATTGTCTAGTCAAAAAAAAGATACTTTTTCTTTACTTTCTTTTTTTCTTAGGTTTTTTTTCTATCTTTTCTATTTACATGGAAATGTGTTTTGCATGACTGCACATGTATGACATATGTCAAATTGCTTGCTTTCACAATAGGGGGGAGGGATAGAATTTGGAACTCAAAATTTGAAAAAAAAATGTTTTTACATGTAATTGGGAAAAACAAAATACTAAATAAGATTTTAAAATATTGTTTTCTATTTTAAAAGAAGCAAATCAAATTTTTTTTGAAAGGCACATTCAAATGTTTGTAGAAAGCATGGGTTACATTTCACAGATGACTGTAATTACTAACAGTTTTTTTTCCTTCTCATTTACCAGAAGAAATCAAATGAAGCCACTTTGCCTCTGGGGTTTTCAATATTATTATAATTCATCTTTATAATGAACTCAAAAATTAACTGAGAAGACAAAATGAGGAGAAAACCCTTTCACTGTCAATAAATAGTTTTATTGAATAAATGGTAGAAAAAATATCTCTGGGGCATATTTAAATAGGCTGGCAAAATTGTAAACATATAGGTAACACCCAGACTGAGGTGGCTACCAAAATCAAGCACGTGGAACACGTGAACATATACAAGCAGAAATCGATAACTCACCCTCCCAACCTCAGCTCACCCACTAGGCCCCCATGTCTTCTCATATGCCCAGCAAAAAAGTAGGAGCAACAGGGTACCCTGCCTTCTCATCCCTGCCCCAGCCTATCCACCTTTTATCCTATAGGAACAAGTACCATAGGAATCCCTGAACCTTCCCCCAAACCTTAATCTTCTTGATAATTCTCTGTCTCCCTTTTTTCCTTCTTGTTGGACACTGACCTGATTCCTTATTCCTATCCCTGCAGGAGAGAACCCATAATCCCGGTCCACTCTATTTCTCAATTCTTTTTCTCTTTTTCAGTAACTATGTGCCAGGCTCCATCAGTCCTCTCCCCTCCCCAAAATCCCTTACACACAATTTTGAGTAAGCACATGGTCATTCACACCTCTTAAATGAGGAAGGAGTCATCAAAAATAATAATTCTCATTTGATGGAGGAACATCAGGACTTATCAACTTCCCTATTACTAACCAACACAATCTCCCCCAGCCCACTGGACCTTAGCATGAATGCACTCTAATTATCCCTGGACCTTGCCATTTGACCTGTAGCTATGCCTATGACATCAGTAGAATCTTCCATCCATGCCACTTCTAAACCTTTTTATGTCTTTTGTCTCCCCTAATTAAAATATAAACTACTTGAGATCAGGGGCGTTTTCACTATCTTATTTGTATCTCTGAGAATTAGGGTGTATAATACACAATAACATATGCTCTTTTATTTATTCATTTATAAGATAACTTCTTAGCTTTTCTCCTTTCATTCTCATGAATTTTGAAAAGTCTGTAGATAAATAATGGGAGCTTATGTGTAAGTAGCATAGTAAAACATGCATTTAAAACAAGTGGTATGAAAGTTATTCTAAAAGTATTCACATGGACTTCCAGGTAACATGATCAACAATATGGAGGCCTAAAAAATTTCTCCGATTAACCACAACCTCTAAAACCTCTCCAAAATAGGTAGGGTATAAAACATGAGATAAAACAATTTGTCTATCTCCATTGTCTAGGATACCAAAAACCCAGTTGGGATAAAAGCCTGGTAAGTTAATACAATATTCCCTATTGATAAACTGGCAGGAGGGCTACATGTTGACTTACCTGCTAGCAACAGAACTCTACATCACCACCCCTCCTCCATCCACCACCTTAGTGCTGCTGAGATCTAAATGGCAGAAATTTACTCAGGTCTTCCTAAGGAGTACTGCATTAGCAAAGAGTGACACCATATAGCTCAGCCAGAGACTGAGGAATAGAGGGAAGAGGAGGACACATGTGAAACTCTGTGCCATTCTACTAAGTCAAAGAAAAAAGTGTCCAGCAACCAGTCGGTATCAGTTATGTCCCACCAGAAGTCATATCAGACAGAGACCAAGGCTAGTGAATTGTTAATTGTGTAGTATGGGAGGAGGCTGATTCTTTATCCCCTTTAATCCCCTGGGGATCCAAAGGATGGGATTCTAGACCTTATTAAAGAAAATAAATTTTAAAAGAGACTGAAATTACCATTTATCTCAGGAGGAAGAAAATTCATTTGAAGACCTTTAGCATAAGGATATAAACAAACAAGGAAGCTATTAATAAGAGAAAGACTAATGCTTCCAGATCAGATAGGTAAGTTTCGCCCTCTATGAATAATTGCAAGACAAAGAAAAAAAAAACCCAACACCTGATGAGACAGAGGAAACTGAATTCCAAAGACAGCATGAAACCACAAGAAATAAGAATTGTGACAGCAGAATTTAGAGCCTGTACAGCAGAAATAATTGGCAAAATAAAGAAAAAAACTTGAATCCATGGTGTTCTCACAAAAAAAAAACAAAGAAATAATAAATGATTAGAAATGAAACTACATGGGGAGGCAGAGCAAAGATGGTAGAGAAAAGCCAGGAAGTTGCCTGAGCTATCCCCAGTTTCCCTCAGAAACAACATTAAATGAAGTCTCTAAATGGATTCTGAAGTGACAGAACCTATAAAAAGATGGAGTGAAACAATTACCCAGCTTAAAATAACTTAGAAGGAAATGTTTGTCTCACTTGGGTAAAAGGGGGGTGCAGCCCAATGCAGATGGTGTCTGGGCAAGCCAACAGAAGGCTCTTAGCCACTGAATAGAGAAGGAAGAAGTCCAGAGGTCCTGGCTCAGCAGGCCACTGGCACAGCAGGCCAGCTATGAATCCTCCAGCCCCAGTACAGAAGGCAAACTCTCTGAGACCCATAATCCTGGCACAACACGAGCATCTAGGCTGGGCCACCCCAGTGAGGTGGGCAAGCTACCAGCACCTGAGGCCCTAGTGCAGAAAGCCAGTGACTCTGGTCCCAGCACAAGAAGGTTGGGACAGTGCCCCCTGTGCCCCAAGAGTAGAACTCAACTTTAAAAGTCATGAAATAGGCTTTAAAAATGAGCAAAAAGTAGGAAAGGGTCCTGACCATAGAAAGCTACCATGGTGACAGGGAAGATCAAAACACAAACTCAGAAGAGGAAAACAATGTAAAAATGCCTACATACAAAGCCTCAAAGAGGAAGATGAATTAGTCTCAAGCCCAAAAAGCTTCTTGGAAGACCTCAAAAAGGATTTTAAAAATCAAATAAGAGAGGTAGAAGAAAAATTGGGGAAAGCAATGAGAGTTATGCAAGAGAGAGTCAATAGCTTAGAAAAAGAAGACAAAAATTAACTGAAGAAAACAATTCCTGAAAAAATATAATTGATCAAATGGGAAAAAAATGGAAAAAAAATTCACTAAAGAAAACAACTCCTTAAAAAGTAGAATTAATCAAATGGAAAAGATGGTACAAAAGCTAACCAAAAAAAATAATTCCTTAAAAATTAGAATTGGACAAGTGGAAGCTATGAGACATCAAGAATCAGTCAAACAAAATTTAAAAAAATGAAAAAATAGAAGAAAATGTAAAATATGTCATTGGAAAAACAGCTGACCTGGAAAATAAATCCAGGAGAGATAATTTAAGAATTATTGGACTACCTGAAAGCCAGAATAAAAAAAAAAAGAGCCTGGTCAACATCTTTCAAGAAACTATGTAGCAAAACTGCCCTGAGATCCTAGAACCAGAGGGCAAAACAGTCATTTAAATTATCCATCAATCACCTCCTGAAAGAAATCCCAAAATGAAAACTCCAAGGAATATCATAGCCAAATTCCAGAATTATCAGGTCAAGGAGAAAATGATGCAATCAGCCAGAAGGAAACAATTCATATATCAAGGAGCCAAAGTCAGGATTACACAAGACTTAGCAGCTTCTACATTAAAGAATCAAAGGTCTTGGAATATGATATTCCAGAAGGTAAAGGAGTTTGGATTACAGCCAAGGATCAACTACCCAGCAAAATTTAGCATAATCTTTCAGGAGAAAAGATGGCTATTCAATGAAATAGGGGATTTTCAAACTTTCCTGATGAAAAGACCAAAGCTGAATAGAAAATTCAATTTTCAAATACAAGACTTAAGAGAAGCATAAAAAGGTAAACAGGAAAGAAAAACAAATGTTATTCAATTAGGTTAAATTTACATCCCTAAATGAGAAGATGATTGATACTTGTAACTCTTGAGAACTGTATCTCTATTAGGACAGTTAGAAGGAATATACATAGGGATATAAGAGGACTTTGATGTGATGAAGTAAAAAATAATTAAGAAGTAAAAAAAAAGGATTTTATTGTGAGAACAGGAAAGGGACAGGAAGAGCAGGGTAAATTACATCACATGAAGTGGCACAAATGACCTATTATAGTTGAGGGAAAGAAGGAAGTGGTGAGCATTGTTTGAACCTTACTCTCATCATATTTGGCTCAAAGAGGGAATAACATACACACTCAATTGGGTATAGAAATTTATCTTACTCTCTAAGGAAATAGAGGGGGAAGGAGGGAGGAAAAGCTAGGGGAAGATGATAGAATTGAGGGCCAAATGAGGGAGGTGGTGGTCAGAAGGAAAACACTGGTGAGAAGAGACAGGGTGAAAGGAGAAAGAAATGTATGAACAGGGGGTAAAATGGAATGAAGGGAAATAAACAGTTGGTAATCATAACTGTGAATGTGAATGGAATGAACTCTCCCATAAAACAGAAGCAGATAGCAGAGGGGATTAAAAAAAAGAATCCTACAATATGTTGTTTACAAGAACACATTGGAAGCAGAGAGATATACACTGAGTAAATGTAGAAGGCTGGAGCAGAATGTAATTCGCTTCAGCTAAAGTAAAAAAAAAATTGGGGGTAGCAATCCTGATCTCAGACAAAGCAAAAGCAAAACCAGATTTAATTAAAAGAGATAAGGAAGGAAACCACAGCTTGTTAAAAGGTACCATGGGTGATATGAAGTCATATCAATACTAAACATAAATGCACCAAGTCATATAGCATCCAGATTCTTAGAGAAGAAGTTAAGGGAGCTACAGCAATAGTCAGCAAAACTATACTAATGGGGGACCTCAACCTCCCCCTCTCAAAACTAGATAAATCTAGCCAAAAAGTAAATAGGAAAGGAATTAAGAAGATGAATAGAATTTTAGAAAAGTTAGATATGATAGACCTCTGGTGAAAATTGAATGGGGATAGAAAGGAATATAACTTTTTCATAGCAGTACATGGCAGCTACACAAAAAATTGACTATGTATTAGAGCAAAAAAAAAACCTCACAGTTAAATGCAGAAAGGCAGAAATATTAAATGCATCCTTTTCAGATCAAGATGCAATAAAAATTACATGTAATAAAGGATCATGGAAAGCTAAATTAAAATTTTAATTGGAAACTAAATAATCTAATCCTAAAGAATGAGTGGGTAAAAAATAATAGAAACAAACAATAATTTCATCAAAGAGAATGACAATAATGAGACAACATACCAAAACTTATGGGATGTAGCCAAAACAGTACTTAGGAGATATTTTATTTCTCCAAATGCTTACATGAATAAAATAGAGTAACAGCAGATCAATGAATTGGGTATGCAATTGAAAAAGCTAGAAAAAGAACAAATTTTAAAATCTCCAATTAAATACCAATTTAGAAATTCTGAAAAATCAAAGAAAAGATTAATAAAATTGAAAGTAAGAAAACTATCAAACTAATAGATAAAACTAAGAGCTGATTTTATGAAAAAAAATAGATAAACCTTTGGTCAATTTGATTAAAAAAAGAAGAAAACCAGATTACCAATATCAAAAATGTAAAAGGTGAATTCAACACCAGTGAAGAAGAAATTAAAGCAATAATTAGGAGTTATTTTGTCCAACTGTATGCCAATAAATCTGATATTCTAAGTGAAAGGGATAAATAATTTACAACAATATAAATTGTATTTTACAACAATTGTAATTTGTAACAATATGAATCTCCAGATAAACAGGAAAGGAAATAAAATACTCAAATAACCCCATTTGAGAAAAAGAAATTGAACAAGCCTCAATGAACTCTCTAAGAAAAAAATCTCCAGGGCCAGATGGATTTGCAAGTGAAATCTACCAAACATTTAAAGAACAATTAATTCCAATACAATATAAACTATCTGGAAAAAATAGGCAAAGGAATCCTACCAAATTCCTTTTATGACACAAATATAGTGCTGATACCTAAACCATGAAGATCTAAAACAGAAAAAAGAAAATTATAGACCAATTTTCTTAATGGATATTTATGCAAAGATTTTAAATAAAATATTAGCAAAGAGATTATGGCAATTTATCACAGGGATAACCAAGTGGGATTTATACCAGGAATGCAAGGCTAGTTGAATATTAGGGAAACTATCAACATAATTGACCATATCATAACAAAACTAAAATAAATCATATGACTTTCTCAATAGATGCAGAAAAAGCTTTTGACAAAATATAGCACTCCTTCCTATTAAAAAACACTAGAGAACATAGGAATAAATGGAGTTTTCCTTAAAATGATGAGTAGTATCTATATAAAATCATCAGCAAGCATTATATGTAATGAGGAAAAGCTAGAAACTTCCCCAATAAGATCAGGGGTGAAAAAAGAATGCCATTATTACCATTGTTATTCAATATTGCACTAGAAATATTAGCTATAACAATAAGAGAAGAAAAATAAATTGAAGGAATTAGAATGGGTAACAAGGAGACAAAACTATCACTCTTTGCAGATCATATAATAGCATATTTAGAGAATCAACTAAAAAACTAGTTGAAATAATTAACAACCTTAGCAAAATTGCAGGATATAAAATAAACCCACATAAATCATTAGCATTTTTATATATTACCAACAAAGCCCAACAACAAGAGATAGAACGAGAAATTCCAGTTAAAATAACTGTAGACAATATAAAATATTTGGGACTCTACCTACCAAGATAAACCCAGGAACTATATGAACATAATTACAAAACACTTTTCACACAAATAAAGTTAGATCTAAATAATGAGAAAAATAGCAATTGTTTTGGGCAGGCCAAGCTAATATAAAAAACAACAATTCTACCTAAATTAATTTACTTATTCAGTGCCATACTAATCAAACTACCAAAAAATTATTTTATAGAGCTAGAAAAAAATAATAAAATTCATCTGGAAGAACAAACAGTCAAGAATATCAAGGGAATTAATGAAAAAATTTTAAAGGAAGGTGGCCTACTCATACCATAGTTAAAACTATATTATAAAGCAGCAATCATCAAAACTATTAGGTACTGGCTAAGAGATTGAGTGGTGAATCAGTGGAATAGGTTAGGTATACAAGACACAGTAGTCAATGACTATAGCAATCTACTGTTTTATAAACCCAAAGACTCCAGCTTCTGGGATAAGAACTCACTATTGGACAAAAACTGCTGGAAAAACTGGAAAATAATATGACAGAAACTAGGCCTAAATCAACATTTTACACTGCATACCAAGATAAGATCAAAATGGGTACATGATTTAGACGTAAAGGGTGATACCATAAGCAAATTAGGAGAGCAAGGAATGGTTTACCCTGTCAGATCTATGGAGAAGGGAAGAATTTATGATCAAATAAGAGATAGAGAACATAATGGGAAGCAGAATGGATGATGTTTATTACATTAATTTAAAAAGGTTTTGCACAAACAAAGCCAGTGCAATGAAGATTAGAAGGGAAGCAGAAAGCCGAGAAACAATTTTGACAGCCAGTGTTTCTGGCAAAGCCTCATTTCTCAACTATATGGAGAACTGAGTCAAATTTATAAGAATGCAAGTCATCCTCCAGTTGATAAGTGGTTGAAGGCTATGAACAAACAGTTTTCAGATGAAGAAATTAAAGTCATCTATAGTCATATGTAAAAATGCTCTAAATCACTATTGATTAGAGAAATACAAAATTAAACAACTCTGAGGTACTACCTCATACCTATCAGATTGGCTAATATGACAGAAAAGGAAAATGATAAATATTTGGAGAAGATGTGGGAAAATTGGAACACTAATGCATTGTTGGTGGAGTTGTGAACTGATCTAACCATTCTGGAGAACAATTTGGAACTATACCCAAAGGGCTATAAAACTGGGCATACACTGTGATCCAATGATACCACTACTAGTTCTATATCCCAAAGAGATCATAAGAAAGATTAAAGGACCCACATGTACAAAAATATTTATAGTAGCTCTTTTTGTGGTGGCAAAGAATTGGAAATTGAGGGGGTGCCCATCCGGAATGGCTGAACAAGTTGTGGCATATGAATGTAATGGAATACTCTTGTGCTATAAGAAATGATGAGCAGATGGATTTCAGAAAAACCCAAACCCACTTGAACTGATGCTGAATGATGTGAGCAGAACCAGGAGAACAGACAGTAACAGCAACATTGTGCAACGATCAACTATGATAGATTTAGCTCTACTCAGCAATATAATGATCCAAGACAATTCCAAAAGACTCATGATGGGAAAGGCTATCCATATCCAGAGAAAGAACTATGGAGTCTGAATGCAGTTCAAAGCATACTATTTTCACTTTTTTTTCATGGTCTTTTCCCCTTCATTCTGTTTCTTCTTTTACAATATAACTAATGTGGAAATATGTTTAACATAATTGCACATGTATAACCTATATCAGATTTCTTACCATCTTGGGGAGGGAGCTGGGGAGGAAGGGAAGGAGAAAAATTGGGTATTCAAAATCTTATGAAAAATGAGTGTTGAAAACTATCTTTACATGTAATTGGAAAAAAACAAAATACTACTTACCAAAAAAAAGTTTAAAAAAAAGTACCCATATCTTCCAAAATATTTATAGCAGTTCCCTTTGTGGCAGCAAAGAACTGGAAATTGAGGCAATGCCCATCAATTGGGCAATGTCTAAAAAAATTGTGGTATATGCTTGTGATGGAATACTGTTGTGCTATAAGAAATGCCTGGCAGGATGCTTTCAGAAAAACCTGGAAAGACTTACATGAAATAATGAAGAGTGAAGTGAGCAGAACCATGAGAACATTATACACAGTAATAGCAATATTGTTCTAAGGACAAAGTCATTTTTAGTATTATAAATACTCATATCAACTACAAAGGATCTATGAAGGAAGATGCTATCTATATCCAGAGAAAGAACTGATAAACAGAAGTATATACGGTATGGTTCTACATAGATACACATATTTGGGAACCTACCATTAGACAATGGTGGCCTTCCCTAGGGCAGGCTGGGGAGGGAGGGAGAAAAAACAAAAAGAGCACAGCAAAGAACAAAAGAAAATTTAGAAGGAAGCACAGAAAAACAGGATAGCTTTGAAAACGATGTGTAATGTTTATTGTGTAGTTTGAAAAAAAAAGTAAACTGTGTGAAATGGAAATTCATGGTTTTTTATATTGAATCCTCTTTTTATGTTGTGCTGTGTAGATGGAAGTGTTCTTTTTTTTGTCTTTTTGTATTTAAGTTCAAATGAATAAAAATTAAATTTAAAAAAAATGAGCCACCATAAAAAAATAAAAATTGGGGTTATGGATTGATTTACCATCTTGGACAGTAGCGTACATGTGACCATTGTGTTCTACTTATTCTATGAGAGACATTAGAAGTAAATATCTACACAACCTCTTGGAGGTTTTGGCTTTGGAGAACTGTAACAAAAACTACCCATACCCAAACTTGAAGTGAACTTGCAATTTCCTAAAGATATTACTAGTGTCAACAAAGTAATGGACATTCTGGCCCTCATTTGTACAGATCCTTAATGTTAATACTACTAACCAGCCTGGGCATCATATAGAGTCAGATTTAGGTGGACAAGACTATAGGTGTAATAAGGATTATGATTCTCCTATATGATAAAGCATAGGTTTAGGTATAGATAGATCAACAGGTCACAGAAGACATGATGCCCCAGGTCAATCTGGGGGCAACACATGTAGCAGGCAATAATGTTGATGTTACTCTTGTGCTGTGTGCCTTGAATATAATTGCATGTGTTCATAGGTACATGTGCTTTTCAAATAAGCTTATGCTTATTGGGTTTTCATTTTATCCTTCGGGTTTTATATTGGCATTATACCTATTTTGTAACTCTACTTGTTTGCTAATTTTGCTTAGTTTGTTATTTGATTTATCATGTAATTTAGTAGGCCTACATATTATTTCCCACTTATTTACTTTTATTTTATGGACATACAATGTGCCACTGTGAAAACATCTGTTTGAAATATCCTGCATGTAATGTGAATTTAGTTATGGAAGCAAACTGGTAAGTGCTACTCTCCACTGTGCTACATCTGTTACATGTGCTGTTGCATTTTTATTTTTTCTGTGCATGTTTTTCTGAGGTGACTTTCTAGGATGCCAATTAATATTTTTTTTTATTTTGGTATTTGGAGCTATGTTGTACACATTTAGGTGCCAGGCCTGTTAAAACTGCTTTTGTAAGGGACCACAAAATTTCCAGCCCAGGAGAGGAATGTAACAAACATGAGCAAGTGGTTGGCGGATCATAAAACCCACAGGATTTGTGGTTCTTTCTAGTTTGGGAATAAAGAAAACCAAGATCAACTCAAACTAGAAGGATGGTGGTGATAGTGATGGTGGAAGTTTTCACCAAGGGAAATGGCAGTAGTTTGGAGGACTTTCAAGGAAATTTGAGAGAGAATAAGGGAAAGGTGGCATTAGTCACAGTGCAACAGGAGCAGTAATTGGTGTCTGCCACAACTGAAGTTCTCTTTTTTAAGATGCAGGTCCACGGAAAGTGGGGACTCAAATAGTGGTACAATGGTAGTGAAGCATATAGGTAAGGGATATACATAGATATAGATATAGATATAGATGTAGATGTAGATGTAGATGTAGATATAGATACATAGATATATGGCAATGTGGTAACTCACAGCTCCTGGCACTTCGGGCCTAGAAGTCCTTTCTTGAGTCTATAGCTAGTATTCTTCTAAGTGCAATGAATCTTGCTTTTCAAAGTTCTCTCCCTCTTTGGGTAACTGTCTTTCTACATCCATTTTTCCTTAGTGTGTCACTCTTCCCTTCATGTGTTTCCTCCTACTGGTAGTGTGTCTTAGGTCCCAACTAGATGCACTTTCTCTCAAAGGTCTCTCTCTCCCCCAAGACATGGGCAGTGGGGAAGGAAAGGTAGTGGGTAGGCAAGCCAAGTAGTGTGAATATTTTTATTTAATTTTACATATGAGAAAACTAAGGCACAGAGTAGAAATTACTTGTCCATTGTTGGTAAGTGTCAAAACCAAGAATTCTAAGATCAGTGCTTTCCACTGTACTAAGGTGTTCATAATGGAAACTCAAGGTGCATAGCCCAAAAGAACCAACCTCTTTTTTTTTTAACGGAGTACTAAATTTGAACTCTTTAGGCAAAGAATGGTGGCAAAGGAACTAACTGAATTTGGAGCTAGAACACCTGAACCCAAATGCTTTCTCTGCTACTTACTTGCTATGGTAACCTAGGCAGGTGACTTCACCTTTCTTGTCCTCATTTTCCACATAGGTAAGATGAAGGAGATGGATTACAACATCTCTAAGCTATCCTCCAAATCTAAAACCTATAATAAATAGCATACATTCTTGTAGCACCTTCTCTGTTCCAGGCATTGTGCCAAGCATTTTACAATTACTATCTCATTTGATCCTTACAACTCCAGGAGGTAGGTGCTATTATTCTTTCCATTTTACAGATGAGGAAACAGAGGCAAACAAAGGCTAAGTAATTTGCCCAGGTTCACAGAGTTACTAACTATCTGAGATTGGATTTGAACTCAGGTCTTCCTGACTCCAGGTCCAGCACTCTATCCTCTACACCACCTAGCTGCCCCAATAACCTATTACACTTGTTGGGAAATCAGGGGCATGACTATTCAATTCCTTTAGGTTAGGGTAATGATATCACTCTTTTAGGATTTGCAAAGCACTTTACATACATATTCTCACTTGATCCACACAACAACCCTATGAATTTCTACAATGAGTACAATAATAGTATTTTAATATATAAGTAAAAATCAGTTTCACTATCCTTCCTGTCAAACTGAGAATGGAACATGCCACCTAGAGGGCAAGGACATCATTCTTCTCTCAATATCCAAATGTCATTTCTTTGATTCTTGGTAGATCCATGATTTCTTCACTGTGGATAGTTCTTTACACTCCTGGCAACCTCTCCACACCTTTCCCCCTTTTGTGATTCTCCTCCACATCTTCTGAAAATCCTCCACAAAGGATCTAACCAAGGTGGTGAAGGCCTTCCCCTCTTTCTTTTAATATCTAAGGGTGCCAACATAACACTCAGTCCATTTGATTTTCCCAGACGTTAGTAACCCCTATGAAAGATGACCCCTTTAGCTCTCTGCTCTTACCTTCGATATATCACACATTGTAGAGCAAAAACTAAAGTGCCAAGGCTTTTACAGAGCAAATTTTCACTACCCTGACAAAAGTGCTTCAGTTTTTGTTTCCTGGACCCAAGTGTGTATTAAATTCCTCTTGGCTTGTGTGTGTGTGTAGCCCAATGGTACCTAATTATGCATTTGATGATAGAAACATTAAATACTGGTCAAAATCCCATATCCACAGTAACTTGCTACTTTTTTCCAATTGTTCCCAAAGATGAAGGCAAATATCTACTCCAGAGACAAAGGATGATAGCAAAAATTAAACAACTTAGGAATTACTAACAGACTATCTCTTCTTAGCTCTATGAGTTCTGTGATATAGGTATTCTTTCCATGAGTACAAATCAAAATCAGCCATGTTTTCTCATCTTTTATAATTTTTATGATTACACCTTTATAATTCCATACATTTCTCTAAACCTTTTATAGAAGATTTTGTTCCCTTCTTACCAACATATTAGAGATTTTCACCTGTTTCTTTTTCTAAATGTCAAACTGTACGTCTTGTCTCTCATCCTTGCTCTAAGATCACTCTTATCCTTGAAGATGTCTTTTATGAGACTTCTTTCATACAAGTCATCATCATAAATATGTTGCAGTCCACTTGTAAAGAGTTTTTCCATTGACCTCTAGGTTATTTGTATGTAAATTCCACTGAAGTCATGATGCTCTGTAATTCATAGCCATATAGCATCATTTACAGAATATTAGTGTTCAAGAAATGGATTATATGGCAGTAAACAGTTCAAGTACGTTGACAGCACTGCATAATTTCCCAAATGATGACTCATCCCTGATCTCCTACATAACTTTGCACTCTGCTCATATAGGTTCATGATATTGATGTACTGACTCAGTGGGCTGTCCCAACAGCTGGATAGACTGAACAGAATCTCTTATGTGATATATAAATGTAAAGTCAAGTTCTGATTCTAATTTCTCTGATGGCTTGGTTTCTTTAGATCTGACTCTTACAGTGGAAAATATGTCTAAATGTTTAGGAAAATGGAAAGGAAATGAAATTACTAGAGTTTTGAGTGAAAGCTGAATGTTGATTTGAGTTCATGTGAAATAGCAATTCAGATTTCTGTAGTGCTTTAAGGGTATACAAAATGCTTTTCTCATAGTTTTTCTATTAGGGAGGTAGTATAAATATAATCATTCTCATTTACATAGCTGAGGAAAATTGAAACTCAGAAAGGCTAGATGACTTGATTAGATAGTAAAAATCATAGTCAGAATTTGAGTACAGGTCTCCCAATTCCAAGTCCAGTATGCATTTTAAATGTTTCTCATTTGCATGAGAATAGCCTAAGGTCCAATGTCTGGAAAGTGACATATTCCTGGTACAGCAATATGTTGAGTTATAGAAATTGCTATATCAAAACCAATCCCAGACACTCTCCTTGAAAACAATCAACTGTCCATCAGAGAAATCTAAAATATTTTCCATTTTTCTAGATCTCAAGCAGAAATGAAATCTAACATCTGTGTCTTCAAATGTTCTTCCTGGTACTTCTGTTAAAAAAATGATATATCATACTTTGTTGCCAGGAAACAAATGCCTTGTAGATAAAAATGTAAATTGCTCTTGCTTTTTATTCTGATATCAGGGATTTTTGCCTTCTTCATCATTGACTGCAGTGGCAAAAAAGGACTAAGCTGACTGATGGATATTTTTAAGCCTGCAGAAATTATGTCAGTACAATTCACTTGATAATAACTTTTGCTGAAAAGGTTGAGCTTTCACTCCAAGAGGAAAAAGATCATGTACCACATAAATTCCCCACCAAATTCGAGGACATAAAAAAGTAAAAATTGAGAAGCAACATCTATCTGGATCCACACTATCTTCAGGGTGAGAAACAAGGAGAGAAAGAATGTGCTGTCTAATAAAAAATTAATGTGAGAGCTATTCTGATTGACAATCACATTGCTTTTTGTCAGTTAATTATGCTTTTAAATAACATTCAGAAAGAAAGGCACAAAGTTACCTTCAAATACTTATTCTAATTACCTAACAGATAGTACTTTTGGAACAAATTGGGTTATTTTTCCTGGAGTTAAGTAAACTCTTTCCCTCCCTCTTTCCTGTAGGTGACAGGTCAGCAATGTGGCTTCTTTTGAGGAAAGAGTCAGAATCTCCTCAGTGTTGGAGTCTAGATTCTTCAACTAATTTAAAGTTGTAAGTTATTCTACCACATATTTAAAGGGATCACAGATCACAAAAATAAATAAATAAATAAATAAATAATGCCTATGATATTTTAAAAATAAAAAATGAATGCCACGGCCTTATTTCTTTCCCCTCCCAAAGAAACTATGGGAAGGACCTTCTGGGAGCTGAAGTTTAGTTTCCTTACAGTCTCACCCACATTTGAACCTCTTTGAGAATTCAGAGGAGTAACTGCATTCTAATGGCTCCCTAAGTATAGATTGTCAGAAGACAGAATAGTTGCTCCTACTTAAGAAATGTTGAGTTTCCTCTATCTAGCACAAAATTTAGCTCAAACTCTGCAAGGTCCCCAAGTTCCACACAACTGAAGCATCACTTAGCTTACTTTCATTCTCACCAAATGAGTCTGGCTCTTTTCCTTCCCACCCCTACACTATGTACCTGTACCACATAACTACATAGTCTGACACATAGGCACTCTAAGATGACTCTGGTGTTTATTTTGGCAAGAAGAAAAGGAGTTTGCTTTACATGGGGAGGAAGAAGAGCTCTTTATACTGTAATTCAATTCAGTTCAGTTAAGGTCAGTTTAATTTATTTAATGTTTGTTCAGTTGAATTGAATTTAAAATGAATTGAATTTAAATTGAATTAAATAAAACTGAACTGAAAATGAGCATCTTCCTGTGGTCAGAATATGTATAGGGAGTGAACAGGATGACGAGATGGAAAAGAGAGAAACAGTGATCCTCCCCTTTGACTCAAGATAGATCAGTAAGAAATTATTGAGAGTATATAGATGTAAATTCTGCTGCAAGGGGTGGTGTGATGGGGCTATTGTTGTTGAGCCCGTATAGGCTATTTATACCCACATGGATCTGTCTAGATGTGGCTCACAGGGAGGCAGAAATAGTCATCTTTAGCATTTCCTACTTCCCAATCCTCTCCTAGGGAGACTTTGATTCCTGCCAAGAGAGAAAGCAGGAGGTTGGGGCCAGAAGCTAGCTGCCATTTTGATTTCTTTAGAGAGAATAGGTACAGAGCTAGAATTATCTGTTCCCTCAAATATTGTTAGTCTAGGAGAAGTAACTTTTGATTTAAGCTATACTCATGATAGTTATTCTTTAAACAGGAAATGAAAGCCCCAAATTACAGCCAGGGTTTGACTCCCTTTCCACTAAATTCCAGTTCAACAATGAACACACATAACAAATAAGTCCATTTTTTCAAGTTGATAACAAAATAGAAATCAGAAGACATGTACGTGGATGAATACACACCAAACTCTATAGAGAGTAAAATGACATCTCCCATTGAGAATGAGATAACTCATCTTAATCAAAGAAGAGTCGCAGATATCACCTAAGGGGAAATTATTTAAAGTCTCTAGTACAGCAAGCTGGGGATAGGAACATATTAGAGATTACCACCTCCTCTGTATGTCAGCTTCTTCCTAGAGTATTTCTCTTCCTTCAGAGACCTGAAGAAAGATTGGAATGGTGCATCTGCTCTCTCAAAACTTAAACCCAGAGGAACTCAGATCTCTCTTATCTCCAGCTCTCATCACCAACACCATGACCCTTGCACAGAAGTGGGCATTGAATAATCAATCTCTACCAATTAGGAGGGAGTCCCACACAGCTGGCCATTTGAATCAAAGATCACATTCCTCTCTGGGGTGGTCCATAACAAAGATCTCCTGAGGCAAGTTCAAAATCTATACCTATAGAGTATAAAAAAGAAACATTAGCTCTTGAAAACAACAAAGGTGATTTTCTTGGCATCCTAGGTGACCAACCATTGGTGCCATTGAAATTGAAACAAAACAAATGCACGTTAACAGTATATGCAGTAGACATGGCATGAGCAAATATGAGCCTTCTTTATCACTCTTGGTGAATTGTATGCATATACTAGAAATGATACGTTGACTCCATTGAACTTTTGTTCTAGTCTCAAAGTTCCCAACAAGTTCAACAGTGTGTAGTTAAAATATTCAGGCTGTGGGTCTCCTGGAGAATGGTAAGGAACAGTCTTAAATTTTTTGAAACCTGCCAAGGCCAAAATTCTTCGAGTAGCTCGCTCCCAAAGTCTCCGCATTGGTCATAGCAGATACATACACTGACAAGGAATCCATATTCTGAAAAATACTTTTCCCATAATATTTCAGCAATAGTAGATGTTTATTTGGCTTCTGGTTGGGTATGCTTATGCATATCTGATGAAATGGTCAGCTACCACCAAGATGTGACTCATATTTTTGCTATCTCCTTCCAGGGATAGAAAGTCATTATTTTTTTCTAAATATGCCACACGAATTGGGGATATTTTTCTTTGTGCACATCTGGCACAAGTTTCACACTTCTTGGTAACATCTGTAGCCATCTTTGGCCAGTAAAATGAGTTTTTACCACCTCTAGAGCTCTTCCTTGGCCCATATGTCCAATGTCATCACAGATCATATCTATGGTTGGTGAGCAATCAGCTTTATCAGCTGCTTCCTGGTTCTATGTATGGGATCAGTTACAGTTCAATAAAGTACTCCCTTGTACAAATCCAACTTCTTCCATTGTCTCAGCAATAAGGAACATTCTACTGTCTAGAATTTCAAGCTAATAGGAACATTACCACATTTTTTGGCTAGTATCACTTCTTTTAGTCCTTCATCAACCATCTGTTCTCACCACCAGGAATCTGGAAAACCACCATGGCAAGGAAGATTGGTTTAATGTCACAAGATCTACACATGTACTTTGCATACTGTCTGGAAGAAGTCCCAATCTCTAGGTTATATTTCCACCTAGTACCTTAAGTGACATAGATTGCTCTCATACCTTCTGGTATCACCACCAAATATTCTGGGGTATTCTGAACAAAACATCTGCATCAACGTTTGTCTTGCCAGACCTATAATCATAATTGACCAATGCTGTTACCCATCTCTGGTCATTGGCATCCAACTTGGCACTGATCAACATATAAGTCCATGGATTGTTAACTATCCATATGGAGCTTTGCTCTATGTAGTCTTTGGAGTTCTTGGTGATGGCCCACTTTAAAGCCTGGTTATCAAATGAAAGAGATTGGTAGTATTATGTCTGACAGAAAGGGATCTGATGACTTCACGGCCGTGCAGTCTCAGAAGGTCAAATAGGAGATTATTTAGATATAGGGATCACTTCTCCAAATAGGGCCCCATCTCCCTCGGAGAACTTGAGACCCTATTAGACTCTGTTTACTCTTTCCTGCATTTGTTTGCCGTTGTGTCAATAGCAGCTCTTCTCTTTACTGCCTTTAAGCTTTGGAAGCCCTAAATGTATTTTCAAAGTATCTGTTTTAAGAATCAACCCTTGTCTATGTTTTGGTGGTTATCTTGTAAATATTGACAGATAATGGGCTATGTTTCAAATCTTAGTGAAGAACATAAAGTGCTCTTAGCACTCTGGTTAAAAAAAAGAAAGAAGCAAACTTAAGAAACAGTAAGACTCACTGTCAGTCAAACCTCTGCTAAGAAATGCAATTGGTTTCATGTGACCATTGTTCTCTTGGCATATGATAGCTCCTAAACCTTCCAGGCTGGAATTTATGTGGAAAACAAGAAGTTTTTGGGGTCCACATAAGTCAGTGCCAGAGCATGGGTAAGGCAGTTGATCTGAGCCCTTGAAATCTTTTTTCACATTTGTTTGTACGTTTGCCTCTAAAAGACTTTGTAGGTTTTAAGAAAATTTTGCCACTCTCCATCACCCTTGCATAGCGGCTGGTGCCCCTAATATATGTTGAGGCATTTGCTCAAACTGGTAGAATCCACCTGGAGAGATGAAAACAATCTTTTCTTTGTCTTCCTCAGACATAGGAATCTGGTTGCATTCTCTTTAAGTCCAAAACTGGAAAACCATTGTTTGCCTAAAAAATAATAGTGTATGTTACACCCATGGAATAGTATAGTCCTCTTTAGTTCTTTTGCTCAAAGTTCAATAACCTAGACACATCCAGATCTTTCCATTTTTCTTAGGCATCATCACCATGGGTAATGCATAAGGGCTGCTGAATTATTTGATGATGTCTACAACCAGAATTTCTTTGAGATGGTTTCTGAAATATTCCATCATAAATAGAGGATATTTCCTCATAGATATTTCCCTGAATGATCAGGAATCTGTTCTGTGGGTTGCACTTCAAGCACATCTCACATCCCACTCATGCAATGAGAACACATCTGTCTTCTAGCTAAATTCCAGCCTTAACCTATCCTTCCACTCTCATGGTACTGGATTTCCCAAAGTCAAATGCTTTAGGATCTAGTTCAGAGCATGGAATGTTCCTGTGGTTCCTGTGGTTAAGAAAAGCTTCATGTAGAAGGGGGTGTGTGAGTTGAGTCTGTGAAGAAACAAGGAATTCTAAGAGGCAGGGGAAGAAGAAATGACATTGTAGGCATGAGAGACAGCCAATGCAAAGGCAAAGAGACTGAACATTTTGTGCCAGGTATGAAAAACAGAAGACCAATTTGACTGGAACATAGAGTACATGAAAAGAAATCAAAAGCAATAAGATAAGAAACATGAATAAATGCCAAGTTGTGAAAGACTTAACACATCAATCAGAGGAATTTATATTTGCTCCTAGAGGTCAAAGGAAACTGCTAGAGTTTATTGAGTTACATGGTTAGATGATTTTAGAAAAAATCACTTTGGAAGTTACACGTACATACACACATACATTTATACATGTATATGTATGTATATTGTGTCTGTATATGAGACACAGAACTAAGGCAGAGAGACTAATAATTAGGGTGCCTTTTGGGCTATTTCAGTTAAGAAGAGTGGGCAAAAGGTTAACCTTACTCTTATCTGAAATGGACAAAGAAGGGTTAAACATATATATATGGTGTGTGTAGGATGTGGGAATACCAGGTAGAGAACAGTCACAAAATAAAACAAACTTTCTCATCCTGAGGGGGTGACTAGAAGGGGGAAAAAGTTAAACAAATGACTAAATTTGAAGGAATTGCCTTAGATTTTGTCTGAAATAATTGAGCAATAGCTGAACGAATTATGTGTCAATGTAATAGGTTTTTATTATAAATCATGATGAGTTGCTTTCACAGAATCCTGGGTAATATGAACCAACATGTTATGAAGTAAGCAGAGACAAGGTAAGAAATTATAAAAGAATAGTAACATTCTCTATTTTTTTAATTGACAAGGAGTAAGGGGGTTGGAGAGTTTAGGAATAAAGATGAACAAATAAGGACCAACATAACACTTTTTTTAATGCACAGAAGAGAACAGAAGAAAGTTCAAAAGGAAGCACAAACAAGCAGGAGAGTTTTGAAAGTATGTTGTAGGATGGATTTAGGGAGAAAGAAGAGAATAAGCATTTACATAGCCCCTACAATGTGCCAGGCACTGTGCTAAGCACATTTTACAAATATTATCTCATTTGATCCTTACAACACCTTGCGATGTACATGATATAATTATCCCTATTTTGCAGTTGAGAAATTTGAGGTATATAGAAGTTAAATGACTTACCCAAGGTAACATAGCTGGTAAGTTTCTGAGGCCAGATTTTAACTCACGTCATCCTGACTCCAACCTGGTGCTTTCTCCTCTGTGCCAATAGCTGCCTCCATTTCATTATATACTTTTTAAAAAGCAAGCAGTAATAAATGGATATTCATAATATCACTTAAAATTCTTTTTTGTGTATGTTCTGCTGTGTGTAGGGAAATGCTTTCTTTTGGGTGCTTAAAGTTCAGAGTAAAAAATAAAAATAAATAAATACAACTATTTTGTATTTATTTTAATTCATTCTGTATATATTTATATATGTACTTGTCTTCTCTGACGGAATGTAAACTCTTTGAGGAGAGAGATCTTTTTTTAAAAAAATCTTTTTTTTCCCTAGCTTTTAGCACAGTGACTACATGGTGGGGGATTGATAAATGTTTGTTGTTTGATTGAGGATGACCAAAAAGTTAAGCAGGAGGTCAAGGACTAGAGTGAACAAAGCAGGTCTCAATCATAATCAGCTCTAGTCCCTGGATGTGATGTCTGACAGCTCATTTGGTGATTTATGGAGGGCTTTGAGAGCTATCTGTCCAAGGAACAGGATCTGTGGGAAAAGAAACACAGAAACAGACAGCACAAATATCAGGCTTAGAAGCGTGTATAAAAAACTTTAACTTAATGAGCCCAAATCCATCTTGACACAAAATAAAGCTCAGTTTGCAGCTGTTTATTAAAATAACAGAAAACCAAAGCAAAAGGCATTTAAACCAATTTCCATTTATTCCATTTAACTTACACCCAGTATCAGTTATGATTTCTACATCATCGCAAAAATCTCCTTTCCAAAATCCAACATCCTTTAAAACCTCTTTCAAATTAATTCTCTTAAAATTCTTTTAGCAAAAACCTTTCCCCAAAATCACATGTAGATTGAGAATAACCTTATTCTGACTGAGGTTTAAGTATTTTAATTTTAATTCAGATTGTAAATAAGCTAATATTTCTGCTAATGTGTGTACTGAGGAGACAATTATACCTGGAAATCTAGATGAGAGGCCTGCTACCACTTAGGCTGGTGATATAAGGGGGAGCAAGCAGATATTTGGAACAATAGAGAGTTTTAAGTGAAACTAAGGCCTGTCTTACATAAACCCAATGTTTCAGGATCAATACAGTAGAAATCCTAATGGTGTTTTGAAAAGGGTAGGACAGAGAAGTCTCTCTATGGCATTATTTTAAGCCATATACCAGGAAAGAGAGACTAGTTCAGGGAAAATATGTACATGGAGTCCAAAAAAGCCCCAAGTTGAATTTTGAATGATTATCTGAACTTGTA
Organism: Vombatus ursinus; assembly: GCF_900497805.2. Lineage (NCBI taxonomy): Eukaryota > Metazoa > Chordata > Mammalia > Diprotodontia > Vombatidae > Vombatus > Vombatus ursinus. The sequence continues at coordinate 9,302,784 of NW_020954570.1, read as the reverse complement.
ACCAAGGGGCTGACAGACATTGGTCCAAACAGAAAGGACCTCATTTCCTCAATGACCACTATAACTAGGAGAAAGAGCTCTGATATTACTCTAAGGAGAGAAGTAGGAAAGTGAACTAGAAAATGAAGTTGGAATTGATTGCAAAAGCCTGTTAACCTTTGCCAAGCTTTTGTGAAAAGAGTGTCTCTTACATCCTAAGATTGTTATATTCTGTAATATAACTTTTATGTCCTTCACAGCTGACCGTTTGTGTGCCATGCTGCTGGGCACACTTTCACAGTGGGTAGGGACACTGAAGAAAAGGGGAAAGAGAAAGAGAATAGATCAAAGGATTAAGGTGTTAAGAGAATTACTTCAATGATGAGAGGCACCATAATGGAGCCATGCTGTAACCAGGCAACCTGAGGAATCTGTGAAGTTTAGCAAAGGCAGAAAGTATGTATAGACACAGAAACTGCTTTTTCTTAACTTTAGGCCACACTGGTAATCAACTTTGTCAAGCTGCCATGTCAGAGTGAATGAATAATATGTCTGTAATATAGTATATGTGTAGCGTTTAGTATGTACTGTGTGTGTGTGTGCAGGTGTGTATATGCATGCATGCACATGCTAAATATAATAGTCACTCCAGTCTGGGAATTTGGTGAACTCACTGACCTGTTTTTTGTTGATCTGTAAAGGTATCATCAGCCTTGGATTTTCATCCATCTTGTTGGAATAATAGCTCATATTTATGTATTGCTTTAAGATTTATAAATTATATACATTATTTCATTTTATCCTCACAATTTAGTACTATCCTCATTAAACAGATCAAGGGTCAGAAAGATTATGTGACTCACCAACATCACATAGTTAGCAAGTGGTAAAACCAGGGTTCAAACTCAAGTTTTCTGATCAAGGGTGAAACAGAGAATTGAAGACCGTGGTAGATGATAGCCTGCAAGGCCACAAAAAAGTCATCATTTCACAGAATTGCAGAGTTAGATGGCAGCTCTTGCACCAGAAAGAATCCTGGACATTCAGTCAGAAGACTTGGATTTGAACTCAGTATCTTTTAACATCTGTGTGACCTTGGGCAAATCACTTAATCTTTCTAAGGGAAGAAGGAAACAAACATTTACTAAGCACCTTTTATTTTTCAGGCACAATGCTAAGTGCTTTAATAATATTATCTCGTGGTCTCCATTTTACAGTTGAAGAAACCGAGTCAGGAAATGGTTAAGTGACTTTAGGAGTCATATTTGAACTCAGGTCTTCCTGGCTCCTTATCAAATACTCTATCCACTCAGCTGTTTCTTTCTGTGTCTTAATTTCTTCATCTACAAAATGAAGTGGTTCGCTTCTGAGATCCCTTCCAGATCTAAATCTATGATCCTGTTTTCACCTCCTGATTATCTGATTGACTGAAATCTATGATCCTGCTTTCACCTCCTGACTATCTGATTGGCTGGCTATCCTTGCTTTCCTCCCCCAAAATCAGATAATCTAGTCCTTCTGTAAGGGGGGAATTGGCAGCATCATACTTGTGAAGACTTCCAAGACACCAACTCAAACTTCCAAAGTCATCTTTATTTCTGGAACAAATTAACACTTGAAGTGTCAAGTGCAATATCAGTTAGAGAGAATGTGGGGGAAGAGTGGAGAGAGAGAGGGAGAGACAGAGACAGAGATAGAGGCAGAGACAGAAATATTTATAGGGAAAGAAATTTCACCAGGTGAGTAAGTATTTAATAAACTGCTGGGTGGGCTCAGAGCTGATTGTTTAATGAAAAAGAACCCCTTGATTATCTTAGAACAAGAGATGAGAAAGAACAAGAAAAATGAGTCCCTCCTACATGTGTAGACCTTGCTCAAGAAATATTATTTCTGTAAGACTCAGTGTCCTTACCTACAAAATGAAAGAGTTAGACAAGATGATTCCTTTCAACTCTCTAATTGATCCATCATACAACTGCCAGGTTAAATTAATCTTCTGCATTTATAGACTTATTCATTTCTTATATCTCTTAAATCCATTTAGAGGCTCCTTATTGCTTCATATGCTCAACTAAATCTGCAAGCTCATCAATGTGGATTTTCCTTCAATCATGAAGAAAAAGTCTTCCATGACTAACCACTCTGGGCAACTCAGGCAGACTACCTATTCTACTGTGGCTTTTCTCACTTTCACCTAATAGTAAGAATAGCAGGGGAGCACATGGACTGTCTATTCCTCATCTTCATCATATTACTAGCCTATATTCTTTTTTGATCCTACATTTCTTTGATAATATATTTTATTGTGATTTGGGGAGCTAGGTGGCACAGTGGAGAAAGTGCCAGGCCCGGAGTCAGGAAGATATATCTCCTCAACTTCAAATCCGGCTTCAGATACTTATTAGCTGTGTGACCCTGGGCAAGTCATTTAACCCTGTTTGCCTCAATTTCCTCATCTGTAAAATTAGCTGGAGAAGAAAATGGCAAACGATGCCAGTGTTTTTGCCAAGAAAATTCAAAATGGTGTCATGAAGAGTCAGACACAACTGAAAAATGACTGAAAAACTACTATCATTCTTCATAGTTCCTTGTTAATAGCATATTGCTGCCTACTTGTAGTCATCTATTGCCCTCTCTGTGATCTCATTTTTAATTCTTTGGTAACTAGCATTCCACAACTCATCACCATACAACAGCACCAATAGAACATTGGTATTACAAAGATAAACCTCTGTTTCAAAGAGAAGTAAGGTATCATTAAAGAAACCTGGCAATTTCCCAAAAAGAATGCGGTCCATTCTCCTCCTGTTCACCTTTGTGTTCATTCATTAAACTTCTGTAGTTTCTGCCAAATCTATATTGATATCAATATGGTAGATATGGATTATGTATATATATCTATATATATATATATATATATGTACACATATTGGTTGGTTGGTTGTTTGTTGTTCTTTGTGCTTGAAGAAGATCAAAATGACATCACTATGGTAGTGTAAAGATACAGTGTGTCCGATGGGGTGATCCGACCAATACAAGTTCAGAGGGCTCTACCACAAGTCAGGCACACATATGTGAACATTTGAAGTGGATGTCTCTACATTTGTGCATCTTGCATTTCTTTTGAGTTACTGCCATTCTGTTTTCCTCATAGAGTTCAGTGCCTTCTTTGATGAGGGCATGCCCGCCACGTGGGGCAGTCTTGTGCCAGTGTCTCCCATGTTAAGAGCACCACTTCTTCTGACCTCCACGTAAGCGCTTTCTTTGTGTGAGTTCTTTGTAAAATAGTCTTTTAAGCAAACATACATTTGGCATTTGAACAATATGGCTAGCCTTGTGGGGTTGTGCTCTCTGTAGTAAAGATTGAATACTTGGCAGTTCAGTTCAAGAAAGGAGTCATTGTCTGGTACCTTAATGCAAGGTGATTTTTAGAATCATCATAAGACAATTAAAATAGGAGGGATTCAGTTTCCTGGCATGGCACTGGTACACTGTGTAGATTTCACAGGCACACAACAATGAGGTCAGCACAACAGCTCTATAGACCTTCAGTTTAGTAAGCAGTTTAATACCTCGTCTTTCCCATGCTTTCTTTCAGTGCCCCCCAAATGCTGAGCTAGCTCTGGCAATGCATGTGTCCACCTCATCTTCTATATGTACATTCCTGGAAAGTATACTGCCAAGGTAAGTGAACTTATCCACAGTATTCAATATTTCTTCATTTGCTGTAACTAATAGTTCTACATATGTATAGTCTGGTGCTGGCTGGTGGAGCACCTGTGTTTTCTTGGTATGAATTGTTAGGCCAAAATCAGCACAAGCAGCAGAGAATCAGCCCATACTTTGTTGCATCTTAGCCTCAGAGGCTTCATTAAGTGCACAATCATCTGTAAACAACAAATCATGCACCAACTGTCCCTCCATTTTTGTCTTGGCTTGTAGTCTTTTCAAGTTAAATAATTTGCCATCAGGGTAGTAGCTGACCTTGATGACATTCTCATCCTTATTGAAGGTGTTTGACAACAATTGCTGAAAACATCATGCTAAAAAGCATAGGAGTAAACACACAGCACTGCTTCTCTACATTGGTGACTGGGAAAGCATGAGAGCATTGTCCATTATCCAGAACCCAGGTAAGCATGCTGTTATGAAACTTGTGTACAATGCTGATGAACTTCTCTGGGCAGCCAAATTTTGCCATAATTTTCCACAAACCCTCCCAACTAACAGTATCAAAGGCCTTGGTTAGATCAAGGAACATTGTATACAAACCTCTGCTCCTGGCATTTCTCCTGGAGTTGTTGGACAGCAAACACCATATCAACCATTCCTTAGCCCCTTCTGAAGACACACTGGCTCTCAAATAGATTACCATCTTCCAGGTGAAGGATCAGCCTATTACGGAGGACTCTGGCAAGAATTTTGCCAGCAGTTACTAAAAGAGAGATCCCTGCCCCCATCCCTGGTGACCGAGGATAATCTATTTCCTTTACATTTATATAGACAATGGAAGAGAACTTGAACTACTGGAGGATAATCTCCTCTTTACATGGAAGATTTCAGTCACTTTTTGTATGAGTAGTGGAACCCCTGCCTTATAAATCTCAGCTGGAATAGAATCAGCACCAGGTGCTTCACCACACGAAAAGATCTAAAAGGTGTTCAAAACTCCTTCTTCAGTTGGAAGTTTGAGTAGAGAGGGATTGACTTCAACCTGAGGTGTGTGGTCAGTGACTTTGGCATTGATTGGTGATGGTCTGTTGAGAACACTACCGTTCAGTCCATCTCTTCAGAATCATGTCCTTATCACTAATCAGTGTGGCTCCAATAGCACTGAGTAGCTGAGATGCACCATAGATATTTGGCCCATAAAGAACCTTCAGGGCATCATAAAAGTGCTTTGGATTGTCAGTATCAGCATAAAACTGAATTTCATCTGTCTTCTTACTGAGTCAAGAATCCAGCATCTCTCTAACCTTTGCTTTCATATTACTTTTGATGAAGTTTAATGCTGTCTTCTTAGAGACAGATGAACTATCCTGCGGGTAAACCCTGTGGAGTTCTTGTTTTTTGTTTAGCAGCTTCTTTGTCCTTCACTTTTGTCAAACCAGTCTTGATGTTTGGAAATGTTCTGGCCCAGATAAGTAAATGTGGTTCTACATACCAAATCACTGAAAGCTGCCCACTCCTTTTCTGTTCTAATGTTGGTGTTGGCTCACCTTTCTCTCCAAGTTAGCAAAGAATTGTTCCTGGTTGGAGAAGTCCTCTAATGTATTGACATTAAGTCTTATGGTAGTCACCTTGCCCTGGAGCCACTACTTTTGTTGAATGCAAATATTTAGCTCAGAGAGGATAAGTCTATGATCAGTCTAGGACTGTGCCACACATTGCCTTTGTCACTCTCACATTCTGTCTGTCTCTTCTCCTTATAATAATATAGTCTATGAAATACCAATATTTGCTGTGGGGTTGCATTCATGAAGTTTTATTGTATTTAAGTAAACAGAAGACAGTGTTGGTGATGAGGTCATGAGATGCACAAATCATCAGTTGTAAGTGACCATTGCTGTTGCTGTTTCCAACACCATTCTTCACAAGGACTCCCTGCCATTTCTGGTAGTCTGAGCCTACTCTAGCATTAAGGTCACCCAGTTTGTCCTCTTTCAGAGCACTGATGATAAGGGTCCCCAGGTTTTTATGGAATTGTTCTTTGACCTCATCAGGATTCATCAGGGTGGGAGCATACACACTGATGACAGTGTCATGGAGCTTTCCTGCTAGCGGCAATTACATTGTTGTGAGCCTGTCATTCACTCCTTTTGGTAGGCATACAAGTTTGTTGACTAGATTAGTTTTGATTGCAAAATCTACACCAGCTTCACAGAGTTCCCTTTCATTGTAGCCACTCCAGGAGAAATGTGTATCCAGCTCCAACTTCGGTAAGCTAGCCTTCATTTGCCAGCCTTGTTTCACTTAGGGCTGCTATTTGGATGTGATATCTGCTGAATTCTCTTGTAATGAGAGCTGTTCATCTTTCGGGTCTACTGGATTTTATGTTGTCCATAAGGATGCATACATTCCATATAGTAATGGTGAGTGGAATCATCTTTGCAAAAGTTTTTGTACATTTTTTTTATTTCAACCACAGGGGGCGATCTCTACCTGCTACATTAAGCAGGCCAGGGTTGAGTGAAGCAGATAATTTTTAGCCCCTTTCTCACATCAGGAGGTGAGCAGTGTGGTCCTTTAAAAAGGCTACTCAGACACCTAGGGGGCTGCCTGCTGCTTCAGTCCAGTGAGGTAAGAAGATGACCCTATGGCCTGAGCCACCTGTGTTCAGGGTATCCATACCTGTTGCTTCATTACTTGCCCATCACCACAGGACTTTGAGGTAGATAAAAATGGTAAAATGGTATGGGAGATGTCTTTTGATTTGTGTATAAATTGGATTTAAGTGAGGCAGAGATGCACAAAATCATCAGCCTCACTCTCTCTTCCAGAGTCATCAAAGTCCAGTGGTAAGACAAAAATCAAGATGTCTGGTGATGGTTCAGGATTCAGTGGATGACCTTAGCATCTCTGATGTCTAACTATATTCTAAGGGCTCCATAGTGCCTGCTTCAGCCACCTTCATGGCTTTTGGAACAGATCATTCTCATCCATTCATTCCACAGGGGAAGTCTTCACATACTTGGGGTAGAGACCCCCCCTAATTCACTAATGAGTTGGAGAGCCCTCAGTTACCCTTGCCCTAGTTTAGCCTGTCTGCCAAAATGGTATAGGGGCTGTAGCCACCATGCATGCTACAGCTTCTTAGAGCCACAGGTGAGAGAGTTAGGTGAATCAGGTGGACACCAAAGGTGGAAAGCAGCCCTGAAAAGGGTTCAGCAGCCCTCACACAAGAGGTACTATTCTTCCTAGAACACACCCAATGCCCCTGTACACACATACATATATACACACATATATAACTAAATATATATTGTATTCATATTGTGATCATATAGATATTATGATCATAATGTAATGTATTTCATATTTATCTATATTTGTGTAATAACATGCTTATAATATGGTACAATACAGCATAATACAATAAAATGATAAGAGAGAGACAAATAGGTTCTCCATCTAATAGCATGGTACAATTGAGACAATAGAAATTCTTCATCAACTTGTTTTTTTCTATATAGATAGCCTTCCAAACTCCTTTGAATGATATTTGGGTATTGCCCAAAAGAATCTACAATGTTCCACTCCCAATACAAAAGCAAAACTTTGCAAACCAGCATATTTGAAGGACATAACCAACCATAGGTTTTCTACCCTGATTCTAATTTAGATCTTGTGCCCCAAAAAAGTGAATTGTCATTGTGCTGAGCAAGTCACTTAACCCTGTTTGTCTCAGTGTCCTCATCTGTAAAATGAGCTGGAGAAGAAAATGGCAAACTACTCTAGTATCTTTACCAAGAAAACCCCAAATGGGGTCACAAAGTATTGGACATGACTGAAAAATGACTGAAAAAGAATTTGAGCCATTCTTCCACTCGATTTCAACTTCACTCTGTTTTCTAGTTTCTTTCATAGCAAAAATATCAAAATCAGCACAATTGATTTCCTCTAATAATGTGTTCTATCACTGGTCATTGGACAGGGATTGCATATTTAGGTTGCCTACAGCTAAATCAAAATTTATAAACTGTCTAAAACCTGTGGGATTCCTAGTATCCTTCGGCCAATTTATTACTACCCTGCCACAATCACTGCTGAACCAGAAATGGCCTCACCAGACCAAAAGTTGTTTCATGGAATACTCTGTCCAAAAACAAAAATTCATTTTAGGGGGGCCAAGCTTAGTGATGGTGAAGTTCTCTATACTTAGCTAGACTGGTCCTCAGAATGTTGAGTCAGTTCCTATTACCTACAAGTAAATACAAATGTATTTGCTGGCATTCAGGGCAATCCACAAATGGATGCTAGTCCACAATGCTAGTCTTATCTTATAGACTCCATTCCATATACTATGCATTCCAGGCAGACTAGACTATTCACTTTCCCACATGCACATTCTATGCTTTACTAATTCTGTACTCCATGCCCAGAAATGCATAAATGAAATTTGTCTTCTCTTCAATTACCTGTACTGCAAAAATATGCCCAAGGAACTCTATCTTATCCCTAGATCCTTCTAGCCTAATTCTCTTGATCCAGTCTTCTCCAAATAACTGCTTATTCCCTTGAACAAAGTAAGAGTTCTTGTCTCTCTGACATACTTTGTGCTACCATGCAATTTTCCAAAATAATAATTCCAGTACATAGATGAATTTTGCGGGGGGACTGATTTTATCATTTCTAAATGTCTATATGAGTATGCACAAGTCAAATTTGTTTGTAGGGGAATGTAAAATCCTAAATATTCCTAGGGCTTTCAATCTCACTGCAAATATGTTTCTCCTCATATGTATTTAGAATATGAAATCCCTAATCACTAGGGAGCCATGTGATAGTGCATACAAATGTATAAGGTAACTTTTTACATTTAATTTTTTTCATTTTTTCTCAATTACATGTAAACAAAATTTTTTAACATTCATTCTTTTTAAATTTTGAGTTCCATATTCTATCTTCCTCTCTCACCTCCCTCTTCCTTGAGAAGGCAAGCAATTTGATATAGCTTATACATGTGCAGTCATGCAAAACATTTCCATTTTAGCCATGTTGTATAATATTATCAATATAGAGGCTCTGTGAAATCAGAACTCCTAAATTCAGAGGTGTCTCAGGGATAGTTGTTAGAATTGATTTCTTCAGTCTGCTGAGCTAACTTTTCTGACCTTAACTATTACAGCAGGAAGGATAATTTCTTCTTATTAAATATGTTTGTGGTTGAATGAAAACATTATTTAGCTTTCTGTCCTGCTTAGGCAAGTAGATGACTGCAAATCAGAAACCAGAGGAAAATCCAGCATCGTTAAGTTAGCACTAGACTCGGACCTCAAGTTATTATTGTCAAAAGGAAAACAGAATGAAGAATGCTAAATGTTTCCTTCAATTTCAAGTAGAAACTTTTAACCCAGTATAAAAGGCGGTATGGGAGGGGGAAGAGGAAAAAGGAGGATCAATAAGTCAACGAGGACCAATTAGCTTCTCCAGCTGCCTTTCAGACATCTCAAACTGGTTGTCTAGTTTGAGATATCATAAACTAAACATGTTGAAAACAAAACTCATTATCTTTCTCCCTAAATCCTCCCCTACCTCCTACCTTCCCTAATACTGTTGAGAACAATATCATCCTCCTAGTCCCACAACCTTGCCACCTGGGACTCCCTACTAAAGTTGAAGAATAACAGAAAAAGTAATTTGTCACTGTCATCTCATCTCAGTATAATGGGAATTCCCTGCCAGTGCCAAATAGCAACCTTTACATTTCTAAGGGAGATGTTCTCATGATGGAAGAGATTTGGGAAGAATACATTCCTCTATCCTCTTGTCCTTCCAAACCAATGAACTGCTGTATGGAGCTTGGGTTTTGATTTGAAATTCTTAATCTTTTTCATTCTTGCAGTACCAAAAGAATTCCAATAATTTGTCAATAACTTTTGGATCAGTCCATTGTGCATTTAGACAAAATACCCCCAGAAGAAGTAGAAATAATTCTGTCTTTACATTTTTTTCTTGTCATTTTTTCTTCAAGGAGCCAGTCCAAGAAAGGACCAGGAAACAAACTCATATTTACTTTTGTTTCAATTCAACAAGCATTTGTTGTCTTTCTTTTTTGGGGAGAATGAGAGGATTTGGGAAAAAGACTATTGGAATTGAAAATAAGAAGATATGGATTCAAATTCTACCTCTGACACAGGTTATAGAACCACAAGCAATTTACCAAAACTTTTTGAGTCTCTTTTCCATTTGTACAGTAGGGTTGATAATATTGTACGACCTACTTTGAAGAGTTATTTTGTAGATCAAATAAGATAATGGTTATACAGTGCTGTGTAAACTTCAGAGTAATCAATCAATTAATAAATAAATCATTTTACCAGGCACTAGGGATACAAAGAAAGGTAAAAACATCCTTTGCCCTCAAGGAACTCACATTCTAATGAGAAGAACATATGGAAATAGATGAGTATGTATAAGATAAACAGAGTAGATGGGAGGTTTTCTCAGAGGGGATGTCAGTAGAATTGGGGTATAGGAAAGAAAAGGGAGCTTGGAAAGGCCTCCTGCAAAAAGTGCAATTTGAGCTGAGATTTAAATGAAGACAGGGAAACTGAAAAGCAAATGTGAGGAAGGAAGGACATTATAAGCATAGGCATAGGGCACAGCCAGTGCAAAAGCATGGAAACAAGAATTGTGTGAGGGAAGACAAGTATAAGATGACTGGAAAGGGCCATTTTATAAGGAGCTTTAAAGGCCAAACAGAGCAGTTTATATTTGTTTCTGTAGGTAACAAAATAGATAGATATCTATATAAATAGATAGATAAGAGTTCAGGCTGAAAGACTATGATCCATGCATTGAACTCATTGAGGAAAGGAGAATGTCCTAAGGGTTAAGTAATATCCACCTGGATCTGCATTGAGTGTCAAATTTGAATATCTGGAATAGATAGAATAGTGGGCTGACATAGGAAGTTCTGCACTTTAAAATTGTCATTTTGACAACTGAGTGGAGAAAGGATTAGAGCAAGGAGAGACTTGAGACAGGGTCACTAGTTAAAAGATTATTGAAATACTACAAGTGAGAGATGATGAGGTCCTGAAGAAGGTTAGTAGCTAAGGTTGAAACAAGATTTGGCAATGGATAGGATATATGAGGTGCAGAGTTAAGGACAACACTGGAGCTGCAAGCCTCAGGTACTGGAAAGATAGTAACGCCCTATGAAGGGCAATTCCAAGAGGAAGATGAGATAGAGTTAGAAAGAGGGGATTATTTTGGAGAAGAAAAATGAGTTTTTATTTAGACATGTTGAGTTTGTGACGCCTAAAGCACATCTAATTTGAGAAGTTCAAAAGACACTTATTTGGTGTTGCAGAACTGTATCTCAGGAGAGACTAGTTATATAGATCTGAGAATAATCACCATAGATATGATAATTGAACCAATGAAAGTTCACCAAGTGAGATAGTATAGAGAAGAAAGAACCAACAAAGGATAATGAGAAAGATCGGTCAGTAGGACAGGTAAGAGAAGGACCAGGAGGAACAGTACCCTAAAAACCTAGAAAGGAAAGAGCATCCAAGAAAGAGGTTGATCAACATTGCCAAATGCTACACAGAGGTCAAAAAGGAGGCATATTGGTAGGAGTGATACAGGATTGAGGTGTGGTATGTCATGACCGGCAATAGGACAAGGAGGCAAGACATATGAAAGTAGAGGAAGAGTGTAGAGTTGAGTTAGTTCATCAAGGCATCAAGATAGGAAAGAGAGAAGAGTTCAGGGCATATGCAGTACAGAAAATATGATTACGAAAAGAATTAAGATGAGGAAATGAAGGTTGTGGTGAAGCTAAAGAACAAGGTTGGGGGTCATAGAGAATAAAGATTATAATCAGATAAAGGAATCTCTGAGTTTGTGAATATGCAAGCAAAACCATTTAGGTGATGGTAAGATCAAGAGTGTGACCATCTCTGTTGTTGCTGAGGTGGAGGGAAGAAGTAGATCATAGAAACTGAGTAAATTGAGAAACTAGGATATTAGCCTATTTGAGGGAGCATCAATTGAACTTCTAGTTGAGGTTAAGAGTTCAGGCTGAAAGACTATGATCCATGCATTGAACTCATTGAGGAAAGGAGAATGTCCTAAGGGCTAAGTAATATCCACCTGGATCTGCATTGAGTGTCAAATTTGAATAGCATGGACCTAAAAGTAAGCTTATTGAGTAATAGTGGTAGAGAGAGGGCCTAGAGATACCAATGAATAGCAAGTAATATTCCAACTAGGTATATGAGTGAAAATTCAATAAGTACTATAAATGATGATGAGAGGTTCAGAGTTATCAGAGGGGAGCCAAATGTAAGTACCAGAAGATGAATGGAATGAGAAAAGAAGAGGTTAAAGATGAAATAAATTTAATTATGGAGTAGGCATTCCAGAAGGCACAGTGGAAGATCTGCTAATCTGGAATAGAATGGGGATCCTGTGTTGAGGTGTATGGGAATAAGGAGGCAGAAACTTGTACATGGGAAATGGTATACGTTCATGGGGTAGGGTTCATGATCACTAGAGTGGTTAGAGAGGCAGAGAGAGAGAGGGAGAAAGAGAGAGAGAGAGACAGAAATCCATACTGATATGGATGTGTATATATACATACATATATAATATTAGGTGTGGCTAAATACATCTAGATATTCATATATATATGTACATGCATATTTAAAATATCATTAATATAAGCATCTGTGTGGAAATGTTTGCTCCTATTGATATTCAGAAAAAATATTCAGAAAAAAATTATAAAAACATTTACAACTCTCAAAAGCAACTGAAGAATCAAAACACTTGGAATGAAGTAGCTAAAATAACAAGTACATTTGATATAAAGAGAATAAGCAAAGCAGTGAACCCACTGTGATTATGTCATTCCCTTACTCAAAAATGTCCAGTCGTTCTCTAATGCCCACTGAATGAAGGTCAGACTTCCAAAATTGATGTTCAAAGCCCCTCACAAGCTGACTTCAACCTATCTGTTCAATTGCCTTTTTCATGTTGTTCAGTTCATGCCAAAGTGGACATCTCACTCTTTTCCAATTGATTTCAAAGTGTTCCTTCCTACCTCCGTGCCTTTGATCACTCCGTTCCCATGCCTAGAATGGAATCCTTCACCTGAATTCCTTGCATCTCTACCTTTTGAATATTTTGTTCTCCTTCAAGGCTTAGCTTAGATGCTGCCTATTTGATGACGCTTTCCCCTGAATAGGTTCATTGCCAAGCTGGACATTGGAGTAGTAATAACATGTTGTTCCAGGCATGGAACCATATGATTGCCCTAAGGATGAGGCAACCATTTCTGTTCAACAAGGCTCCTACTAGCAATCTAAATACTCATCAAATGGTCCTCAATCTGTCTCCAACCATCAAATTAATCCTCTTCCCTGCCTTGGGAGAAGTTTGCCACTGCTTTAAAAAAAAAACAAAAACAAAAACATCTTGATCATTATGCTACTGATTACTGGTGTCATGTCCCATCTCTTAGAAACCATGTACGTGACAAATCAGTAATACCTTAAGAAAGGGAGGGTGTGTTTTCTGATCCAAAATCAGTTTCTTTAGATACAGACTCCAAGAAGACTTAGACAATAAGGATAAATCTCTTTTCAATATAGTTCTGGTTCACATTCTTCAGTCCTTCTTTATTCAGTCCTGGAAAAGAGTTATCCAGGAGTCAATGTCCCTGAGTCCTCAGTGGGTTCCAAAATCCCTGAAGAAACAACTCATATGTCCCTCAACTGGAAGTTCTCTTTTCCCCCGGATGGTTCAAACAACTCTTTCCTAAGAAGTACGTCAAGAACCAAGAGATGGGTTGGGAAATTCCCTATTCCATAAGAATATAGGATAAGTTAAACTGTATTATATTATGAATTTCTGTAATAATTCACCATTACTCTGGTGAATATGTATTTACCTGGAAGAAAGAGATCCCCTAGTTGACTTGATAGCAATTCTGAGTCCTTTCATGAAAGTGAGGGTGCATGGAAGATCCAGAACTCATTTTCTTCCTGTAAGCAATAGACAAGGCCTAGGGTTCTGATCTTTGATTTTCTCTATATTAGGCCAAATTGATACTGAATTTTTTTCTTTTAGTTTTTCTAGCATTAATCTCCTTCTGCAGTGGACTTCCCATATACTAAAGGCCAGAATTGTCTAAGTAGTAGAAAATTTGATACAGGACCTTTAGGATCTTGCCACCAAGGGGTGGGGTGTGATAAGAACAATATCCATTAGGGTACCATTAGGGTACCGGTTATTTTCCCCACTAAAAGATGGTGAAGCTTTCTTTGGGATTTGATTAGTCCAGGGTACTAAGGTTTGAGCAATTGATGCAGTTGGATTACATCCCGCTGTAAAATTATTACACTCATTTGACTCAAGATATCAATGCTATTTCTATTTCAATACCTATTTCTGTATAAAGATTAGGGGATTGGGACTGCATCCACCTGAAAAGAGCCTGTCTCCTTGATGAGCATACTTTCCAAGTTGTTGTTAGGTAAACTTATTTTTTGTTAAGCATTGTATGGTCTACAAGTATCTCATTTCATTGCAATACTAGGCCTAAACCATCTAAAGGAATTGAGTCAGATCTGATTTACAATATTCAGCATAAATTAAGTGGGAGAAAGCTATATAAAAGATTAAAAGGCTAGAAGAACAAAGAAAAAAATATTCTTAGTTTAAAGAGAATGTTAATCATACGCAGTACATTTCCACAAAGATAGAATGGCAAAAAGATCATTGAGCATATGTTCCTTCATGTAGAGAAAAAGTCAAATCCTAGGAAACAGTTACGTAATAAGACAAAGAGGCTAGACATACATTGAGAAAATTGTTTGTTGTTCTAGAGGGAAAAGCATTTGCCTTCCATCCAATTCAACTATCAACTGCCACTTACTGTGTGAGTCAATGGAGTTACAAAGATAAGAATAATAGTCCCTGACATCAAAGGGCCTAGATTCCAATGCCTATCAGTGCCTGTAACATAATAGGCACTTAATAAATGGTTGGTTGATTCTGTTGAAGGAAAATGGCATGTACCAATATAACTAAATGAAAAAAATATGCAAAGCAATTTCATAGGGGAACCACAAATCTAATTTTATGGGCCATTTGTTAATAATAGTATGGGAGTTTCAGAAGGCAAAACAAAAGGGTAGAGTAGATAGATCAGACATTGTGGATGGATTTAAGGGGGCAGAGAGTAATGTCCAAGAAAGAAAGCTTTGATTCTAAGTCAAATTGTAAGAGACTAGCTTGTCATGCCCTTTGCAGAAGTAATGGTAATGTTGATTTGATTATGAATCCCTGAGCAACAGATGGAAAGTGGTTGGTATTTGGGATAGTGAATGCAGGATGTCTGAACAGATGACTGTAGTTTTGCCTGATTGTTCAGGTAATGTTTGGTGGATTCCCAGGGCCTGGCTCATTATAAAAGTGGGAAGCACATTTGAGGTACTCACTCTTGAGGTATTCACTTGGTCAACTCTAACCCAGGATTCACTTCAATATTGAGTAAAGATTAACTTTAGTAAATATGATCTGAAGGCTCAGAACAAGGATAGGAGATGCAGAAAAGTCTCAAAACAGAATGAAGAATGAGCAGGTAGAAGAATATATGAAAAATATGACTTGGTCAGGATTATATATTTATAGCCATGGGATTGGATGCCTAGGATACTGCCCCAGGATGCTGAATTATGGTAGAATTTCCTCCCTATAATCTGGCCTACTCACTTCAAGTTTGTGGTTTTCCACTGGTTATATACCATATGGCATCATACCCAGGGCAGTTAGGCAGCACAGTGGATAGAGTGGTGAACCTAGAGTCAGGAAGACCTCTGTTTAAATCTGGCCACATATACTTACCAGCTGTATGACCCAGGGCAAGTCACTTAACCTTTTTCTGCCTCAGTTTCCTCAATTGTAAAATGGGAATTATAATAGCATCTACTTCACAGAGTTATTGTGAAGATCAAAAGAGATTAATTTGTAAAGCACTTAGCACAGTTCTTGATACACAGTGGATGCTTAATAAAGCTTGTTCCCCCCCCTTTTCCCATGGACCTGAGCATATCTTAGGACCCCCTTTATCCATTGCTCAATCCCTCCTACATTTATGCTTCTTGATCCTCTATGCCAAAGGGGCTGGAGTCAGACTTTCTGGGGAAAGAGCCAATCTCTCCCCCTACAGGCTTACATCCAACCAGAACAAACTGGTCTACATCCCTGCCCCTAATTACTGACAATATACAAAACTAATTTGCTTTTTTAAAAAGTGACAAATTTCTGGTTATGGCTATACCTTAGGTCTAGAGAGAAAGCAAAATGATAGAGACCATTCTCCATGGGAATAGGAAAAAAAGTGATAGAGAAGATTGTCCGTGGTTTAGAAAGGGATCTAACTATAGAAAACAGTCCTCCACAAAGACATAGTGGTTAAGAGACTACAAAGAAAATGCCACTTAGCCAGAGGCATAAATAGATTGGGTCACTTGAACTTTTGGACCAGGATGCAAAATGAGGGAGAGGAGAATTTCTTAACCAAGGTGGACATCTGGCTCATTATATCTGATTCTCCTTTGCCAGTGTCACCCTGAGGATCTTGTTCCTTCTGTGGGACTGCATTCTCCCATGCCCTCTGAGGGTTGAGACCAGGTAATCCAGGGAATGCATTCAACTCTCTGATTGTGTCTAGCCCTGACTAGAGTACACTGTTGTCTTAGCCCCAGTGAATTTACCCCATAGTTATGACTCTTCAACACAACTAATATACTATATTACCTGTTAAATGAATTAGAATTACATAATAATACACTATCAGAGGTCTGAGGAGCAACCAGAGTTGGACTTTAAAAGATGAGTAGGAATTTAACAGGCAAATGAAAGAAGTGAGAGAATTCCAAGCAAAGAAAACAATGAGTGTAGGTTTGGAAGCATCAGAATATAGAAAGTTCCAAGGGAGAAAGCAGTCCAATTCATTTAGAGCATAGGATATGCAGGCTTGATGGCAGAGTAAAGAGGAATTGAGAATCCTCTTGGTGAGAGTCAAAGAGGACAATATAAAAGCTGGCTTGAAGTTTAACATAAAAAAAAAACCAACTATGATCTTAGCAATTGGTCCCAGTACTTAGAGGGAAAATAAATGGAAGTAGCATCAGAGCTTGAAGAGCATTGCAGACAGCAACTGCAGCCATGAAATTAAAAGATGCTTGCTCCTTGTAAGGAAATCTATGGCATACTAAATGGCATACTGAAAAATAAAGACATCACCTTACCAACAAAGGTCTGTATACTCAAAGTTATGGTTTTTCCAGTAGCAATGTAGGGCTGTGAGAGTTGGACTAAAAGGAAAGCTGAAGGCTCCAGAATCAATGCTCTCAAATTGTGGTGCTGAGAAGACTTTTGAGAGTCCCTTGGACAATGAAGAGGTCAAATCAGTTGATTCTTAAAGAAATTAATTCAGGCTATTCACTGGAAAGTCAAATACTGAAGCTGAAGGTTAACTACTTTGGCCATGTAATAAGAAGATGGAATTCATTGGGATACTGGGAAAGATTGAAGGCAAAAAGAAAAGAGGACAGCAGAGGATGAGATGGATAAATAGTGTCATAGAAACAATGAACATGAACTTGGAAAGACTTTAAGAGATAATGGAGGATAGAAGTGCCTGGTGTGCTGTGATCCCTAGGGTCACAAAGAGCTGGAAATACAATTGAACAATATCAACACGTGCAGGATGGTAATATGAAGTAAAGTTGGAATGAGTGGATGGGACAAGACTGTAGAAGAATTTTAAATGAACGGCAAAGGAGTTTGAACTTGGGCAATAGGGAACCACTCTAAATAATTTCTCAAGATAAAAGTCTCTTAGGGGCAGCTAGGTAGTACAGAGGATAGAGTACCAGCCCTGGAGTCAGGAGGACCTGAATTCAAATCCGGCCTCAGACATTTGACACTTACTAGCTGTGTGACCCTGAGCAAATAACTTAACCCCATTGCCTAGCCAAAAAAATAAAAAAATAAAAGTCTACTAGTTTAGAGAAGTCCACTAATGACTGCTGAAACAATAGAAAAACTGACTAGTAGAGCAAACTAATTAAACAAGATGGGGAAGCAATTGAACAGAGCACCTAGTGTTCAGTAAGACAAAGAACACAAATTACTGGGGCAAGAATTCCCTGTTGGTCAGGAATTTACGTAAGTGGTGTGGCACAAATTGGGATTATAACATCACATACCACAATAAGCTACAAAAGAATAGGTAACCTAAAAAGAAAACATCAAATTCTTTAAAATATTGGAGGATAAGAGAGTTACCTTCAACAAAAGATAAATAGGAGAAGTTTTAACCAAACAAGGAATAGAGAAGATGCTTAAAGATAAATAGATAATTCTAACTGCAGAAAATGTAAATTTTTTACAAAACAAAACCAAACCAGCTAGAATGAGAGGAGAATCTATCAATCGAGGGAAATAAAATCTTCAAACTAAAATGTCTCAAATAGATCTATGATTTTGTCAATTTAGGAGTTCACTTCAACAATACAAGTGTCCATTCATCCATACCTGCCAATCCTGCATCACTCTTATCCATGTCTTCTCATAAGTTCTCCAAAAGAGGGTCCATCCAACTTACCAAAGGTCTTCCTCAATTTCTCCCAATATTGTGAGTATAAGTAGTGCACTCTGGCTATCCATTATGCCATCTTCTCTTCTTGTCATCAGATTTCTTGATAAAGTCATTTATTCCTGTTCATCTTTAGAGTTTTTCATTGTTTATATGTTATATTCCTGTCACACGCATCATGAGCCTTTACATTTTTTTCTGGTTATACTTGCTTTTTGTTTTTTAGTTCTTCAGAGACAATTGTGTTCCATGCTACATAACACTCTGCTATGTGACCGCATTGATATAATACTAGTATTACAAAGATGAGCCTTTGCTTTCATAGGAAATTTGGAGTCAGTAAGAAAGATTTGCAATTTCCCAGAAGTAATCTACTTATTTACCTCCTTCTTTTGAAAACTGATCTCAACTGTCCATATGTATTATTTAGCTCAGATAAACATATTGGTAGGAAAGTGCTATATATCCAAAGGTATATTGAAATCTCAGCAATATTGTAGATACTCTTTATCTACTTGGTCTTTCCCATGTGGAGAGACAGACAAAACTCCTTTGAGGCATTACAGATCTCTTCCAAGAGGGTCTGCAGTAAACTGAAGGTTGATGCAATCAACACAATGTACAAAACAAAGCAGTGTGTAGAAGACCTTGCCATCAACAGGGAGTCCTTCCTCAACTTGGATTCTGCACTAGACCTCCTCTATGACAGTGGTGAATATTTTTGGCACGATTGCATCTCTCTGTCTTATTTTCTTACCTAATTTTATGATCAGGTGGTTCTTGTACAGAGTTATTTCTTTTTACATTAATTAATTATTTTTTTATTTTGCTTTTTGTAAGTACTCTTATGACCCTAAGGCATCCCTAACTCTTTATTAGATTTTTTATGGAATACCATGGTGTCCCATGTATCTCTCTCTCTCTCTCCCTCTCTCTCTCTCTCTGGTACCTTTTAGTGAGCCATCCCATATGACTAATAGTATTTTTGGGAGAGGGGAAAAAAAAAGTCAACACATCTAATTGATGAATTGAAACATCCATAATAAATATGCCTTGTGTAAAATCTGTGAACCTCATACCTCCATGAAGGGATAGGTTAGGGGTGTCTTCTTATATCTCTTCATTTTAATATGGTTTGATCTTTATAATTCTGTTAATTTACCTTTGATATTTGGTGTGTTGTTTTTCTTTCCATTTACATTTTTTTCTTGGCTCTGCATACTTCATCAGTTCATATGGAAATTTCCATGTTTCTATGTACTTGTCATATACAATATTTCTTACAGTACAACAATATTCCATTACATTTATGTGTCACAATTTTTTTAACCATTCCCCACCTACTTTGTTTCCAATTCTTAGGTATTACAAAAAAATACCACAAAGAATATTTTGGAGTATATGGAAACTTTTTTTATTATTATTGATGACTTCTTTGAAGTATAAGCCCTGTAATGGATTCTCTGATTCAAAGAGTATGGACATTTTAGTCACTTTATTTTAGTAATTCCAAATTACTTTCCAAAATGGTTGTACCATTTCACAGCTCCACCAACAATATATTGCTGTGCCTATTATTTTATAACCCCTCCAACATGGACTGTTTCTATTTTTTGTCATATTTGCCGACTTGCAGGATGTGAGGTTAAACCTCAGGGTTGTTTTTATTTGCATTTCTCTTATTAATAGTGATTTGTAACTTTTTTTCATGTGGTTGTGAATACTTTGCAATCCTTTTCAAAAGAATTTTTTTTCAAATCTGTTGAGGAATGGGTATCATTTATTTATTTATTTATTTATTGGTTATATATCCTGGATATTAAATTCTTATCAGAAAAATATGATACAAAGTTTTTCCACCATTTGACTATCTACCTTCTTATCCTAGACGCATTAATACTGTTTGTACAGAAGCCTTTCAGTTTCAAGTTTTCTCTTCTGTTGTAAATGTAGCATTATATTCCTTCAGTTACTTTAATTTTTTTTTAAGGTAACACTCCTCCCAGTGGCTCTTCTCCTTTCACTACTGATATCTTCCTTTTATTCTGATAATTCCCCCTTCCTCTCCTCTCCTTCAGCTACTCCTATTCCTCAGGGTTTTTTTTAAATTTTTTATCCTGTTCCAAAAAGAATTTCTCTCACTTTCTTCATTTTCCATCCTTCCTTTCTATTTGCTCTAAACAATAATTCTCTGATTCATGAGCAGTATAATTATCTGGTCTCTTTTCTCTGTATTCTTGATGTAATCAAAGCTTCCAAGGTCTCCATTCTAAATCCAAACTGCTACATCCAAACCTTCAAAGAAAATGTGAATTGGTGTCAGGCTATGGAAGAGCTCAAAAAGGATTTTAAAAATCAAGTAAAAGAGAGAGGAAAAATTGGGAAGAGAAATTAGGGTGATGCAAGAAAAACATGAAAAAAGAGTCAGTAGCTTGGTAAAAGAGGCACAAAAAATACTGAAGAAAACACCTTAAAAAGAAAACAAAATAGGCCATATGATTTTTTTAAAAAGGCACAAAAATCCAATAAAGAAAAAAAATGCCTTGAAAAACAAAATTAGCCAAATGGAAAAAAGATGTACAAAAATTCACTGAAGAAAAGAACTCCTTAAAAAGTAGAATTGGCAAAATGGAAAAAGAGGTACAAGAAAGTCATTGAAGAAAATAATTCCTTAAACATTAGAATTGGTCAAGTAGAAGCTAATGACTTTATGAGACAACAAGAAACAGTAAAACAAAATCAAAAGAATGAAAAAATAGAAGAAAATGTGAAATAGCTCATTGGAAAAACAACTGAATTGTAAAATAGATCCAAGAGAGATAATTTAGACATTATTGGACTACCTGAAAGCCATGATAAAAAAAAAAACAGCCTAGATATTATCTTTCAAGAAATTATCAAGAGGGGCAGGTAGGTGGCACAGTGGATAGAGCACCAGCCCTGGAGTCAGGAGGACCTGAGTGTTCAAATCCAGTCTCAGACACTTAACACTCACTAGCTGTGTGCCTAGAGGCAAGTCACTTAACCCCAATTGCCTCAACAACAACAGAAAAAAGAAAGAAAGAAAGAAAAGAAAAGAAAAGAAAACTGCCCTGCAAGTCTAGAACTAGAAGATAAAATAGAAATGGAAAGAATCTATCTCCTGAAAGAGATCCTAAAATGATCCCAAAGAGATCCCAAAATGGAAACTCCCTGGAATATTAAAGTCAAATTGTAGAGCTCCTAGGTCAAGGAAAAACTATTGCAAGCAGTCAAAAAGAAATAATTCAAATATCATGGGGCCACAATCAGGATAACACAAGATTTAGCAACTTCTACATGAAAGGATCAGAGGGTTTGGAATATGATATTCCAGAGGGCAAAAAAGCTAAAATTACAACCGAGAATCCCTTACCCAGCAAAATTGACTGCAATCTTTCCAGGAGAAAAATGGATATGTAATGAAATAGAGGACGTTCAAGCATTCCTGATGAAAAAAACAGAGCTTAATAGAAAATCTGTCTTTCAAATACAAGATTCAAGAGAAGCATAAAAAGGTAAACAGGAAAGAGAAATCAAAAGGAACTCAATAAAGTTCAGCTGTTTGCACTTCTCCACAAGAAAATGATGTATTTAACTTCTAAAAACTTTCTTATTATTAGGGCAGTTAGAAAGAGTATACATTGACAGAGGGCAAAGCTGTGAACTGAATATGATGGAATAATTGTCTAAAAAATTAAAATAATGGATGAGAAAGAGTAATATACTGAGAGAAGGGAAAAGGGAAAGGTAGAATGTGGTCCCATTTGGGGTGAATTATCCAACATAAAAGAAGCATAAAAGATATTTTACAGTGGAGGGAAAGATGGGGGAACTGCGGAGTAGGGCTGGAGAACATGAACCTTGGTCTCATCAGAATTGGCTCAAAGAGGGACTGAGTTGGGTGTAGAAATCTATGTTATTCAAAGATGACCTAGAAGTTTGTCATATATTTGACTGACTGGTTTGGTATTCTTTTAGGTCAGTATTTATTTTCCCTTGTGTATAGTTTTTAAAAACTGAAATATGTTTAAGTAACACAGGTGCAGACCAATCAAGTCAAGGGAAATATTGAAGTTCAATTTTATTACTTCTGTAACTGCTTGCTACAAAAAAGGTTGTGGAGGCTATATTGTCCCACTAATCTGTTCAGACACTTTCCCTTGGTGAGAATAATGTGCAGTACACAGGCATGAAGAGTGTAAGTGGAGTTACCAATGACATTCACATGTCTGCTCTTTCTGCCTTGTTCCTCAATCTGGTTAAGTACCAACTTCTGTACTGGTGAATGGTAGTATTTAGTTACGGGAAAGTGTCATAGCCAATTTGACAACTTATTAATTATAAAATAACAATAAAGCTCTAGTTTTTACAGTTAATAAAAAGAAATCTGTGTTATACTATAGGAAAGTAGGAGGAGAGGATGATAAGAGGGGAGGGTGGAGCTTAAAGACAGGAGGGCAGATTGGGGTAGGTAAAAGTCAGAAGCAAAAGATTTTTGAGAATGGACAGGGGGAAATGAGAAAAATATATAGCAATCATAACTAAAAAATTTTACAGCAAGTTTCTCTAATAAAGACCTCATTTTTCACATACATAGAGAACTGAGTTAAATTACTAGAAATGAGTCATTCTTCAATTATCAAATGGTCAAAGGATGTGAACAGGCAGTTTGCAGATGAAATAATCAAAGCTGTCTATACTCATATAAAAAAATCCTATAAATCACTATTGATCAGAGGAATGCAAATTAAAACATTTTCTCTGAGCTACCACCCCACACCTATAAGATAGGCTAATACCACAGAAAAGGAAAATGAAAAATGTTGGAGGGGATGTGGGAAAATTGAGACACTAATACACCATTTATGAAATGGTATACTGATTCAACCATTCTGCAGAGTAATTTGGAACTATGCCCTTCCCCCCCAAAAAAATTATGTGTACCCTTTGACTAAGTAATATCACTACTAGGTCTGTATTCCAAAGAGATTAAAAACAAAAAGGAGAAGGATGTGTATGTACAAAAATATTGAGAGCAGCTCTTTTAGTGATGGCAAAGAATTGGAAATTAAAGGGATGTCCATCAGTTGGGGAATGGCTGAATAAATTGTTGTAAATGGTTGAAATAGAATGCTATTATACTATAAGAAATGATGAGCAGAATTCTCTCAGAAAAACATGGAAAAACTTATGTGAACTGGTGCAAAGTGAAATGAGGAGAACCAGAAGAACATTATATACAGTAACAACAATATTATATGATGGTCAACTGTGAATGACTTGGTTATTCTCATAAATACAATGATCCAAGATAATTCAGAAGGACTTATGATGAAAAGTGCTGTCCATCTCCAGAGAAAGAACTGGTGGAGCCTGAATGCAGATCAAAGATACTTTTTCTTTATTTTCTTTATCTTTCTTAGATTTTTTGTCTGTGTTTTCTTTCATAGCGTGACTAACATAGAAATATGTTTTGTATGACTGCATAAGTAAAAGCTACATCAAATTGCTTGCTTTTTTAATGGGGGGGTGGAAGGGAAATGAGGGAGGGGGGAAGAGAATTTGGAACTCAAAAAAATTTTTAAACCAAATATTAAAATTTTTTACATGTAATTGGGGAAAAATAAAATATTAATTTTTTAAAGTTCTCTATTTCATTAAATCTTTTTTTCCTCTTGTAGGATTATATTTTGTTTTGCTGGGTAGGTTATTCTTGATTATAATCCTAGCTCTTCTGCCTTCTAGAACATCACATTCTAAAGCATCTTTTTTTTATGATGTTGACTGCTAAATCTTTTGTGATACTGACTGGCTCCTTAGTACATTAATTATAGTATTCCTGGAAGTTTGCATTTGAGTATTTCTTTCAGAAGGGTTTTTCAAGTTCTATTTAGCCCTCTGGTTCTAAAACATAGGAGCAATTTTCTGTT
Source organism: Vombatus ursinus (assembly GCF_900497805.2). NCBI lineage: Eukaryota > Metazoa > Chordata > Mammalia > Diprotodontia > Vombatidae > Vombatus > Vombatus ursinus. The sequence goes on along the minus strand of NW_020954570.1, from coordinate 9,278,508 downwards.
ATATTTTCTCAAAATATGATGCCTAGGCTCTTTTTGCTGTTATTTTTGTTCTTCATGGGTTTCAGGTAATCCAGTGATTTTTGAATTATCTCTCCTTAATCTATTTTCCAGGTCAGTTGTTTTTCCTTTGAGACATTTCACTTTTTTTCAATTTATTTTGTTTTATTATTTCTTGATGTCTCATAGAGTCATTAACTCCTGTTTGATCAATTCTAACTTTTAGGGAGTTATTTTCTTAGGTAAGGTTTTGTACCTTTTTTTACTGTTAATTCTCTCTTCAAGCTAATTTAATTCTCTCCTCATATCTTTCTTCCATACTTCTCATTTAGTTGTTTAAATCATTTTTATTTCCTACTTTTACTCTGAAACTCTTCTAGGAATTCTTTTGGGTTTGTGTCCAACCTACATTTTTCTTTGAGACTTTGCTTGTAGATGTTTTCAAATCATTGTCTTCCTATGTGTTTGAGTCTTGAGCTTGAGCTTCCTTGTCACCCTAAATGCTCTTCATGGTCAATTTTTTGTTTGCTCATTCTTCTAGCCTTCTCTTTGACTTTGGACTTTATGTTAATGTTGGACTGTGTCACTTCTTGGGGGGGGTGTGATATGTGGCTTGAGCATCTGACCTTTTATGTCCTTCTGCTGCTGGGGGCCTTCTGGGGGCCTACATATTTTCAGTGCTTCCAAAGTGGTGTGATTGAGGGAGAGGTTTTTCACTGGTAAGAAGCCTTCAGGTTGGATCTGTTGGTTTGTGTGTAGTTGAGTTTCAAGCTGCCACTGTACTCAGTCGCTGAGTCCAGAACTTCTGGGAAGTTGTGTAAATTCAGAGCTACTGAATTACTGTCTTTTCTTTGGTCTTGGTTTCCTGCTCTGGATATTCCACTGCAGGCTTATGTGTTGGACTAATGGTTAGAACAGTCATCATTCTACTCCTGGGCTTAGAGCCGCACAACTATGTTATTGGAATTTATTCTATGCTTAGTTTTCACTTAGGACCCACTCTTACTCATGACAACTACTCTGCCTATGGTCTATGATCTGGAACTGGATAATGGGTAAAGGGCTGCCAGATGGGCCTTTTTCTTTCTCCCAGCACTAGTTAAGGGATCCCTTCGGCTCTCCTTTTACCTGGTGCTTCCTCCTCAGGTATTCTATCTCAATACCCTCCACAATGCTCCCTAACACTACTGCCACATGCTGCTGTCCAGCTTCAACCCCAGTGTCAGTACAACTCTGTCTTCCTAGGTTGCCTTGGACTGGAAAAATGACTCACTGTTAACTTGTTTTGGTTTTTTTTTTTTTATTTCTTTCTCAAACAAAATTCAGTTTGGTGTGTTTTCTAGGTTGTTTTGGAGGAAATGTTCTGGGGAACTAAGGCCAAAAAAAATGCTTCCTCTTACTCTGTCATCTTGATTCTGTCCCTTGGAAAGGATTTTTAGAGATCATCTATTGCAATCACTTTATTTTACTGATAAAGAAATTGAGGTTTAGGGAAGAAGTGACTTATCAAAGGTCACAAAGGTTGTAAATAGCAGATGCAGGGTTTCATACTAGGTCTCTGTATTCCAGAGAGTGCATTTTCTACTGTACATATTCATGCCATTGCATAATCAGGCTTTTATTTCTTTCTTTCTTTTTTTTTTTTTTTTGGTGAGGCAATCAGGGTTAAATGACTTGCCCAGCGTCACACAGCTAGTAAGTGTCAAGTGTCTGAGGCCAGATTTGAACTCAAAGAATGATTCCAAGGCTGGAGATCTATCTGCTGTGCCACCTAGCTGCCCCCACCCCGCTTTTATTTCATTTTGATTCCTTCATGAAATTTTGTCAGCAAGATAGATAATAGCAATACTATCTAGAACTTTAAGGTTTGCAAAGTGTGTGGTGCACAACTGTAAGTTAGTCAGTGCAGGATTATTTTCCTGCTATAGCAAAAAAATATGAGATTCAGAGAAAATTTCCCATAGTTAGAGAACTAACCATCTTGGAGATAATTTTAAAACCCAGATCTCCTAACTTCAGGTCTACTGTTCTCTCCAGTACATTACATTACCTCATTACATCAGCCACAAACTAGAAAGATGCTAAAAATGTATATATAAGTAAAATTGTGATGGAAAGGTTAGCAGCTGTAATATATCAAAATTTTAATTTGCCTGTTGATGTTTCTGTTTACCCCTATGTTGTATTAGACTTGATTTTGATATGATTTACTATTGTCAGTGATCACTGATTCAATAGCTAATGTATTTACAGAAATTCAGGAACAGGTGTTTGTGATTCAGCAATGTCTCCAGAATGCAATTTGATATGCTAGTTAGTAAGTCATGTATCATATTTATAAGAACTCTATTACGCTCATAATAGACCATCATCCTGTCTCTCATAACCTTCCCCCCACCAGTAAAACTAAAGATCAAGGAAATTGTTGTGTATTCATGGTTACCTCCATGAGAGTTTCAAATTCCAAATAAAAATTCTATTTGTCATAGTCATCTTGTTGGCTCAGTAGGAAGCTAGTCATAATTTTTGCCTGTTTTCAAGTGCTTGTCCTAAGTTTTGTTTCACAACTCCCTAGAGGCTGAAAGTGACCACTTTAGCATTTGGCACACATTTGGAGTTATCACTGACTTGGCTGGGCATACTGGCTGCCTGGAGAGAGGTAGAACATAGGCCGCATTATCACTGGATGACACATCATGTAAAGGTACAACCTGAGGTAAAAGGCTACTTACTCTTCAAACGCACATTTAGCTCCTTCTCTTGTCTTCTGTAGTCCTTATTCATTCTTCAGGGATTATGAAGCTGAGTCCTTGTGATGCCTAATCCTCAGATCTTAACTCTTTATTTAAGCCACTGAATGGGTAGTAATGATTTCTTGCTCTACAAACATGCAGGACTTCAATCGCTGACTTAGAGGTGAAATATTCTTCTCGCATACAAATTTTCTGTTGTTTAAGGACTAGCAAAGCAGCATTAACAGTCCAGAGTGGTCCTATGAATTTGGGGGTGTTTGCATGAGCTGAGACATTGGCATGCTTTATTTTCAGTTCACTTTTTGGGCTTTATTAAAGGAAATAAATTGAAAAAATCAGTTGGCAAGGCATAAACTAGAAACAAAGAGACAGAACTCAAACTACCAAAAAGGGAGAACGTTTTGATTGTACCTTTGTGCACAAAAGAAGTAAATATATCTTTCTAAAGACTGTTTGCAAGGACTAGTGTCATAAACGTGTGTTCCATAGTTCATAAAATGTGTGTTCTAATTGCCTCATTCACAATACCAGGCTGTGTTTTCTCTGCCTCAGAGCCAGCAAGTACATATTATTTATGATCTTGCAGTATTTCCTGATAGATATCAGTCCTGCATATCTATCATGAAGATTCTTGCATTAAGCATCACTTTCCATCATCTTTTTGACAAGTATTTTGTTGTATATTGTCAGTATTCTAGTTTGGGTAGTCATCCACCTGCTTCACCCCCTTCAGGGAATAACACATCCAGTTTGAGTTGAGAATATTCTTTATCCTTCTAAATATCAAGGATATTGGGTAACCAGCCTAACAACAGAATCATAGAATCCCCTTCCTCACAGGGGAGCAAGACAATGGAGTTACACAACAACCAGCCAATTAGAAGGACTTCTAAGGCTCAGAGCTGCTTGACATACCAGTGATCCCTTTGCAAATGAACTCTAGAAAAATTTGGAGATGGCTGTAGCTGCTAGAAACCACAGAATCAGGCTGGACCAGCTCAAGAACAATCTTTTTGGGTCTTTTTGGGCCTGGAGTCTTCCTTTAACACTATGTATTTACATTATGAAATGGTACCAAAAAATGGTGAAATCATTCATTGCGATTATTATCTTCAGAGTAATCCATAAGAAGTATATGGGAGAAACCCTGCTCCCAGAGAGCTTACTCTGGAACACATTGGTTTGACTACAGAATATATTTTTTCCAATTTAAATATGGCTTATATGAAATATAAAGGAATTCAGCCTTTGATTGGTATGATTTTTGAGAGTATTGAAATAGATTTTTTTCCATTGAAAGAGAGCTTACTTAATGTTGTAGCTTATTGTCTAACCAAAGTGGTTAACATGTCTAAATGATTTGAAAGTGTGATAAATAGAAGGAGCTAAAGGAGTAAGCTATATAAACTTGTTGTTAGACCAACAAGGATCAAGGAAATAAAGAAAAATAATTAAGGGTCTAAAAGAACACATTCAGCTAAGGTCAACACAGGATAAACTAGACGTTATAATTCAATAGCTTTGCATGCCATTGTGGATAGGTCATTCAATTTGAAGTCAGGAATACTTGTGTTTGAATTTCATCTCAAGCACTTACTATTTATGCAACCTAATTGGGTAGGCCATGAAGCTTGTCAATTTGACTTTTCTCATCTGTAAAATAAGGATTGTATCATCTTTAACCTTATATTACAGTATTATTATGAAAATCAAATGAGATAATGTGTGTAAAAATTTCACAAAGCTTAAAATGGTATATAACTAAGTATTATACTCATTAACATCATTATTATCCCATTCTCATCTTTTTCATAGAATTCATATATAAATAGTCATGGGACAAGCTGCTATCCTGCTATTTATTATTCTTTTATGTTTAATGTTCTAAAAACATTGCACAGGTGCACAAAATAATTGCTTTTTGTAACTGAATAAAATTACGGGAAACAAATTCATCCTAATAGGCCCATTGAAAATATATTCAGACTTGCAGATCACATGGGTAACAAGATGGAGGAATAAACATGTCTCTGATCCTCAAGACCTCTCAAACTTCTCCAAAACAGAACTTAGGCCCCAAAGATAAAACTTTAGCTATCTCTGCAGTCTAGAACGCTAAGAATGCAAAAAGTTTAAAAAAAATAACACATGAACTGACACCTACCATGAGCTCACTCGCTGTCACTCCCATGCTGCAGTGATAGTGCACTAACAGACCCAAGACACAAAACATGAGCTTGCAACACAACACAACTCCATACTCCAGTCTCCTCTCCCTCTTTCCAGTGCCAAGAAGACCCTAGCTTCAGGCTCCAGAAGTGTCCTTAGGTCAAACAAACAGCCCATATGGCAGCAGATCTTCAGGAGCAGAAGCCTACTGGAACATGAGAGACAGCCAGTTCCAGAGCAGGTGACTCCACAGAACCAACCCTACAAAGCTCTGAGTTGCCAGTGCCAGGCTGTGCCAACCACATAGCACCAACATTGCAAAGCTCAGAACTGCTAGTGCCAGGCCAAAGAACTGAGGACCAAGAGGGCCAGGACAAGATATCAGAAGAGGACATTGTGTGTGTGTGCGTGTGTGTGTGTGTGTGTGTGTGTGTGTGTGTCTTTGGGGGTGGGGAGGTGTTGCACAGAATGCCACTAAGTCTAAAGGAAAGAGCTCAGCATCCAGTTGGGAATAGTTCTGACCACTCAAAAGTCATTTGGGACAGAGATGTAAGCTGGTGAGCTGTGAATTGTCCAGTTTAGGAGAAGCTTGAGATACTTTGAAATCCAAGGAAACCATCCATTGATAGGAGAAAGTCAGAAAGCAAGCTTAGTGCAGGGGAAGGAGAATGAAATTACCAACATCTCAGAAAGAGGAAAACTCAAAGACCTTGAACAAAAGCAGATAAGTCAACAGAGAAAACATTAACAACAAAAGGAAATATGGTATTTAGATCTAGTAAATGAATTTAGACATCTATGAATGTTCTTGTTGTTCAGTTGTCTCAGTCATGTCCATCTCTTTGTGACCCCATCTGGGGTTTTCTTGGCAGAGATGCTGGAGTGGTTTTGCCATTTCCTTCTCCAGCTCATTTTACAGATGGGGAAACTGAGGCAAACAGGATTAAGTGACTTGTCCAGGGTCATACAGCTAGTAAGTGTCTGAGGCTAGATTTGAAGTACAATGATGAGTTTTCCTGACTCTAGGCCTGGTACACTATCTACTGTGCCACCTAGATGCTCCCATCTATGAATAAATGCTGCCAAACAAAAGGAAATTATCCAACACTTGATAAGAAAGAGGACCTTCTGGAATGTAAGGAGAACATAGAAGCAAAACACAGTATTATGGAGTGTTTCAAAAGAAAAATAGGAATTATGAAAGCACAATTTATGGCCTACACAGCAAACATAATGGGCAGAAAAGAAAAATTGGAATCTGCGATGGGAAAATGAAAGAGTAAACAATAGATTGGGAATGAAATATATAGAGAATGAAAGAAAATTTAGATGAATAAAAGCAAAAAATTATAAGAAAATGTTCTCACTATACAAGCAAAACATGCCTATTTCAAAGATAGAATACTTAGAATCATCCTGAAGATCATAGGTCTCCCCAAACAACATGAGAAAACAAAAAGCTTTAACACCATAATGCTGTAAATAACAGAGGAGAACTGCCCGAAACTTCTGAACATCGACCATGAAACTCTGATTGAAAGAATTCATAGACCTCCTCTAGAATAAAACCCAAGGCTGCAAACTCCAAGACACATAATAGTTAAATTTAATAATTCTATTCAGAAACTGCAAATTTTATAAGCCATCAGGAGAAAGGCCTTCAAATATGAAAGAAAGGAAATTCAAATAATACAAAACTATACTGTGCTCACCAGAAACGTGAGAATCAAATAATGTAATCCAAAGATCAGTGTAGCTCAGGGTGCAGCTCAGAGCTGTTACTTTCCCTGCAAATCTGACCTTAACCACAAACTAAAAGAGATAGCTTTGCAAACACCCCAAATAACAGAAATGCACGAGGAGTAAATAATTGCAGAAGCCAAGGACAGCAGCAGCAACAGAGCAAAAGCAAAGAAACCAGTTAGAGATTTCTTTCAAAGTGTATACATGGAGACAGGGGTAGAGGTGGAAATCTGATTAGGGGTAATTAAGAAGAGGCATTATAGAATCTTCTGCAGAGGAATCAATGTCTTTGTGGGGGGCTACATTACAACATGGGAAGGTACATGGAAGGGAGAGAAGGGAGCAGAGGAATAGAAAGAAGAATGTTCAATGAGCCCAAGTTAAATTGAGAGCTAGCATTGAGACTACAATGGCCTTCTGAAGAGAAGAGCTTACAAGGGAGTGAGTGGGTGAGGAAGAAGAGGGAAAAATTAAGATTAGGTTGAGTTGAACCACATCCTAAGTCCCCACCCTGGGATCTTACCTTGTAAAGGAACCTAACTTGAGCTGGATCTCAGCTCCTAATATCCTTGTCCTGTTCATTGAGATTTATGACAAGTTAGATCATGAAAAGTAAATTGGCCAGAATGAGTGGGTATTCTTGCCTGGGTTGCCAAGGGCAACCAGCATCTCATGACCAGGCCTTGTGACCTCATCCTACCTCTTCCCTCTTTTCTCCTAAAAATACAAAAATCTTTCCTGTGAGTCTCTTAGTGGGATACCCCCCAGTGTGGCAGTTTTGCCACCCTGTTATCTCAATTAAAGATGCTTTATTCCTCCACTTATGAGTAAGGTTTATTTTAGGGCTTGACATGAAGTGGACTGAGTTGTCACAAAAAAAAAAAAACCAACCCCCCTAGCCTAACCTCCTCAGTTTCTACTTCAAAGGATCGCTAATCCCAATTGTAAACTGCTCTACCTCAAAGGATCGCTAATCCACAATTGTAAATTCCTCTACCTCAAAGGATCGCTAATCTACAATTGT
>NW_020954570.1:8981337-9270812 GCF_900497805.2 Vombatus ursinus | reverse complement strand
TAAATTCCTCTACCTCAAAGGATCGCTAATCTACAATTGTAAATTCCCCTACCTCAAAGGATTGCTAAATCCACAACTGTAAACTGCTGGGTATAAAGTTTTGTTATTTCCCTTGCTTGGCACTGCTCTCCTAGGATTGCATCCAGGGGACAGTCGCCGGCCGGCTCCAGTAAATGCTCTCTATTTTCTAATTTGGCGTGTGTCTGGTTACTCTCGGCCCGTCCATTTCAGACACAGGTAAGGAACATATTGTCTCAGTCATTTTGTCTGCTGCTGGAGCTGAACTGCGGATGATTTCAGTGAGTCTACTAAAAATGAGCCTACATCCTATATATTTCAATTACAAATAGTCATTATTTACTGACTCATCAATAAAGATAGGGGAGTTAGAATGCACCTTGCTCCCCATTACTACTACTGTCTTTCAATGAAGACTAGCCCACTCTATTGTTGCTTTGAACCTTGAGACTATACAGACCTATGCTAATGTGCTCTGCAGCAAAGCATTTTTGTTATAAAAAATTTTGTTTTTCTTTCTTTTCCCTATATGGTGGGGGATGAATGAACAGAAAATATTTGTTGTTGTTTTTTTTTTAAGAGAGATTTTGGGGTAGGGGGTGTTGCTATAGATGTGAAATATTCCATGAATTTTCAGATAAAGCCATCGTATTTTTAGTTTTACTTAACTGTTTTACAAAATACCTTTAATGAAGTGGGAGTGATCTGTAAATGTTCATAATGTTCAAAACAAAACATATCAATAAAAGTTTAGAACTTTGTGAAAGAAAAAAAAAGGAAGTAGATTCAGCTATATAGACTATAAATAGACAATACCCTCCAGGTACCCCTACCTCCAAACTGGAAATACAATGCCCAGGGAAACAATTGGCTTTTAAAAGGTTAATAATGGCAAATCTAGGCTCTGAATTTCCTAACAATGTGATCACAGCTGTCTCGTGATCCTTACAAGGGCTCGATTTCCTCATCTCTGGAACTGAACTACAAGAATGCTAAGGTCCCTTCTACCTCTGACATACTGTGATTCTGTAATGCTATTGAGCAGAATTAAGCAATTTTTTTTAGAAAAAATCCAAAGTACTCAGACTTACCTGTGTTAAAATTAATTATCTATAATAAAAAGAAACTGAGGATGGAGCTTTTATGAGTTAATTTACAAAGTTGGCATTTGCATATCAAACCAGGTCATCTGACTCCTCAGATGTCAGAGACAAGGAGTGATTTACAGAGCTGATTTTTATAACAGAAGAGAAGAATTTCAAAAAAATTACAAATACTTGTTTTGAACATAATTCAATTGAACAAGACAGGTCATCTGACTGGAGCTTCTCCCAGGCTTTCTTCACCCAACAGTCCTACAGGTAATGCTTTTTGTAAACAGAGAAGATTCTGGTTTGAAGTTAGCAATTACCCCCTACCTTCCAGCTGCCAACCTTAGAAGATTCCATTATTCAATTTAACCTCTAGCTCAAGAAAAAAAGAGAGCTTATCTGCTAAGACTAGAGAAAGGAACTTAGCCTTTGGCTAATTCCCTTTTCTCCAACTGCAAAAAAGGGGAATTAGTCCTTAGGCAGACCTCATTTTCTGGAGCTGTTAGAAAGGGAAACAGCCTTTTAAAAGAGTTATAATCTTATGATTATTTTATTTCTACAAAAATATTTGTCTTACTCTAATTTATGTGCTACTAAAATCATAAAGAGTTATCAGTCTGTCTATTCACTGAATCTATAGGTAACCTAGATTTAAGAGAATATCTATGTTAGTCTGACTTAACTATTGGGGCTAGCTTTTCCTAAAGAAGGGAGTTTAATCCTATAATCAAACTAAAAGCAATCAATACTAACTGATTTCCTTTTCATCTGTACTAATCAGATACAAAGATATCATACTGGTTGTAAATTAAATAATTATATTTGATACGTTATAACAATGCCATTCAACCATACTCAGAAAGTTGTAACACTGTAGACTCCTGGGATGTACATAAACACAGATAATTAGGCACATTGGAAATCTGACTACTTTCTTCCCCGTACCACGACAGTGGACTCACAACTTAATCTCCATAATTCCAAGCAATAGGCAAAAAGATTGGATGTTAATATGGGGTATAAAAAGTAAAGGTGAGAGACTCACAACAAGATTTGATTTAACTTAAGATTTTTAAAAGAGTCACATAATAATATACCCATCAAAGGGTAGTTTAAAAGGGCAATGTGTGTCAGGCAGGATAGAACTGAGCAGTATTACGAAATCTTATCTTTAAAAGTGTATTCAGATAAGGTATGGTATTGATTGTGTCTTAGCTGAAGCAAGAAGTAAATAAAAATCTGAAACATACTGAAGTTAGCTTTAAAAAAGTTCAAAATCAGAATGACACTATATTCTTGCGGTCAAGCTTTATGTTTTTCTCCATCTTTCTCCCCAAGAATTTCTAAGTCTATTATAGGAAGTGACCAATAGAAGTAATTTATCTAGTACTTCCCTATTTTATGTTGCTCTTTTAGTAGTAATGTCATATTTGTAATAGAGTTACTATTTTGAAAATGCTTCCATATATACCCCTCCTATTATGTGATTCAAGTCTCATAACAAGCCTATAAGACAGGTATTATTACCTTCATTTTAGAAATTATAAACTGAGACTGAAATAGATTACTTTACTTGTCTCTTGTCTTATGACTAGTAAATAAAGCCAAGAATAGAACCCAGACCTCATTCCTAAGCAAATGTTTTCTACAATACTGCACTGATTTTAGAATTCTTAGTCTAAGTTAGATATTAGAATACTAGGTAATGAGGCCAAAATTGTAAGGAAACAAAAAACTTTTAATTAATTACAGTAATTATCCCAATTACCTGCACAATAAGTTGTGAATTAAGGCCAGAAATCCAAGATAATCAGGACAACTTAGCCCCCAAAGCATATGTCTATTTTGGTGTCTGAATTCTATGATTTGGTTTGCTATACATGATTCTCAAGTCTCCACTTGGCATTATGTTATGAACACAAAGATTGTGTATCTAAATGTCATTTAGTTCTGGTTGCAATCTTATAATATCCCATGAACCTTGAGGACAAATGCTAAATGAGTCACCAAAGGTGTCTAACAGGAAAAACAGCATGATAGTAGAAAGAGCTTTCAGGATGTTAAAATCCTATTTATAATAAGATAATTACTTTGTTTTGCTGAAAAACAAAGAGTATTTTTGTAGTACCAAAAAAAAATAAAACACCTAAAATCAAAGTAAAAGTAATAGATTGAGGAATAGATTTAAAAAAATTCTTGTATATTAATATAAAGCATGTTATTGCATCATAAGAAATAATGAATATGAGGAATTCAGAGAAACATGTGAATATAAATGAGCAGTTATATGGAATAAAGTGAACAGAACATGGAAAACATTATATACAATGACTACAATCTTATAAATTAAAACACTAAAATAAAGGCATACATCATATAATCATAATGCTTTGGAGAAGAGCTAAGGAAATACATGTCCCTCCTTTCATTGCAATGAGAAGGGGTTATGGATGTGTAATACAATATAAGACCTGGTACTGCTAAGGCCCCTTTCTTCCCACTTTTTTTCAATTAATTCTCTTGATATTATTGAACTTTTGTTCCTCCAGATGAATTTTCTTATTATTTTTCTAAAACTTTAAAGTAATCCTTTGGAAATTGGGTTGGTATGGCCCAAAATAAGTAAATCAATTTAGGTAGTGTTGTAATTGTTATTATTGCAGGTTGGCCTACTCATGAGCAATTCATATTCCTCCAGTTATTTAAATCTGTCTTTATTTGTGAAAAGAGTGCTTTGTAGTTATGTTTACATAATTTCTTTGTGTGTCTTGGCAGGAAGGCACTCAAGCTTTATAAACTCTTGATATTTTAAATTGAATTTTTCTTAACTTTCTATCTCTTCTTGCTAGATTTTATTAGTAATACATAGAAATGCTGGTTTGTATGAGCTTATTTTATATCCTGCACCTTTGCTGAAGTTGCTAATTCTATCAAATTAGTCTTGTAGTTGACTCTCTAGGATTCTCTAAGTAAACATATCATCCTCAAAAAATGATTTTGTTTCCATTTCTTTTTCTTCTCTTATTTCCATAGTTACAATTTCTAGCATTGTATTGAATAGTGGACAACCCTGTTTTACCTCTGATCTTATCAGAAAGGCCTACAGCTCATGCCTATCACACTTAATGCTGACTCTTGGTTTTAAATAGATATTACTTATCATTTTAGGGAAAGCATGATTTATTCCTTTATTTTTCAAACAGAGATGGGTGTTGTATCTCGTCAAAAGTTTTTTTCTGCATCTATTAATATCATGTTATTCTTGTTGTTATTATTAGTTTTCCCAATATTGAAAAACCTGCATTCCTATGTAAATACAGCCTGACCAGTATACAACTTTGTGATGTCAATATCATCTCCTCACTAATATTACATTTTGAATGTTTGCAGCAATATTCATTTGAGATATTGCTCTATAGTTTTCTTTCTCTCTTCTGACTATCCTTAGTAGACCATATTTATATCATAGAAGGAATTGGTAGGACTTCTTATTTTTTTCCAACAGTTTCTGTAGTATTGGAATTAATTTTTCTTTTATTTGGAGAGGAAACTCCCTCTGCCATTGCAGGTCAACACTGAGAGTTCCCTAAGCAGCACTTCTTAAACTGTAGGTCATGACTCCATGTGGGGTCACAAAAAATTTGCCAACGGTAAAAGGTTTCTGAATATGCAATGACCAAAAATTAATGAAAAATCAAATGTGGAATGAATCCCAGGTGTCTCTGGCAGCACTTGCCTGTGTTGCATTGTGCAACTTCACTGCAGACTTGGTTCTGAACACAAAGCTTGTGCACTTTGCACTGCATATGCTCTCAGACCACGCAACACCAGTGATCGCTGCTGAAATGTGGAAAGGGGTCACAAGTGGAAAAAGTTTAAGAAGTCCTGGTCTAGAGCACTGAGACATCAAGTGATTTGCCTTGGATCACATAAGCCAGTATATGTCAGAGATAAAATTCAGATGTTTCGAGCTTCAAGGCCCCCTCTCTAACCACTACATCATGCTATCTCTCAAATTAATTATTCTTTATATGTTTGGTACAATTCACTTATAAATCCACCTGGTCCTGGGTTGTTTTTAACAACTTGTTAAATTTCTTTTTCTAAGATAGGGTTGTTTCAGTATTCTTTTTTCTGTTCTGTTAATCTGGGCAATCTAGGTGTTTTTATATATTCACGAATTTTGTTTTTAAGTTTTTTTTGCATATAGTTGAGCAAAATAGTACCCTAATGATATTTTTTATTTCTTCATCATTGATCATGAATACACTTTGTTTTCATCTTTGATACCGATAATTTGGGTTTTTTTTTAAATCACATTAACTAATAGCTTATATATTTTATTGTTGTAGTTTTTTTAATCTTATAGTTTTATTTTTTCATTCAATGGATTTTTTGGTCTATGATTTTGTTATTCTCTCCTTTGATTTTTCAGGATTTCTATTTTGGTTTTTAATTGGGGATTTTTAATTTGTTGGTTTTCTCTAGGTTTTTTTTTTAGTTACATGTCCAAGTCATTGATCTATTCTTTCTGTCTTTTACTGATCAAGCATTTAGAGTTATAAATTTCCTCTTATTTACCACTTTGGCTGCATCACATAAATTTTGATATATTCTCATTTTTGTTATTTTTAATGAAATTATTGATTATTTCTATGATTTGTTCTTTGAGCCATCCATTCTTTAGGATTGTTATTTGGTTTCTAATTAATTTTTAATCTTTGCTTCAAAGACAGTACATTGAATGTAATTTTATTGCCTTGTGATTGGTAAAATATGCTTTTAATATTTATACTTTTCTGTTTCCATTTGTGAAGTTTTTATGTCCCAAAATATAATAAATTTTTATGAACATACCATTGAAACTGAGGAAAAGGTATATTCCTTTTTATTTCCATTCAAAAGTCTCCAGAGGTCAATCACATCTGACTTTTCTAAAATTCTATTCATAATCTTCATTTATTTTTTATTTATTTTTGGTTTGATTTATCTAGGTCTGAAAGGGCTAACTGAGGTCCCCTCCTTACAATGTTATTATGTGTTTCTCCTCTTGGTAGAGAGAACTCCAAGTACAAGAACTCCAAGTACAAAACAAGATGTATACTTTTTGGACATAGCCAATATGGACATCTATTTTGCTTTGACTATATTTGTTTGTAAGAGTTTTGTTTTTCTTTTGTTCTCAATGGCAGGCAGGGGAGTGGGATGGATGCCCTAGTTTAAACCAGAAGTTGGGGTGAAGAGAGATATTGTGATTCAGGCACTAAAGTAATTAAGGAAAGAGGGAGCATCTCCTAGGTAGATGATAGATAATGATGGAAATAGAGAGAATCTGAAAGATGCAGCAGGGAGGAAAGGATATTCTAAATTCCCCACCTTGAGCAGTGAACTGGCAAGAGTGGAGTGGTATGAAATTAACCAATTAACCAATGCTGGAAGGGGTGACCAGGTATGAAGTGGTGTCAGGATGGAGCCAGGTCTTAGTGAATGCCAGAATATGGAGGTAATAAAAAAAGTAAGTGTAAAAAGGTATAATAAAGGTATACAATGTTAGAGATCATTGATAGAGGCTCAGTAAGGAGGGCTGGATAACATGAAGGAGGGCTGAATAACATGAAGTACAGCCTAGCTCTTCTATAAAACTTTATCCACAAAAATCTAGAAAACACAGCAGAATGAACTCTAATCAGGAAATTCTAGAAAAAGTCATATTGAGTAATTTTTCCAACTTAGGGAAGCTTAGGGAGACAGAAATGCATGTGCACATCACTGCATTCACGGACTAAAAAAAAAAAAAGCTGAGAGGCAGATTTCAGAAAGACCTGGAAAGACTTACAAGAACTGATGCTGAGTGAAGTGAGCAGAACCAGAACATTGTACAAAGTAACAGCAACATTTATGATGATCAATTATGATAAACTTAGTTCTTCTCAGCAATGCTATGATCCAAGACAATTCCAAAAGGCTCATGACGGAAAATGCTATGCACATCTGGAGAAAGAACTATGGAGTCTGAATGCAGATCGAAGCATACTATTTCCACCTTTTTTTTCTTTCTTGGGCTTTTCCCCTTCTGTTCTGATTCTTCTTTAACAACATGACTAATGTGGAAATACGTTTGACATGATAGTACATGTATAACTTATATCAGATTGCTTGCTGTCTTGGGGACAGGGGAGGGAAGGGAAAGAGGGAAAAAAATTTGGAACTCAAAATTTCACAAAAATGAAAACTATCTTTACATGTAATTGGAAAAAAACAAAATGCTATTAAGTGCAAAATAAAATAAAAGAGACTTGAGATCAGGCACCAGGGCAGGAAACACAACGACAGGAAGAGATTTCAGAGGATGACTGAGCTAAGACAGGGTACAAGAACAGGTAGCATCTGGTAGCTCTGTAGCCCATTACCCAGTTCCAAGTTGAGTTGAATGGGGGGTCTGCACACTAAAGGAAGTGGAGAGGAGCATTCATTAGTGGACCTACCTGTGTACTAATCAAGGAAAAAGTTCAATACAAAATAATGATTGTGAGTACTTCCTGGAACTATGAGTTACATAGGAAGTACCCTTTGCCACATATACTATCTAAGCTTGGGCCTAATTTTCTCTGGACTTTGATTGTTTTATTAGAATAGTATTCCACAGACTTTTGAGAGAGTGTTGGTACCAATTGGTACCAATTGTACCAACTATAATGCCATAGGAAAATATGCCTTTCAAAAAGATAATTAAGTCTGGCAGATTAATTAGTTAACTGACAACAATAATTTGGTGCATACGGGTGGATACTCATGATAGCATTACCAAGAAAGATACTCTTAACTCCTCAGGGATAGCCTATGGAGCCCTAAGAGAGAAATGTAGGGTTGTTTTTTGTTTGTTTGTTTGTTTTAGTTTTTGTAGCTATACTCCAGAGGCTTGACATCACTGAGAGTGGAAATGAGGATAATTACCTCAGAAAATGTACCATTTCTTCTAGAGCCATTCCTTTAGTTCTTATATAAAAGCTGTTTTCATCCTCTCTTTGAATCTGCTTGTATTTTTTGTGGAACTATTGCATTACTCTGGATTTACCTCTTAGGCTTCTCTTAACCCATAGTATTTCTTAATTAGGTTTGGTGTTTTCTTTTCTGTTACTCACATATTTGCTGCAGTGGCCCATCTTCAAGCACTCACAAGCCTCAGGTCCACAGATTCCCACAAGCTTTCCTGTTGTGACCTTTCTCACAGTCACGACTTCATTTTGGCCTTCTTTTTTGTCCTGTTTTGGGTTAGGTGAATGAGTTTAATTTGTATCTTTTCAGTTTTCTTTACCATTGTTCTCCAGACTACTGCACTGTGCCTAAACTCACTTCTTTTTTTAACCCTGCCCCCCCTTCTCCCATTGGAGAGTTCTTCCTGGACCTTCCATTTCAAGGAAAGGTCCAGACTAGCTATCCTTCATTCTCCATATTTTGCCATGATACTCTTACATGAGTACTCTCCTTCTTCATTCCTGCCATTTTTTTTAGTTGAGAAAGCAACTTATCAGATTCTTTTTATGAGACAAATATACCTCTGATACCTGAACTAGAGGATGTGAAAGAACAGAACCACAGATCAATATCATTAATGAATTTCAATTCAAAAACCTTAAATAATATCCTATGAAACAGAATATAGCAATTTATCCAAGAAGTCATTCATTATGATGAAGTTGGATTTATTCCAGGGATGCCAGGATGTTCAAAATTATGAAAATAATCAACAGGCTTAATCAACATAATAATATTTATAAAATATTCAAAACTACATAATCATTTCAATTGATGCAGAAAATATCTTTGACAAAATACAAAACTTATTTATACTAAAAGCACTGCAAAGTATAGGCACAGAGGAAATTTTTGTAGTACCAGAAATATCTATCTAAAATCAAAAGCAAACACCATATAAAATGGGGATATACTAGAAATTTCTACAGTAAATATGGGAATTAAACAAGGATGCCTTCTTATTCCACTATTATTTAATATAGTTCTGGAAATTGTAGCAATAGCAAGAAGGAAGGAAAAAAGGAAGGAAGGAAGGAAGAAAGGAAGGACAATAAGAAGAAATAAGCATTTATTAAGTACCTACTACGTGACTGGCACAGTGCTAAGTACTTTAAAAGTATCATCTCCTTTGAGTCTTATAAAAACCTTATGAGTTAGGTGCTATTGTGAATCCCATTTTACATTTGAGGAAACTGAGGCAGGTAAATCCTAGACAAGTCACACAGCTAGTAAGTGTCTGAGGATGTATTTCAGCTCAGGTATTCCTGATTCCACACAATAAGCTAAGAGAAAGAAAGTAAAGGAGCAAAGATAAATAAAGATAGGTAGAGAGGACATAAAATTATCCATATTTGCTAATGAAATGATAATATGTTTGGAAAATATTAGGGAATCAGCATATCACATTAAGATAATTGATAACTTCAGCAAAGTTTCAGGCTACAAAATAAGCTCTCAAAAATCTGTTTTTGTATAATTTTATTTCTAAACAATAATATATTATTTATATAACAAATATAACAATTATATATAAATAACATATAATATAAATAATAACAAAATCCAAGAAGCAATAATAAAAAGAGAAATCTCATTCCAAATAAATATGAAATAACATATCTGGGGATCAATTTACTGAAGAACACAAAAGACATGAATAGATTCGATTACAAACTTTCTTTTTTTAAGCAATTGGGGTTAAGTGACTTGCCCAGGGTCACACAGTTAGTAAGTGTCAAGTGTTTGATCTGAGGCTGGATTTGAACTCAGGTCTTTCTGACTTCAGGGACAGTGCTATATCCACTGTGCCACCTACCTGCCCCTACAAACTATTTTTTAAAGAAATAAAGAACAAATTAAATAGTTGGAGAAATGTTTAGTATTCATGGATAGACCATGCTAATATAATAAAAATTACAATACTGCCCATTAATTTACACTTTTAGTGCTATGCCAATCAAATTATCAAAGAAATTCTTTTAGAACTTGATAAAATAATAACAAAAAGATCTGGAATATCAGTGATGAACAAAGGTAGGTATGAAGAGGGAATAGCACTTTCAAAAACAGTCATCAAAATAATCTAGTATTGGTTAAAAAAATGGAAAGGTACATCGATAGAATAGACTAGACAAGGCAGAATCAGAAATAATAAAATTCAATAACCTAGTGTTTGATAAACCAGAAAACAGAAATTTCTTAGGAAAGAACTCTTTATTTAAAAAAACTGCTGAGAAAATTGGAAATCAGTTGGGTAGAAATTGGGCTTATACCAACACCTTATACCATATTCCTTAATACATTTTAAATGGATGAGTGATTAATATTAAAGATCACACTATTTTTTAAAAAAAGATGAAGAATAGATCATATACCTCTCACAGCTAATAGAGAGATGTATTCTTAACTAACAAAAGATAGAGGCATTTACAAAAAAATAAAACAGATAACCGTATTATATGAAATTGAAAAGCACAACTGAAAAAATGGGAAAAAAGAAACTGAAAAACACAGACAAATTGAAGCACCTATAATAAGAAGAGGACAAATGGGGAAAAAAATTGTATTAAATTTCTCTGATGAGAGTTTTTATCTAAGATACATAAATAATAAACATATATGTTATATATGTATACACATGCATATCTATGTGGGTGGGAGTTGTGCATGTGCATGTGTGTGTATGTAACCGAAAGCCATTGCCCAATAGATAAGCGGTCAAAGCATATGGGAAAGTAGTTCTTAAAGGGACTGCAAACCATTAATAACCATATGAAGTAATTTTCCAAATCACTAATAATAAGAGAAATGCAAATTAAAACAAGTCTGAAGATTCACCTGACACACTGCAAATTGGGGAACATGGGAAATAGTCAATGTTGGAAGGGATGTGGAAAGATAGGCACACTAGCACATTTTTGGTGGAAATGTGAATCAATACAACCATTTTAAAACAATTTGGAACCTTTACATGCCCCCTCAAACCTAAAATGGCTCTTCATCCTCCTATACTCTCACTTGAGAAACTTACCTTATATTTTACAGAAAAAATTGAAGTCATTCATCATGAGCTCCATCCTTTCCCCTCTTTCTCATCTCTCATCACTCATATGCCTTCTGCCACTCACTCTTTCACCATTGTTTCACATGATAAAGTGGCCTTAGAATTTACCAAGTCTAACTCCTCTACTTGTTCAAGTGCTCATTCCATACCATTTTCTTCAACAAATTGCCCCCCTCTGCCATCTTCAATCTTTCACTTATTTTCAATCTCTTCCTATCTATTGGCTCTTTCCCTACTGCCTACAAACCTGCCCATACCTCTTCATCCTGAAAAAACCCAACTCTCACTTGATCCTTCCAACCCCACGAAGTATCATCCTATGTCCCTTCTGCACTTTGTAGCTAAACTCCCCCAAAAGGCCATCTATAATAGGTGCTTGCTCTTTCTCTCCTCCCATCTCTTCTTAACCTCTTACAATCTGGCTTCTGACTTATCATTCCACCAAAACTTCTCTCTCCAAAATTACCAAGAATCTTTTAGTTGCCAAATCCAATGACCTTTTCTCAAGCCTCAATTC
This sequence comes from Vombatus ursinus, assembly GCF_900497805.2. Taxonomy (NCBI): domain Eukaryota; kingdom Metazoa; phylum Chordata; class Mammalia; order Diprotodontia; family Vombatidae; genus Vombatus; species Vombatus ursinus. The sequence goes on along the minus strand of NW_020954570.1, from coordinate 9,259,087 downwards.
TCTTTGTCCTCTTTACAGCCTTTAGTGCTGTTGATCACCCTTTCCTCTTTGATACTCTCTTCTCTCTAGGTTGTTGGTATGATACTTTCCCCTGGTTCTCCTTCTACCTATCTGATCACTTCGTCTCTGGCTCTTTTACTGGATATTCTTCCAAATCATGCCCTCTAAGTGCAGATGTCCCTCAGGGTTTGGTCCCAGGCCCTCTTCTCTTCTCCCTCCATATTATTTAACTTGGTGATATCATCAGTTTCCATGAATTTAATTATTATCTTTATGCTGATGGTTTTCAAATATACCTGTCTTGCCCCAGACTTTCTGCTGACCTCCAATCTCAAATTTCCAATTACCTTTCAGAAATCTCCAACTGTGTATACAGTAGACATCTTAAATTCAACATTTCTGAGGTAGAATTCATTATCTTTTCCACTAAACCTCCTCCTTCACTTTGCCTATTACTGTAGAAGGCAACACCAACCTCCCAGTCTCTCAAGCTCACAACACAGGCGTCATCCTCAACTCTTTACTCTCTCTCTCTCTCATGTCCCATATCCAATCCACATCCAGTTACCAAGGCTTGTTGATTTCACTTTTGTAACATCTCTCAAATAGATCTCCTTCTCTCCTCTGACACTGCCATCATTCTAGTTCAGGCTCTTATCATCTCAGCCTGCTGGTGGGTCTGCCTGGCCCAAGTCTCTCACCACTCCAATCTGTCCTCCATTCATCCCAAAGTGATTTTCCTAAAGCACAATGTGATCATTCATGCCCTTACTCAATAAACTCCAGTAGGTCCCTATTGCTTCCATGATCAAATACAAAAATGCTCTATCTGGCATTCAAATCCTTCATAACCTAGCCTCTTCCTACCTTTCCAGCCTTCTTACACATTAGTCCCCACTACATCATCTTTGATCCAGTGACACTGGCCTCCTGAGAATACCACAAATAAGACACTCCATTCTCTGGACTTCAGGCATTTTTTCTGACTGTATCTCATGACTGTAATCTGTCCCTCCTCAGTTCCGCCTACTTGAGTTTCTTGGCTTCCTTTAAGTCCCAACTAAAATCCCATCTTTTACTAGAAGCATTCCCCAATCTCTCTTAAGTTTAATTCCTTCCCTTTAATGTTTTCTATTTTATATAGCTTGCTTTGTATGTATTTGTTTGTATGTTAGATTGTAAGTTCCTTGAGGGTAGGGACTGTCTTTTGCCTCTTTTTGTATCCTCAGTGTTTAACATAGTGCCTGGCATATAGTTGGCACTTAATAAATACTTATCAATTGACTGATTGGAATTATGCAAATATAGTGACTAAAATGTCCATAATATTCCATTACTGAGTCTGTAGCCCCAAGTAGGTCATTGAGAAGAAGAAAGTCCTCATATACACCAAAATATTTTAGCAGCAGTTTTTATGCTAGCTAAGAATTAGAAACAAAGTAGATACCATTAGGGAATGGCAAAACAAATTGTGATACATGAATGTAAAAGAATATTGTCATGCTGTTAGATGTAATGAATGTGAAGAATATAGAGAAGCATGGAAAGATCTACATGAACTGATGCAGAATGAAGTAAGGATAACCAAATATGTATAAGCACAAAATAATTTTGGGGAGAGGAGAGCATCAACAACCTGGACAAATCAGGGAAGGCTTTTCCTAGGAAGTGGTCCTTGAGCTTCATTTTGAAAAGAAGGTAGGTATTCTAAGATGTGGAGGTAATGACATAGAACATTGCAGGCATGGGCAATGGTCTATACTAAGAAACAGAAAAAGTCATGTATAATAACAAGAAGAGTAGTTTAGCTAAAAGGAGGAAAAAGTAATAGGAAATCAACCTAGAATGATTATTTGGAACCAAATTGTGGGGGGCTTTAAATTCCAAAGAGAAATGAAGTCTTTTGTGCTGGGGAATGACTTGGCACTAACTATGCTTTAGAAATAGCAACTTCCATATGTAATTTAAGATCTGGTACTACTAAGTCTCTTTTCTTTACATTTTTTATTAGTTCCTTTCATATTCTTGACTTTTTGTTCTTCCAAATGAATTTTGTTACTACTTTTTTTAATTCAATAAAAAAATTTTTTTTGGTAATTTGATTGGGATGGCATTGAATATGTAAATTAGTTTAGGTAAAATTATAATTTTTATTATGTTGGACTTGACTAGCCATGAACAATTAATATTTCTCTAGTTACTTAAATCTGATTTTATTTGCAAAAAAAGGTTTTTCTATAATTTTGTTTGTATAGTTCCATGTTACTTTTGGCAGGTATACTCCCAGATATTTTATACTGTCTGAATTTATTTTAAATGGGATATCTCTTACTATTGCTTCTTTCAGGGTTTTATTTGTGATATATAGGAATATTGATGATTTATGTGGATTTACTTTATATCCTGTTACTTTGTTAAAATTATTATTTCAACTAACTTTTTAGCTGAATCTTTGGAGTTTTCCAAGTATATCGTCACGTCATCTGCAAAAAGAGATAGTTTTATTATCTTTTTCTCTATTCTGATTCCTTCTATTTCTTTTTCTTATTGCTATTGCTAGGATTTCCCTTACAACATTGAATAATACTGGTAACAGTGGGCATCTTTGTTTCACACGTGATCTTACTGTGAAGGCTTCTAGCCCCATTACAAATAATAATTGTGGAATGGCTGAACAAGTTGTGGTATATGATTGTGATGGAATACTACTGTGCTATAAGAAATGATGAGCTTGATGACCTTAGAAAGATATGGATAGACTTGCACAAAATAATGAAAAGTGAAATGAGCAGAACCAAGAGAATGTTACATACAGTGACAATATTGTTTTAAGAACAACAAATTTTTACTATTATAAATACCCAAATTAATCACAAAAAACATATGAAGACAACATCTGCATCCAGAGAAAGAACTGATAAATAGAATTATGTATCAAATGATTTTACATATATGTACATATTTGTGTCTAATGGTAGCCATCTCTAGGGTGTGGATGGGGGGAGGGAAGAAAAAAGGGGCAAAAAGAAATTTACATGATAACTATTATATATTTAAAAGGAATTGTTGTTGCAAGTTGTACATAATAGATTTGCAATTTCATGTGTAATCATCTATTTTTTATTATACTATATTATGGAAATGCTGGTTTTATTCCATAAATTAAAAAATAAATAACAAATTTTGTAAAAAGAAATATCAATCTGACAACTGTATAGAGGATGAATTGAAGATGGGAGAAACTGGAGGTAGGTTTGTAGGCTAGGTAGCAGGTAGGCAAGTGGGCTAAATAATAATGGTTTGATCTAGGATGGTAGTGGTATAAGTGAAGAGTCTAGATGTTTTGGATTTAAAATTTGTATCTCCTCTAATGCTTAGAACACATAATAGACTCTTAAACATTAACTTTTACCAAGATATGAGACCCAAGGCTTTGAAAATTGAAGATATTAAGCCTTCCCCTAATATGGGGAGAGAGAATAAATAGGCATTGATAAGCAATGTGGGGTAGGAATGTGGGGTGATGAGTTTACCACAATGGCAAGCATCTAGCATTTGAGAAATTTGTGTAAAACTCCTGTGACTCGTTTCAGTGAATCCTTGCAGATTCATCCAGGCAGCTGTATGAATGCAGTGTTCCCCTCAAGGTTATGCAGTAAAGAGAACAAAAGAATACTTGTGTATTTCTACTTATCTGTTTGGTAACCACTAAGAAATTTCATGCATGTTTAAGCAAGTGATTTTAATGTTTCTCTCCATCTCAGTATTCCTAAATGCTACTTATTACATAAGACCGCATTCTAAAACTGCCTTCATCAATAAAGGATCTTCTGTCACTCTGGCCAATCTTAACCAGGTCCCCAGGCTGAACAGCTGCAGAACTTAATCTAGCTTTCAGTAATTAATTCATTTACTTCATTTGCATGCAAGTCACTCCACTTATAGCATGACCTCCAAGGAATACTAGTGTTGATTTTTTTAAATGTAGTGAATATGGACTAGATTTAGGTTTATGAGGCACCAGTAAAAAGGGGCCAGTTCTCTTCTTTTCAGCCTTAAGCCTTTCTTTCTTTCTTTTCTTTTTTTTTTCTTTTTACAAGCAGCCTTTAGATGACAGGTTTAGGACTGATTTAGGTTAATGAGCCTGGTATGAATCAGTACGAAGTCGTAATTCTAGAATAGGCATTTTTTTTTAACATTTTTTTACTTTCAGACCTGGGTTCACGTTCTTCATCTGACATGTACTGGCTGTGTGATCCTGAGCAAATCACTTAATCTCTCAGTGCTCTAGGTGACTTTCTAAGACTGTAACTTGAAGAGCAGGTGCCCTTCTACATTTGTAGAGAAAGTTTCCTTACCTCAGAGTTCCACGTTCCAATGAAATCGTATGTCCAGTCCCTATCCCTATTCCATCTACTTTAACTAACCCAAAACAGAGTTTCCAAATAGACAGCTAGTCAGACCTAATTTAATGAAGGATTAAAAATATTTTATAAATAATAACATTTTTCAATCACATATAAACAGTTAATGTGATGAAATCTTTTAGAATAGTTTGTTCTCCAAAGTACTATAAATCTGTCCCAAGAAATCCTCCTTACTGATTCCAGAGTCACCCTCACCAGCAGGTGGAGGAGATGGCTACTTGGGTGGTATGATTTCCATGATTTCTGGAGCACTGGGAAGAGTACTCTCCCCCTCCCTGCAAATCTCCTCTACTAATTCTCTAAAACCTAAAATTCTATAATTTCTTTCTTTTACTGAAAGTATAGTGTAGTATTAAAATATAAATACCAGGGGCAGCTAGGAGGCTCAGTGGGTGGAGCACTGGCCTTGGATTCAGGAGGACCTGAGTTCAAATTTGGCCTTAGACACATAACACTTAGTAGCTGTGTGACCCTGGGCAAGTCACTTAACCCCGTTGCCTAACCAAAACAAAAAAATATATGTATGTAGATAGATAGATAGATACCCCAGAAGAAGTGACATACTAAACCTTGTCAGACATTTATGCCTGTATGTGAAAGACCTCATTGCATCTTTTCTTGAGATTAGATTTAGATAGAGGGAGAAAAGAGAAAGCATGAGGGTACTAGTACTTAGAAGGAGAGAAGTCACCTAAGAGTAGGGAAAGGTGCACAAAGTGTAAGGATGGGGACAGTGAAAGCACCTCAGATGACCTTAGAACATTAACTCAGCCTGACTACTATGAAGAAAGATTCATAGGTATTTATAAAATCAGGTCCATTTATCATGAACTACAAATCAAAGGATTCTAAATGAATGTGGCTTTTAGGTTTTTAATTTTCCCAGGAAAAGATGACGACACAATTTACTCCAAACCCATGAAGTTCTCTGAACTTGTCACTGCTGACAGGTCTAGGAGAGTGGTTGTTATTGTGTCCTATTGACCACAAGCTCTCAGTTGTTTCAGAGGAAGTGGCTGAAATAATGTAAGAATCCCCTATATGAAAGAGCAGAAGGTCAAAATGGACATCTTAGCTTGAAAGGAAAAGTATTCACACTTCACAGATTTCTAAGTTTCTGTTATCAATGGGAAGTATCAAAATGTAGGGGGAAAGAATCAAGATGGCGGAGAGAGAGGTATTATTTTTGTTTTAGCTCCTATATAACTTCCTCCACAATAGCCTAGAACATGCAACAGACAAAACAAGAAAGATAAAAAAAAAAGTCACAGTGAATTATCTTTCTAATACAGGGCATCTTAGGAAGACAGGCAGAGAGGTCAATGAACACTGCGGTGAGAGCTAGCCAGGAGTGCGGTGCAGGGGCAGGGGCAGATGGTGACGTCAGTCTCCACAGCTGCAGGAGGAAACTTTACAGTACCCAGGGACAGTAAAGGGACTAACCAACAGGGCAGGAAACACTTGGCAAAAATAGATCCCGGGGACCCCTATATTAGCACTGGGAACAGAAATAGGTGGCAGCTCTGTCACCAATTACCCAGTCACAGGTCACAGTTGTAGAATGAAGAGGAGTGATCATGAGGAACATGGGTCCTACCTGTGTAACGAAAAAGAAAGTAGCTCCAGAAACGTAACTTTGTGGCTCTGAGTTTAAGGCAGGGTAGAGACTCAATTCTAAGCTTAATTCTACACATAAGCTTTCAGTGGGATAAACCAGAGCAAGAGACAAAAACCAATGGGGAGCCACCAGTTTAGTTGCTCTGAATCTGTAGAATTTGGAAAACAGATTGAGAAGAAAAAATATAAGACTCATTGGACTATCTGAAAAACCATGATGAGAGAGAGAGAGAGAGAGTGAGAGACTAGACATCCTATTTCAAGAAATCACAAAAAAAAAAAAATAGCCTCGATTTCCTAGAACCAGAGGGCAAAGCAGAAATAGAAAGAATTCACAAGTCATCTTCCTAAAGAAACCCCAAAATGAAAACTACTAGGAACATCATAGTCAAAATTCAGAGCTTCCAAGTCAAAGAAAAAAAAAAATACTGCAAGTTGCCAGAAAAAAAGAGTTTAAGTACCAAGAAGTCACAGTCAGAGTCACATATGAATTAGTAGCTATCACTCTAAAAGAGTGGAAAGTTAGGAATATGATATAGCAGAAGGTAATGGATATGGGCTTATGATCAATAACTTACCCGGCAAAACTAAGTATAATACTACAGTGGGGAGGGGAGTGGAAAATGGATTTTTAATGAAATAGATGACTTTTAAACATTCTTGATGAAAAGACTAGAGCTATGTAGAAGCATTAAAATTCAAATATAGGAGTAAAGAGAAGGGCCATTGTTATACTTCTTAAAGTGCATCAGAAAGGAAGTTCTAAAGGAAGCACAAATAAGAACAATTTTGAAAATAATTCATAGAATTTGTTATATCTGTCTATATTTTCAAGAGCAAGGGATATAAAGTGGAGAGTCACAATTTTATATAGAATGCTCCTTTTATGTTCTGCTCTTGTGTAATGCTTTTCTTTTGGTGTTTAAGTTCAGAATAAAAAAATTTAAGTTCAAAGGCTATGAAAATCACAATATATGGTCATAATAAATGGCATATCTTTTATCTGTTGTGTATGTGTTTATACATAAGAATGTATTTGCAAAAAGAAAAAAAGAAAAATAAAGGATTCTATCAAATTTCTTCTATGATATAAATATAATCTTCACACTCATACCAGGGAGAATCAAAACAGAGAAAGAAAACTAAGGAGCAGGAAACAAAGATCTTGATGAAAAAGTATAAGCAAATAGAATGATGGCAAACATACAATTAATAATCATAACTGAGGGGGCGGAGCCAAGATGGCAGAGTAAAAGCAATGACTTGTTTGAGCTCTCCCCAAACCCCTCCAAATACCTGTAAAAAATGGTCTAAACAAATTCTAAAGCAGCAGAACCCACAAAAAGGAGTGAAACAAATTTACAACCCAAGACAGCCTGGACGGTTGATCAGAAAGGTATATTGTGCCATGCAGGGAGAGAAGCACACTTTAGCATGGGCACTCAGGCCTCAGCGAACCTGAAGCAGGCCTCAGAGGACTGAATCATGGGCAGCTGTGGAAGTTTCCAGACTTCTCAACCCACAAACGCCAAAGACAACTTAGAAGGTCAGTGGGAAAAGTCTATGTCTGCAGTGAGAGAGAAGAGTGGTGGTCCCAGCCCTAGTCCCCGAGCCTGGCCCTGGGGCTGCAGCTGCTTCCAGAGCTTCTGGCCCACCAACTGAGGGGGAATCGAGTGGCTGATCAGAGGGGGATTGCAGAGATCTCTTTGCTGGCACTGAGGCAGGATTCTCTTGCTTTGCCCATACTTGAATCTAGGTCACAGTTCTGGGTGACGGTCCTGGGGCAAGGAGAAGCACTGGCATGGTGGAGCATGTAGTGGCAGTAGAGAGGAAATCCTCTTCATAGTTCCAAGCCAGAAAAAAGTGCTTGTGGTCACTCATAGACCAGAGCACAGGCCAGGAAAGGAGTAAACACCTCGCCCTTGATCATGCCACCTTGGAAGAACTGAAAATTTACAGGTCCCTAAAAGTATCTCTCAAAATAGCTGCACAAAACCCCGGAAACTTAGGCCAGTACATTCTCCACACTGGAAACAGACCCTTACCCTAACAAAGAGTTTATAACTCAAGTAATTGACTGGGATCATGAGCAAGCAGTGCAAAAAGAGTTAGACCATAGAATCTTACTTTGGTGACAAAGAAGATCAAAACATACAACCAGAAGAAGACAACAAAGTCAAAGCTCCTACATCCAAAGCCTCCAAGAAAAATATGAATTGGTCCCAGGCCACGGAAGAGCTCAAAAGGGATTTTGAGAAGCAAGTAAGAGAAATAGAGAAAAAACTGAGAGTAATGCAAGAAAATCATGAAAAACAAGTCAACAGCTTGCTAAAGGAGACGCAAAAAAATACTAAAGAAAATAACACCTTAAAAATTAGCCTAATGCAAATGGCAAAAGAGGTCCAAAAAGCCAATGAGGAGAAGAATGCCCTGCGATCATAACCATAAATATAAATGGGACAAACTCACCCATAAATGGAGATTAGCAGAATTATTAAAAAGCAATCCAACATTATGTTATTCATAAGAAACACTTGAAATAGAAAGATGCACACAGTTAAAATAAGATGCCCAAGTAAAATCTAGTCTGCTTCTTCTTCAGTAAAAAAGGCATGGCTTGCAATCATAATCTCAGATTAAAGTACCAGCAAAAATAGACTCAAAAGAGATAAACATGGACACTACACTTTGATGAAAGACAGATAATGAATATCAATAATAACCATATATGCACCAAGGAGCATAATATAAGTATTTAAATGAAAAGTTAAATGAGTTAAAGGGAAAATCAAATGGTAAAACTATATAATAGTGGGAGACCTCAATTTATCTTTCTCAGTCTTAGAAAAATTAACTGATATATATATATATAGGTATATATGTGTATATATATATATATAGGTATATATGTGTATATATATATATAGGTATATATGTGTGTATGTATATATATAGGTATATATGTGTGTATGTGTATATATATATATACACATATATATAATTTTTTTTAGGCAATTGGGATTAAGTGACTTGCCCAGGGTCACACAACTAGTAAGTGTCAAGTGTTTGGTCTGAGACTGGATTTGAACTCAGGTCCTCCTGACTTCAGGGCTGGTGCTCTATCCACTGTACCATCTAGCTAATCTAACTGAAATATAAAAGAAGTGAAGGATCTGAACAGAATTTTAGAAAAGTTAGATATGATAGGCATCTGGAGTTATTGAATGAGGATATAAAGGAGTATATATATTTCTCAATTGTGCATAACGTTTTCACCAAAAAATTGAAAGTAGAAATATTAAACACATCTTTTTTGGATTACAAAGTAAAAAAAAACAAAAAATAAAAAACAAAAAAACCAACTATATTCAATAAAATACTGCTATTAAATGATTAAAAAGTAATTGGAGACTAAAAAATTTAATCCCAAATAATGGGGGGAACAAAAAAAAAGCAAACTGCAGAAACATTCAATCATTTCACTAAAGATAATGACAACAATGAGACAGCACCCCAAAATTTGGGACATATAGCCAAAACATTCCTGTAGGGAAAAGTTCTATCCCTAGACACTTTTATCAATAAAAGACAGAAAAAGCTTGCAAAAAAATTTTTTTGAAACCCAATTAAATACCAAAACAATTTTGAAACTCCAATTAAACACCAAAATCCAAAAAGAGATTATCAAAATTGAAAGCCAAGATCCAATCCAAGTGCTCTGACTCCAAATCCATTACTATTCATTCCATTACACTATGATAGCTTTCAAAGACAGTAATTGAGGAACTATATAGTTAGAGGCTCTGAGTAATTCACAGCTGAAAGGATACATAACCTGGAAATTTGGACTATTCTGTCAGAAGTGATAGTAGTGCCAAGATGGCACAGTGCACAGAGCTGGACTTGGATTGGACTTGGAGTCAAGAAAAATCTGAGTTCAAATTCTGCATCAGAGACATACTAGCTGTGTGACCCTGGGCAAGTTACATAATTTCCAGTAGCCTCACTTTTCTATATGTAAAATGAGGATAATAATAGCACCTGCCAGGGGCAGCTAGGTGGAGCAGTGGTTGGAGCACTGGCCCTGAAGTCAGGAGGACCTGAATTCAAATCTGGCCTCAGACATATAACACTTACTAGCTGTGTGACCCTGGGCAAGTCACTTAACCCCAATTGCCTAAAAAAGAAAAATAGCACCTGCCTCACACAGTTGTGAAGATTAAATGAAATAACATATAAAGCACTTTGCAAGCCTTAAAGTTCCAGATAAATGCTATTTACTATTACTACTTCCTACTGATGCTACTGCTGCTGTTAGCTGCCACAGCTACAGCTACTATTGCTACTATGATGAAAGAATTTATTCCAAAAAGTTGAAGGCTGAGAATTTCTGCCAAAGTTTAGTAACTCAAAATAGAGTCATGGAGTTGATACTTATTCTGAACTATATTGCTTCTAAGAAATTTATATCTTTTTATTCCACAGACTTTTATTCCCTACCCAGTCTAGAGATGATAGTCTTTATGGTCACAAGTATCATCTACCACTGACTCAGTCCTTCCTGCTTAGATTTAAATGATACAAGATGTGTGTTGGGACTGTAGGGAGGGAGGGATGTGGCGAAATGAGACAGAGGGACTAAGATTTTGAGCCTGGGTAAGAAATCTACAAAAATACAGCAGTTAAAGTGAAGGACAGATTAAAAGGGGCAGAGGGAGGACATTGAGTTCATTATTTTTTTCAGTTCTGCTTGATTACTTTCTTGTTTATTAGATCTTTGCATAATAATTACTTCATACTATCCCCTGCCTGAGCTATATACAATCTTTTCTGTACACCCTTCTGTTCTTTCATCTCACAGGCTCTTCTTGACTATTTAGAGTAGCTCAAAGATGCAGACCACATCAGAACAGGAAAAAAAAATTAAACAGCTAATATTCCCAGATGGTTCAGATTCCTCAGTAAAAATTCTATCTTATTCCATCAGTCTCCTGCCTCTTATTTTTCCTTTGTGCTGCTTGACCTTTTTGTGGTTTGCAATTTTTTCCACCTGTCTTTGAAATTTCCTCAAACCCAGTTTCTGTATCAGTTTCCTGAAACTGTCTAGTCCATTTTTAAAGGTCACCACAGTTCTCCTTCATAAGTTAATCAATATCCTAACTTGTGAAGCTGACCTAGCTGTAGGTTAGCCTATCCTCTCAGCGTCTTCCTCCCCTCCTCCCCTGCTCATGAATCCCAGGTTCTGCTTTCCCTCTCTGTTATGTTGTCTCAGGCTCCATGAGGTGTGTCAGGAAATGAGGCTTCCAAGAGCAATCAACAGCCAAGGATCACATAAACCCAAGCTGCCCCTTTCATGGAAAACTGCCAAGTACTAAAATGGACTGGGCTAAGCCATCATTATCAGAATCTGACAATCAGAGTACAGGAAAAGCATCTTATTCATAGTAAATTAGAACTGTATGAGACTTTAGAGATCATTCAGTCCCATTCTTTCATTTGACAGAAGAGGAAAATGAATCCACATAAGGTCACTGGTTCTAAGTGCTCTTATCAGGACTGAAACCTAGGCATTCCCATACCAAAGCATTTCCATGACATCATTCAGCCTCTGGAGAACCAGAGGTATTGTACAGCTAATGGGAGTTAATTTTCTACAACCTAGAAGTAATAACTTTTAAAATAGCAACAACTGCGGAAGGGATTGGGCTCATGGTGAGAGATTCCCAGAAACTCATATATTGAAGCTAGAGAAATGGAGGAACAATCCTCAGTGGAGCTGGGGTGTGGGGGATTCTCACCAGATCACAATGTTATTTGCCACTCATAGTAGCTATAGCAATTAGTCTGTAGGAGGCACTACCCACGATCATATCCCTCATGGTGTCTAGCATAGTGCCTTGCATGAAAAACATTATCTCCAGACAGTTCTGAAGGCAAAAGAGGAGGTACCACAGAGACCTTAATTAAATATTGCTTAATGAATTTAATAAGATCACCCTTCCTTAACTCTCCAAGTCCTTCAACCACCTCTGGATGCGGGCAAAATCTTCTCCAAGTTCTGAAAAGATTGTTTTGTGTTGTACCTGAGATCTCCATTGTTTTATGAGTTATGTGAGGAGTCAGACTAAGACAAATGCAATGCTTTCTACTCTCTCATTTAGTATCTCCATCCATAGGGGTGTATGGGGTGCTCAGGGCGGACTAGTACCTCTAGGGTGAGGGCTTGCTGAACCCTTTCAGGGCTGCTTATCCACCTTTTGGGTCCACCTTCATCCAATTCTCACCTGTGGTTCCAAGAAGATGTGGTATGCCCAATGGCCACACTCCAGTAAACCACCACAACAGGTAGGCCAAACCAGGTTAAGGGTAACTGATAGGCCTCAAACCCATTGGTGAGTTAGGAGGATGTCTACCCCAAGCATGTGAAGATTTCCCACAGCAGAATGGGTGGATGAAAACAATTTGTTCCAACAGCCATACAGGCAAATGAAGCAGGTGTGGAGTGCTTAGAGCTTAGTCAAATATCAAAGATGCCAAGGACATCCACTACATCCCAGGCCATCATCAGTCACCTTAACTGTTGTCTTGCCATTGAACTTCAATGACTGGAAAGGAGTGAGGCTGACCTCTTTATGCAACTCTGCCTCTCTTAAAACCAATTCATGCACAATTCATGATGTCACTGGTCCTCTTTGAAAACAAAGGATGAATAACACCTCCATCCATAGAGTGGATGAATTAATCTTATCATGTTAGCCGTGTTAACATGAATTAAACTTATTCTCCTAAATTAGTTCTCTATTTCATGGTATCTTAAGCTGAGAATGGATCTGAATCATATTTCTATTGTTCTTAGGTATAGAGAGGTTTGAAATTTGCCTCAAAGCCAGATGCTAAAATAGACTAGTCTAGACCAGCAAGATGAAAAAGCATGACTGTCACAATACCGAGATTCTTTTTTACTCAATTTCCATACAAGTGCAGGGGAAAGAGCACTGGAGGCAGGGGAAATAGTTCTGGATGACTCCAGAACTTTGGCTAAAAGCAGTGACAAGTCATGACTTCAAAAGACTAATGAGAATACATCTTCATATATAGGTATAGAACTAGTTATACATTTTCAGGCATCTCTTTTTTTGTTGTTTGTTTTTAGACAATTGGGGTTAAGTGACTTGCCCAGGGTCACACAGCTAGTAAGTATCAAGTATCTGAGGCCAGATTTGAACTCAGGTCCGCCTGACTCCAGGGCCAGTGCTCTATCCACTGCGCCACCTAGCTGCCCCCCAGGCATCTCTAATACCTTGATTTATTTTGTTTAACTATCTGTATTTATTTAAAAGGAGTGATTTTACTCAGGGGAGAGGGGCAAAGTGTTAGTAGACAGTAATAGATATGAATATATCTATAGATATAGAAGTTGTACATAGGGAAGGGAGGTGAAATATAGAAGAGTTCAAAATAGAGCAATATGTTACTATATATGTATATATAGAGAGATATATGTATTTAAGTAAATGATGTATTTAAGTAAATGTGTATTTATGTAAGTAAATATGTATTTATGTAAATAATTTATATATATTATAAATACAATAATTATATAACATATACCTATATAATATATAAACTATATAACATATAGCTATATAATATATATTATCTTGCCACTGGACTCTGATGGCTCTGTAGGAGAGAGCCAGACTAATGACTTCTTTTCTCCTCCTCCTCCTTCTCTTCTTCCCCCTTTTCCTCCTCCTCCACTTTTTTTTTTCAAAAACGTGGGACAATTTATTTTTGTCCTGCAGAGTTTTCATTTTTGATTTCATGAAACACAGCTTTGAAAAACAAACTTTAAAAAGTACGTTATGTTTTAAAGGGAACTACTTGACCACACTTTTAAACTCAAACCATTTTGACTTCCATTAAGTGGCCAATAATAGGCCCAGCCCAAGCCTCTGGCTTATTGTTTAGATTTTGATGGTATGGCAGTAGTGTAAATAGCAATTATTTTCTGTTCTGGCCCAAAACTCCGAGGGTCTTCCCCTCTCAGATTGATATCTTTGAGATGGTAAATTGGGCCACCTTTTGTCTCAGTTTTTACCTAGCCCTTAGTCACCAAATGGGCATGGCCTCAGACCAACTGAGACTTTCATTCAGAAAGGCCACGGTCACCCACTGCACCCTGGGCCAATCCCAGTTGTTTTGACTTTTGTTTTGCCACTGGGTTCTGATGACTCCAAAGGAGAGAGTAAGGTTGACAAATTTGCACAGCTCTGCCTTACTCAAAGCCAATTCACACACAAGTCAAGACATCATCCTCATGATGTCATTGGTCCTCTTCAAGAGCAAAGGATGAACAATAATAACAACAATGTAATATATAAATTTATACTAACATATAATTATGTTATATATATAGCCTATTAATGTATTTAACTATATAATATATAAATATATATATGACATAGCTACATAATATATAAATATCCATAATAAGTGTAATATATAAATAAATACATGAATATGTAATGTGCAAATTGTGTTTTTACATATTTCAACCAAACACTGTGTAGCACAGTGTAAATATAACTAGCCTTAAAGTCCAGAAGCCCTGAGTCCACTTTCCCTCACTAAATGTGTTTCATTAACTCTAAAATTGAGATAATGTTGAGATAATATTTGTAGTATCTATTTCACAGAGATGTTATAATCATCATCATAATTAACTGTAAGGAGCAGCTTTAAGTTTTCAAAGAATTTCTCATATATTATGCATTTGGCCTTTGCAATAACCCTTAATTTAATTGCTATAGCTGGGGGCAGAGCCAAGATGGCAAAATGGTAGGAAGCAGAGAAGCATTCTCCTATCCATAAAGTTCCTCCAAACAGATCTAGAAAATGCACCAGACTAAATTCTGATGGGGGAATCCAAGAAAAGTCACCATGAGCCATTTGTCCAGCCTAGATTCATATAGTGAGACAGTGTACAAGAGAGGTCTGCTGATACTGGGGACCAGGTCCAGTCAAGAGTATGCTGGGTGAGCATGCCAGCACCCATGGAAAGGCTCTGCACCAGGGCAAGGGCAATTTCAAACCCACATGGGCACCACAATAAGAATGGAACAAACCGGAAACTTTGTCATCTACTACTCCATTCTGGGGATAGAGTCAGGGCAGACTGAGAAGGGGACCTGACCACAGTGACGATGTTCTCAAGCAGAGAGTTCTCAGAGAACTGAGAAAGGAGGAAATTCAGAAAACAGCAGCATCAGTGGTATTGATGGGGTGATGGTATCTGGACCCCTAAAAGGAAAAGACCATGTCTTTGAAAGCAACTCAGTCCCTGAATTTTCCCATATATTTCAGCAGCTCAGATCACTAGTGCCTCTGCCCAAGACAACTAGCCCACCCCAGCCTGCCTAGATCACCTAATTAGCTTATTTGACATTCCTTTCACTGCCACTCTTGGCCCATCCTAGACTATTTGCATATACAGACCACTCCTTAATCCCATCTAGATCACCTAATTAGCCCACTTGATAGCCCTTTCACTGTGTCACCTGGCCCACCCCAGACTATTTACCATTCCTTAATCCCAGCCAGATCCTCTCACTGTCCTTTTTGTATATAAGCATCAGTCTCACCCCCATGAAGTTGCAGGTTCACCAGAAAGCCTGCAGTTACTGTTGGTGTTACAATAATCTTTGTCTTTTGACTGGAAGAAGGTTTGAGTATGTGAATTCATTCCAGGCAGACACTGACCTATACCCTGACATTTCAGGGTTCCCAGCAACCCCAAACTGAATCAGTGTGGCTCAGACCTCAGGTTCAGAACAGTTTTACTTTGATCATCTAGCTCAGCTTCCAGAAGAATAACCAAGGCAGAAATCCCAGACCAAAGGGTAACCTACAATTCTGCCACTCTGAACCAACAGAACATTATAGCTTACTGTTAGGGGCAGAATCCAGCAGCAGTCTACTCTGGCACAAACCCAAACTCAGGTCAGGAACTTGCAGAATTCAGACCAGGGGGCCAGCAACCAAACTTTGCCCTAGACCAAATCCCTTTGGTAGCACTGGAAGCTTCTAAGTCCCAAGCATGTTTCTGATATCTTGGAATAACAAAATATTTAATCCTCCAAGAAAGCAGCAGCAAGACCAGCCTAGATCTTCCCTCCAGAAGCATCACAGAGCCTAGGTTTAGTAGCAAGTCCAAAGTTAGGAATCATTCTGGAAAAATGAGCAACCAAAGAATCCTATCATAAAATGCTATTATGGTAGCAGGAAACGTCAAGATAAAAATGCAGAAGACAATGACTCCAAAACATCTACAAGGAAAGCCTCTGAGAAAAATATAGTCTGAACAAAAATTCAACTAGAATTCCTGAAAGAGATAAAGTAATAGATTTTTTAGAAGTTCATTTTTTTTATAAATGAAAGTGCTTGAAGAAAAAAAATGGAAAAGAAATGAGAACTATGAAAGAAAGGGAATTAACAACTTTGCACAAGAAGTCAAAACCTGGACCAAGCAACAAACTCCTTGAATACTCAAACAGACTAAATAGAAAGAAGCCTTTCTATTACTCTGTGAGGCAATAAGAAATATTAAAACAAAATCAAAAGATTGATAGATTAGAAAAAAATATACTGACCTGGAAACCAAATTGAGGAGAAAAAAAAATTAAGAAACATTAGACTATCTGAATTCCATGAACAAAACCTTTTTTTCTTAAGAGCTTGGACATCTTATTTCAAGAAATCATAAAAGAAAACTGCTCAGATCTCTTGCAAGCCAAGGGCAAAGTGGAAATAGAAAGAATTCACCGGATCACTTCCTAAAAGAAGCCTTAAAAATGAAAACTCCCAGGAGCATTGTAGCCAAAATCCAGGATTTTCAGATCAAAGAAAAAATATTGTAAGCTTCCAGAAAGAAAGAATTCAAGTATAAAAGAGCCACAGTCATACTTAGACAAGATTTTGCAGCTACCACTATAAAGCAGAGAGCTTGGAATATAATATTCCAGAACACAAAGAATATGGGCTTATGGTCAAGAATAACCTACCTAGTAAAAACTGAGTATAATGCTCTAGGGAGAGAAAGGATCTTTAATGACATGGAAGACTTCCAACCATTCCTGATGGAAAGACCAGAGCTGCAGAGAAACTTTGGCATTAAACACAGAAGTGAAAAGAAACATAAAAGATAAATATCAATGAACAATGACAAAAAACTAAGCAAAGATAAACCACTTTATCTCCATTTAATTATGGAGAGATGATAACTATTTCCCCTCTGAACTCTATCATCATCAGGGGTCATAGAGAGAGTCCAATTAGATAAGGTCTGGGAGTAAACCACTAGGTCTTAATGATCTTTAAAAAAGAATGGAAAGAGAGGAAGAGGAATACACTGTGGGAGTGGGGTAGTAGTGAGGGGAGGAAAGAGAAAGGAATGTTAGGAGAAATTATCTCACATAATCAGAGTGTATACGTAGACATCTATACAAACAAGTGAGGCGGAGAGAGGCTGACACTTGAATCTCATTCTCGTCTTAACTGGTCAAAAGAAAGAAGAACATAGATGTATATGGAGTTGGGTACAGAAATACATTTCATTTAACAGGGAATTAGGAGGGAAAGGGGAAAAAGGGAAGAGGAGTAATGAGAGGGAGGATTGATACAGCAGGGATTAATCCTAAGCAAAACAAACTCTAAGGACATACAAAAATATTTACAACTGTCTTTGGGGTGACAAAGAATGGAAATTTGAAAGGGTAGCCATAAATTGGCTAAATAAATTAACAAGTTATGGTATACTAAGGTAATGAATAATATTTTGCTAAACTCTTACCAGAGTAATGACCAAACAGGATTCCAGAGGACTAATGATGAAACATGGTATCCACCTCCTGCTAGAAGGGTAAAGGACACAGAATGAAGAATAAGACAAATGTTTTTTGGGCATGACCATTGTAGAAATTTGCTTTGATTGACTGTATGTCTTTATAATGTTGTTGTTTTGGGTTTTTTTTTCCATTTCATACATTATCAATTGAGAGGGTGGAGGGAAGGAAATTGAGGCAGAAGGGTAAGAAGATGGATTTTGGCTAATTAAAAAGTGTTTTTCAATAAAATAAAAATAAATACTCCTGCTATTGTTAACCTCATTGTACAAATGAGGAAACTGAGGTTCAAAAAGGTTATGTGACTTGCACAACTAGTGTCAGATCTTCCTTGCTCCAGGTCCAACATTCTCTACCTTAAGATGACAGATTCATTGAAGTATTATTATTTGCATTCTCTACAGTGACTATCACAGCTTCTTGCACACATATGGCAAGATCATAATAATTAATTGTTCAATGTTTAGCAAAAAAACACCCAAAAAACAAAAAACTGAATCCCATGTAACTATAATAACAAGGTTAGCCTGGAAGAAGAATTAAAATAATATGCTTCCTTCCTTCTTTGCAGAGATAGGGAACTATGAGTATGGACTATTGTATATACTGTCAGATTTGGTTGATATTTCGATTAGTTTCACTGAACTGTGCACTGGGTTGAGGAAATGGGAGGGAGATTCAGAAATAAAGGAGATGTAAAAACAAAATGTATCAAGGTAATATTTTTAAAGTTTGTGGAATGAATCAATACTATATATATGTATATATATACATATATATACGTATGTATATACACACACATATTTATAGTTGTAAAAAAAAAAAAATCCACTGCATACTGCCTAGACTAATTTTGCCCTGAAGGGCAATTAAACTACCCTCAAGACTTCACTAGTGCAGAGGAACTAAAGCATGAACCATGACAATAACTTTCTGGTTGCCTAAGTACAAAATCCCAGAGCATGTAAAGTCAGGTTTCTTGGGCTGAACTTTCTTTGCTAAAAGAGAATTCCACTGTAGTAAATGCAAAGCCAGTGGAGCTACAACCACTTTCTACTACCCAACTATGAAGATGAGGATCATATCTCTCTCTCTCTCTCTCTCTCTCTCTCTGTCTCCTCTCTCTTCTGGTAAGGAATAGAAGACAGGTCCCACTTCTTTCTCCAGATGTTCTCCTCCACCCTAACTGAAATGGTGACTGCTTGTACATGGCAGCTAGAACCCCACATACTGGCCTAGATCAGGACTTCTTAATTTTTTTCCACTAGGGATCACTTTTCAGTTTCAGCAGCGTTCATTGGCATTGCATGGCCTGAGGGCACGTGCAGTGTAAAGTGCACATGCTTTGTGTTCAGAACCAAGGCTGTAGTGAAGTTGCTTGATGCAACATGGGCAAGCACTGCCAGAAACACCTTGAATTCATTATGCATTTGGTTTTTAACTGATTTTTGGTTGTTGCATGTTCAGAAACTTTTTACTGTTGCCAAATTATGGGGTTGCAACCCACAGTTTAAGAAGTACTAGCTAGATAAATATCTGATCATTACTTCTACTTTGTGTGTCTTTTCCTGAACATAGATCCGTGAACAGACATCCTGAAGTAAACATTCTTAACCTTCGTTGTAATCTCATAAGTACCAGATGTCAGGAGTCTCTGGGACCTTCTATCTAACTGACTGGCAACAATAAGAACTTCTGCATCACAGATGTTAATCACCACTGGGAGCAGGATCCCAAGCCTTGACCTGGTTGTCTAGAGCTCTTTGGAGTTGCCCATGCTTGTACCGTATTGCTGAGCCTGGTATCATCAGTTTGATACACTAGCCAAGAGACAAGTAGAGTAGTCTTTGGCAAAGAGGGGAGAGTTGGGCAAAAGTAGCACATGAGTCCTAGCAGAGAGGGAAGTGACTCATATACTTTTATGGACAGTAGTACAAATAGGTTCTTCATAGGCCTTTGCTTACTCTAATCTGGAACTGATAAAGACCCTCCACCTTGTTTCTAGTATCCTCATGTATGACTTGGGGGAACAAGGGATATAATTGTTGTAAGGTGCCTTACTTTCTAAAAACAAGGGACAGGTGATACTATCTCTGAATAATTCCCTGTCTGAGGAAGGAGGGTTTATTTTATCAATAGCAGCCTCTAAAAGAGGCAAAGATTTGAACATCCCTAGCCTAGATAAGGCTTCTAGAGAGGCAAAGATCCTGACTGGTAAGCTGGGGAACCCTGAGGCATCATACAGGATGAGTTTCAGTCTCAGTTGAGGACCTGGGATAGGTTGTACTCAAGAAGATAATGACTTCTTTACTCCATAACTGACCAGTTATGAGGGTCAGGATCATCGTCACAGTGGCCCTGATCTTTGTCACTGCCCTCCATTGGGAGATCCACTGTGAATTTCCCCTGATGTCACCCCTGCCACATGGACTACACTCTTTAGGATACCATTACATCACTGGAAGGGGTCATTGGTTATTGTTGTTGTTGCCATTTTTATATTTTTGTTTTTCTTTTATCTACATTAACTTCCTTCTCCAGGGCTATCTACACCAGGCTTCTCAAATTTCCAAGGTCAGGATTGTCCAATAATGGCCTTAAGGCTATTTCAGTGATGGCTAGACTAGTCTTTCCTTAAAAGGCAATGAAACTGGGGCAGCGAGGTGGCGCAATGGATAGGGCACCAGTCCTGGAGTTCAGGAAGACCTGACTTCAAATCTGACCACAGACACTGTTAACATTCCCTAGCTGTGTGACTTTGGGCAAGTTACTTAACCCCATTGCCAAAAAAAAAAGGCAATGAAACCATCCTCAAAACTTAATTAATCCAAGAATGAAAACTCAAACTGTTGACTTCACTTCCTGTTCACTTAAATATAAAAGCCCAGTACACAAGGAATCAGGCTCTTTGGGTTTGATTTAAGTTGCTGATTAGATACATTGCAGTACCAGATGCTTTAGAGAGAAATAGTCCCCATGAACTAGTGACTGAACTACTTTTCCTCTGCCATTGTTAAGTTAACATAAAACTCCAAAGGAATAAAATATAGAAGCATAGTATTTGATGAGTCTAAGGACTGCCACTACAGGAAAGAAAGACTCAATATTTCATAAAACTGCTAGAAAAATTTGTAAAGCATTACGGCAAAAATTACATTTAGACCAATAATATATCCATATCCTACAATGTGCTCCAAATAAATTCAGGCATGCATGCATACATACATACACACACACACACACACACACACACACACACACACACATACACACACACACACCATAAACAAGTTAAAGAAATAAGGAAGAAGATAGCTTTCACAATTAAGGATGGGAGAAGAGTTCTTGACTCAAAAAGGGATAGAGAATTTTATACAGGAGATAAAATGGGCAATATTCATTGCATAAAATTGAAAAGATTTTGCACATATAAAATCAATACAATTGGAATTAAAAGAGAAACTGACCTAGGGGGAAAAAATCTTACATATAAATTTCTCTAATCAAGGTCTGATAACCAAGAAAAATATGAAATTAATACAAATATATAACAATAGATAGTCACAGGTTAAGAACAGGCAGTTATCAAAAGAGGAAAAGCAAGCTATCAACAATCATATGGGGGAAAAAGCTCCAAATCACTAATAAGAGAAATGCAAATTAAAGAAGCTCAAAGTTTCTGTTTTACACCTATCAGAATGGCAGAAATGGGGAAAAACAGGGAAATGACAATTGTTAGAGGAGCTAAGGAAAAACAGGAACACTAATGTCCTTCTGGTAGAGCTGTGAATTTATCCAATCATTCTGGAAAGCAATTTGGCACAGTCTCTCTGTCCCAATGATATCACTATTAGGCATATGTTTCAGAATGATTAAAAGAAAAGCTAAAGAGCCTTCACACAAAAATACTCATGTTATGTGCTCATGCATATGTACATGTGTATTCATACAGATCTATATATGCAAACATGTATGTGTTTTATTGTAGCAAAGTGCTAGAAACAAAATGAATGCTTATGGAATGGCTGAACAAATGATAGAATGTAAAAGTAATGGAATATTATTATTCCATAAAATATGACAAATATGATGAGGTCAGAGAAACCTGGGAAGAACTGTATGTAGAGTGAACTGAGAGGAACCAGGAGAACAATTTTTGCAATGAATGTGACATTGTAAAGAAAACAATTTTGAAATGCTTAAGAACTACGACCAATGCAAAAGCCAATGATAACTCCAAAGACTAATGATGAATAATGCTTTCCACTTCGTAACAAAAAGGTGATGGACTAGAGGTACAGAATGAGACATACTTTCAGATGCTGCCACTTTGTTGATTTGTTTTCCCTAACTATACTTATTTGTTCCAAGTGAGGGATTTTTTGATGAGGAAAAAATTGTGGAGAAAAAGGTGTCGGTGGGGAAAATAGTGATAGCAATACCCTTAAAAAGATGAAAAGGGGGCAGGTAGATGGCGCACTGGATAGAGCATACCCTGAAGTCAGGAGGACCTGAGTTCAAATTTGACCTCAGACCAAACCCTTGACACTTACTAGCTGTGTGATCCTGGGCAAGTCACTTAACCCCAATTGCCTAAAAAAAAAAGAAAAGAAAAAAAAGTATGTCAGTGGAATATTAAAATACTATATAGAAGGGAGAAGATGGAAGCTCAGAAGGAGACATAGATAAGCAGGGAAGTGTTAGAACTACCATATTAAATGTAATACATGCTTTAAAAAATAAGCTGTATATAACAGAAATTCATGGTTTCATTTATAGTTTTTTATATGATTTTTATCAAAGAAATATTCATATCTATTGCTGTTTGTCAAGTACTTAGTGATAAAAAAAAAACAATTCTTGAATGTTTTATGTTTTACAAACATCCCATTTTAATCCAGTGCTGCGTGTGAACCACCAAATAGGCCTGAGTCAGGCCTGGCCAGAACACACACACATATATATATATATATATATATATATATATGAACAACTTCTACCAAAGACTCTGCCTTTTCAGTTCATTAAGTACCTGGGGAATGGAGACCCTGGTTAATAGTGGTTATTTAATCAAGCCAAAGGTCTTCTTAATTAATAATATGAATATAAGAGGATTTTATTAAAATCATCCCCAATTGAGAAATTATATACAGAAAATTAATTTGGGAGTAGAGTCTCCTGTGTCTTCCTAAATGGAATTGCATCTGACATGACGGACTTGGACAATTTACCAAAACTGTGCATGTTCCTCTTTCATTAGAAAATGCAAGTCAATGTATTCTGACTTGCTTTAACCCCCAGCATCTCGATCTTCTCCCTTGCAATTAAAACCCAGGATTCTTAGGCAATGTTTGAAAATAGTCTTCTGTGATTTCATTACCCCCTGTGCTAGCTGAAGCATGACTCATTACCTCTAAATTTTATCATCTACAACATGCAGATATAGGTAGGGTGTCTGACAGTTTACTTAGACTAAGTGTTTTAAGCAATGGGGTGGCTGCTGAGTGAGTGCTTCCATGTGGAGTTCTTCTCTAGTGCAAAAATTAACCTCCCTAGGAATAATTGTGACCTTCTAAAATAACAAGAATTAAGGTTCAAAAGACATAGGATCACCAGGAATAAAGAACGTTAAAATGCAAAATACACACTGGATAATAGACTCTCATGACATGGGGGCTTGACTACACCTTGGAGGATTTTCCCATTTTGCTTGGCTTATAGCCATTATTCAGAAAACCTTGGAAAGTGTGGCATGATGTTCTCTAGTCACTGAGACTGATTTTACATCTGCATGCAAATGACTTTAAATAGTGTAGAGGAAAAGTTTTGTTAAAATAAGGAAAACAAAGCAGAAGCCATGAATAAACAAGCAGTTGTCCCAAATAAGTATGTAAATCTCAAAGCCCCTAAAAAATTTCATGAGGACTCCTTTTGGGACCTAGCTGAGGACTATCTCTACAAACTATTTTTTGTAAGTTGGAGGGGACAGGATTTGTTTCCTCTCTCTCTATAGATTTTCATGACTCTCCCTCAATTCTGTAGTCCATTCAGTTTTTCAGACAAGGATAAGATGGATCTCCAGAAAACTCTAAAATATGAGGGCAAAATCTCCAGAGCCCTCTTTCTTTTTCCAAAAACCACTGGAAGCTTCTCTCCAACTGTTTTTTTCTATTCTCTTTCCCTTTCTCAGGTCTTCATTAAATACCAGTCCTCACCATTCCTAAGCATGCCTTTAGGCCCACACTGTTGCTAAAGAGACTCCCCAGTTTTAGCTAACAATAGAGTTATGAGTATACGGGCTTTAAGAGGGAGGGTACTACCCACATTTTTCCACCAAGAACTTGTTACAGAAACTCTTTATGAGACTATAACACTCCATATCTGTTGAGAGCCAGTACTCTTTCCACTTATAGATCTTTTTTTTAGTAATAACCAACAAAGTCCCTAATGTGATGAACCCTATTGAGTTATTGTTATTGTTCATTTCTTTTCACTTTGTGTCCTAATCTTTGTGACCCCATTTGGGGTTTTCTTGGCAAAGATACTGGAGTGGTTTGCCATTTCCTTCATCAGCTCATTTTACAGATGAGGAAACTCAGGCAAACATGGTTATGTGACTTGCTTCGGGTCATACAGCTAGTAAGCATCTGAAGCCAGATTTGAACTCAGAAAGAGTTTTCCTGATTCCAGGCCTGGTGCTCTATCCACTGTGCCACCTAGCTACCCATAGACTCTTGAATAGGTAGACAAAATTGTGCTTAAGAATGGGGGAAGAGGGGTGGGGATTGTTTAATAGGGTCTATCCAGGAAAGTCTTGGTTCAGAACAAATGTACAAATCCATCAGAATTACTTAAGTATGTTGATCCTCAGCAGCAACTCTTGAAATATAAGATATGAATCTTCCTGAAAAGAAGTTCAAAATGGATTCTTAATCAATACCTCCTCCTGTTCAAAGCCCAGAGAGGTATTCTGTATGAAACCACCCAAGAGAAGCTGATAAACCAAGACAAAGTCAATGGTTCAGCCCAACAGAAGAAAAGTAGTTGAAGTTTCTGCAGCTAAATGAGAACAGAGGACTGATAATAAATACAAGAATCCTCTGCTCTCCTGTCAACAAGGAACGGGAAAAGAAGAGGAAAAGGAAGGAGCATTTTGTTTTGTTTTCCAACAAAAAAGGAAAGAGTGGCAAGAAGGGGGAAATGACATCAGAAGGCTTATGACTTGAAACCCTGACTACTACATTCCCTATAATAAGGTAAAACTTTAGGAATCAGAGCTGCTCATTTATTCTGTCTTGGAAATTGAGGCAACTTTGTGTAAAGGTGGGTCAGAATCATCCCTATTTGACTCTAGTGTCTTGACTAGGTCTAAATACTTTCTTTCAGAAAAAATAAT
This sequence comes from Vombatus ursinus, assembly GCF_900497805.2. Classification (NCBI taxonomy): domain Eukaryota; kingdom Metazoa; phylum Chordata; class Mammalia; order Diprotodontia; family Vombatidae; genus Vombatus; species Vombatus ursinus. Next base: position 9,233,744 of record NW_020954570.1, on the reverse strand, counting down.
AACAAGATTCATTTGGAATAACAAAAGGTCCAGAATATCAAGGGAACTAATGAAAAGAAATGCAGGGGAAGGTGGCCTAGTCATCCCAGATCTTAAATTGTATTATAAAGCAGCAATCATCAAAACGACTTGGTACTGGCTAAGAAATAGAGTAGTGGATCAGTGGAATAGGTTAGGTATATAACTATACTAATCTACTATTTGATAAACTCAAGGACCCCAGCTTCTGGGATAAGAACTCACTATTTGACAAAAACTGCTGGGAAAACTGGAAAAGAGTATGGTGGAAACTAGGCATAAACTAAAATCTCACACCATATACCAAAATAAAGTCAAAATGCATTCATGATTTAGGTATAAAGGCTGATACTATAAGCAAACTGGGAGAGCAAGGAATAGTTTACCTGTCAGATTTATGGAGAAGAGAAGAATTTATGACCAAACAGGATATAGAGAACATTATGAAATGCAAATTGGATAATTTTGATTATATTAAATTGAAAAGTTTTACACAAAGTCAATGAAACCAAGATTAGAAGGAAAGTAAAAAACTGGGGAAAAAATTTTTACAACCAGTGTCTCTGATAAGGGCCTCATTTCTAAAATATATAGAGAACTAAGTCAAATTTATAAGAGTACAAGTCATTCCCCAATTGATAAATGGTCAAAGGATATGAACAGGCAGTTCTCAGATGAAGAAATTAAAGCCATCTGTAGTCATATGAAAAAATGCTCTAAATCACTATTGATTAGAGAAATGCAAATCAAAACAACTCTGATGTATCACATCACACCTATCAGATTGGTCAACATGACAAAACAGGAAAATGATAAATGTTGGAGAAGATGTGGGAAAATTGGAACACTAATGCATTGTTGGTGGAGTTGTAAAATGATCCAACCATTTTGGAGAGCAATTTGGAACTAGGCCCAAAGGGCTATAAAAATATGCATACCATTTCACCCAGCAATAGCACTTCTAGGGCTATATCCCAAAGAGATCATACAAATGGGAAAAGGACCCACATGTACAAAAATACTTATAGCAGCTCTTTTTGTGGTGACAAAGAATTGGAAAATGAGGAGATGCTCATCAATTGGGGAATGGCTGAACAAGTTGTGGTATATCCCACCACAATGTGGTGGGATATTATTGTGCTATAAGAAATGATGAGCAGGCAGACTTCAAAAAAACTTGGAAAGACTTGTATGGACTGATGCTGAGTGAAGTGAGCAGAACCAGGAGTACACAGTAACAGCAACATTGTGCAATGACTGACTTTGATAAACAGCTCTTCTCAGCAATGCAAGGATCTAAGACATCTCTAAAAGTTTCATTATGGGTAATGCTATCTACATCCAAAGAAAGAACTGTGGAGTTTGAATGTAGATCGAAGCATACTATTTGCTATTTTTTTCTTCCATTTTGTTTTGTTTCCTCTTTTTTGTGGTTCCTCCTATTGGTTCTAAGTCTTCCTTGCAACATGACTAATGTGAAAATATGTTTAATAGGAATATATATGTAAAGCCTATATCAGATTGCACACAGTATTGGGGAAGAAGGAAGGGGAAGGAAAATTTTAAACTCAAAAGCTTATGGAAGTGATTGTTGATAAATCAAAATAAATTAATAATAATAAAAAAACACTTTTTTTCTTAGTTGAATCAAACAATCAGAACTAAGTAAGAACTGAGCCCGGACACCTCTTTGAATAAACCAAAAATATTATGTGAGAGACTGTGTCACTAGCAAGTAGCCAAACAGGTCACAATTCCAGAACTGCAAGGACTTGATGTCCTTTCTTTCTCCAAAAGGAAAGTTTGCTGCAGGGCATTGTATTGAGTGGCTCATCTGGGCTGGTTCCTCAAAGGATTGGTTTCTCACTGAGCAGGCTGACCTGCCATTGGGCATCTGCTGTTAGACTGAGCCATGTAGATAACTTAGCTACTGGATTCTTCTCAGGATAAGGTCTCTCTGTTAAACAGGTCAATCCATTGGACTTCCTGGACTCTTCTTTGGTGGGCAGTTACACTCTTTCACCACCTTCAGCCACTGACTGGGTACTACTAAGATTTCTTCAGTAGAAATGTTCTTTTCATCTATACCAAAGAGTCAAGTGACAGAAATCTCTTCACTTTGTTTCCCTCAGATTGATGAGGATGGGATCTAGACCCCAAAAAGGAAAAACCCTGGACTTTTCCATATGGCTACATCTCTGGTGTTCCCCTGAGGCTATAATCCCATCAACTGGCCTTTCATTGTGGCTATGCCCAATCTGTTAACCCTTAACCTAGCCTAGACCTCCCCATGTCCCCTAGCCACTTCCCACTCTTAATCCTATCTAGGCTCCATTCTCCCTTGACCACCCCTGGAGTTCTATTACCTCATAGATTACATGGCCACTCCTAGATCCCTCCCATAGTCTTTCTGTATATAAGGTCCATCTCATCTCCATTAAGATGCTCAGATTCCTAAAATCTAGCCACAGCACAGATTTTCACAATCTAGCCAATAGCCCACAGATGCTCAGATTCCTTAAGAGTCTAGCTAATATGGCAAATCTTCGATAAACCTTGTTTTTGGCTGAAAGAAGGCTTGGGTCGAATTCTTTCAGGCAGGACCTGCATGGCATGATTTTGGGATTCCAGGACCCCTAACCTCTAGACCTCATCAAGATGAGGCTCTGAGGTTTGTAATTTTCAATCAGGAGTGGGGAAAGGTCTAACCACTCCCATTTGACAATCCTTCTTCATTCATAACCTGGTCTCTCAGAATAGTATTCCACAGGGGGCAGCTAGGTGGTATAGCGGATAGAACACCCGCCCTGGAGTCAGGAGGACCTGAGTTCAAATTCGGCCTCAGACACATAACACTCACTAGCTGTGTGACCCTGGGCAAGTCACTTAACCCCAATTGCCTCACAAAAACAAACAAATAAAAAAACAGAATAGTACTCCACCTAAGCTGAGAATAATAAGACCCAATTTAGACTCCTATGCAGTAGACTAGGGAACAAAGATATGAATACACTCTGAGCCCTACCTGCAAGTTCATTGTTTTTGCTGATTTTATGCAATTGAGCTATGTACAACTCAGATCCTCAGCAAGGTGTGGAATGTTCCATTTTCATCAAAGGGCTTTCACCTTTATATTTCAGTGTCTTTTTGTGCTGAATGACCTTCAGCTTTTACTGTTCAAAAACCAGCACTCTCTTAATTCAAGTTCTATGTTGGGATGAAATGAAGCAATCATAAGTCACTAAACATTTAACAAAGAATGAGATTTATTTTGCCCTAACGCAGCAAGGATATGCAACAAGGATGCAGTGGTACTTAGCTTCTCCAGACAAGGTCCCACTTTCTCTCCATCTGGAAATTAGTCTAGTCAGGTGGTCATCAAGGTATAGTCACTCATGTGGTCTTTGGTATACACCAAGTCTGAAAGACCTGGAGCCCACAAGGCTTGGGCTTTTCTATTGGCTGCAGAAAACTGCATCAGGGAAGCTGGGACCAATCAGATGTCCTAGGGCTAGAAAGTTTCACCAGGGAAGCTGCTTGTGTGGGGATTGTCTATGATGAGAAGGAAATTGTGTCAGGTAATGTGGGTATATTCAAAAATGTGTTGTTTCTCTTGCTTCCTGAGACAAGAGATCTTCCCAGCTACTCAAATAATAATGTGCCTATTTTGCCTATTCATAGATTTGGGTTACACATTGCTTTAATGTTTCCTGAATAAAAATTTTCTTTCAATTACAGCTTTTGGCTTCACTAACCAGATAGCTTTCTCATTCCACCAAAGTTAAAACAAATCAAAGTGCTCCCCTTCTGGCAAATTCCTTAGCTATGTGGGGCTTGGAGAGGTATATAAGTCCCTGTTTCACCTGCAGAGTCTGGATACCCTAGTGCTACCTCTCTGTCCCATAGGAGTCACATTGATTTATATTAATTGAGCTTCCATAGGAAAGAGAACTATGGAATTATAGCTCCATGTCAAAAGCTCAGGAGCTGTCATTTCTAATCAGGTTTCATATCCCTTAGCTTCCAGCAGCTACCTCCTGTCCCTAGGAGAGTACTCTATGAATTAGAATGGCCAAATTGGGCCCTAAAGAAATGTTTTAAAGTATAATAAGCTTTATTCAGACTTCTGATTAGTATGTCTATAGCCACTAGATTCTTAAGGACCAGAGAATTCTCTTTCTTTGCTTAGAAGAAATGTTCCCATTTCTTCCTCATAGTAGTATATGACTATATGTAGTAGTATATGACTATCCTTTCTGAGGTCATACATTATGCTAGGAATAGCTCTGGGTAGAGTTTGCCACCTGCATCACCACTTGGCTCTCATTTACAACAAAATGTAGTGTGCCTTGCACTGTCAATAACTTCTTGGCTGGGGTTCAAATTCAATATACTGTATCCCACACAAGCTATAGTCGGCAATAATAATCAAAGGAACTGTACAAAATGACTTTACAGAGCTGCTCTGATGATGAAAAAGACAATTGTAATGGGTTAGGCCTGACTTGGACCAGTCCCTTGGTAGATTAATTCCAAAATTGGAATGAAATTAGATACTTGAAGTCCATCTAAGAGTTAATAAAAGAAGTTTCATTTAGTCATAGCAGGGGAAGAAAATTCAGAGGAGGGAAAGGATTAATCCAAAAGAAACCAACGATTCAGCTGAGTACAGTTTCCTAGTGTGGCTTGTTCATGGGACTGGTCTATGGTTTGAACACCAAGGAAGGATTTCAGGCCCTCAAGTCCTGGCTGTTTTGTATCTAGAAACACTTTGTCAATGGCCTAAACCTCAGTTCCCTAAGACAATTAAATGTTGTCAACCTGAATTTTAATGAAAACAGTCAATACAACAAGAATGGAGGTCTTTAATTAGGGCAAGTGAGTTGCAACATGGGATGCCACACAACAAGTGATGGAGTGCCCCAGGATGGGGCTGGGAACAGGGTTTATATAGGGTACTTAGGCAAAGAGAATGACTAAGTTGCAGGTGGGAGGGGTTAGGCATCTCACAGTTTCACAAAGAAAGTTGTTTAATATAACAAGCAGAAGTCCAAAAAGAAAGCCTGGGAATCTCTGGAGGGGAGAGTTTGGGAGATCTGCAAAATAATCAGAGGCTGGAAGTGACAATGTCTGGCCTGGGAATGGAGAGCCTGGCAGTTTGAGTCAGTTCTTAGTAAACTGAGTTTGTCAATCTCTAAGACAATGTCTATATCTTCTAAGGAAAACTAATTTGCATGGGGCAGGGTGATTAGATGAGGAGGAAATTATACCCACCACAGCAATGCATGTGTAATTGCTTTAGAAATGCTAAAGTGTTGTCTAATGGTAGGAGATTAATATTATATTATTTTGTATTCTGGCCTTTTCATTTCCCAAGTGTTAAATCCTTCTTCTCGGTCCCCTTGAACTTCCTGAGAGCTTCTGGTCAATACTAAACTCTTTGATTTGTAGCACTTCTTTTCCCCACTAGTGGTGATGGGGTTGGGATCTGGGCCCCAGAAAAACCCTGGACTTTCCCACATGGCTAAATCTCTGGCGGTCCCCTGAGGCTATAATCCCATCAACTGGCCTTTCATTGTGGCTACACCCAATCTCCCCTCCACTGTCTTAACTCCCTATGGCCTCTGGCCATTTCCCACCCTTAATCCCAGCTAGGATCCATTCTTCCTAGGCCATGAGGGACCCGGGAGTTCTGTTCACCCCAGCTTACTAGCCACTCCTAGGTCCCTCCCACAGTCTTTCTGTATATAAGGTCCACCTTGTCTCCATTAAGATGCTGAGATTCTTATAATCTAGCCAATAAGCCAATAGCTTACTAACGTTCAGACTCCTTAAGAGTCTGCCCAATATGATGGATGTTCTAATAAACCTTGTCTTTGGCTGAAAGAAGGCTTGGGTCAAATTCTTTCAGGCAGGACCCGGGTGTTGTGATTTTGGGGTACCAGGACCCCTGAACCCCTAAACTGCATCAGTGCATGCTGCTTCTGCTTTTCAAATCTAGTCTCCCTTTTCATGAAAAGCCCTTCCCTCAATACCCTTTCATGTGACTGTCATTCAACCCCTTCCCACCTCACCCCCCCCAATTTCTGAGCTTACCACACTAAACTACTACTGCTCCTTTCTCCCAATGTAAGTAGGCCCCTCCTCACCATAACCCCTATTAATTTCCCATTATCCTTAATTCTTGACTTCTATCTTCTACCTAATTGTTTTTTTCCCATTCATTGACATCCCTTATGGATCTCATCAACTATCTTAGTTCCTACCATCAACTCCACTTATAGGGTTCTATGATCTCCAATCCTGGCCTTTCTCCATATTTCATAACCCTGGATCTCCCTTTGTCTTTGGGAACATGCTGAAATCAGAGTCTATATCTCTTCCACCAAAGGATTTCATGGTTGGAAGGGGCCTTAAAGATCATCAAGTCCACCCATCCCCTGAAGTTCACATAAGGAAACTAAACTTCAAGTAGGCAAAGTGACTTGCCCAAGTCTTAATGGCTAGTAAATAGCAGAAGCAATATTTTATTCTAGACTCTAGACTCCAAGGGTCTCAAATATCTTCCTTATTTCTGATTCTGAACCCTCCTTAGGTTTTCCATCCAACCTTCACTTGCAAATCCTACCAATGCCTTAACTAATATGTGCCAGAACCTTCGTTTCTTTGCTCTTCTTCTGGATCATAACAGGGGTCTTGTTTAACAATAAACTCAGAAGAAAAAAAAAGTCATACCATATACTTTTAAGTTTAAAAAAATTATTAACACTTTCTCCATCCCTTGCTTAAGTCTAGCAATCAAGAAATCAAGGATTGATTTGTAACATTGCTCTTAAGAACAGGTTTGACCTGGTTCCACCACCCCACCCCCATCCCTAACCTAGGTCAGTGCAGATTCCTGTCCAGGGTTAGAGTTCAGTGAGCCTCCAATAGACCACAAAATGCAAGAAAAACTTTTATTTAAGTTAAAAAGGATATTAACTCAGATAAAACACTATTTCCCTCTGCCTGGTGGGGGATGGGATTCACAATGGACCCATAAAAAGAAAAGATCATGTCTTTGGGACCTGGACCTCAAAGCCCCTGAACCCAGATCTTTGGCATTCGCCCGAGGCACCCAGCCCATCCTAGGCAATAATCCTTTTAACTGCCCTTTCACTGTGGCCCTCCTTGTCTTCACCTGGCCCCATCTCAAACTGCTTGCCACTCCTTAATCCATACAGACCTTTCCACAATTTTTCTGTGTAAAAGTGTCCATCTTGCCCCCATTAAATTGCTCAGATTTTTAAAGTCTGGCCCACTTCTAAAGGTGACACAATAAACCTTGTCTCTGACTGAAAGAAGGCTTGAGTGGTCGAATTCTTTCGAGGCAGACCTGTACCCTTTTACCCTTGCATTTTGGAGTTCCTAACACCCCAAATCACAAAATATGGTTCCCTGACTGGGAAACTGCCTAATCTCAAGCCCTTCTCCAGCCAAGACTGGAAGGTATGTAAGCCTCCCCTCTCTCTATCACAATAACCATGCTAAGTCAGTAGACATTTCTCACAAGGTTATAGGAATTATGTTTCAGGTGTAAAGGAATCCAAAAAAATCTCCCTAATCACCTTCAAGGATGAGCCCTACCTCCACAAAACAGGTTTCATATAACATATCCCTCCCCTTGGTGGCAAAGTCCCCAAAATTTTCTGGGAGACCTTCCATGATTGAAACAATCTTAAACCAACCTTAGCATAATCAGAATTAGAAAAGAAACCTTTCAAATTATTTGATAAAAACATAAAACAATAAAACAATCTTCTTTAAAGAATGGGGGCAATGTCAGAAGAAGGTCTTTATAGATGGAACTTTTGAATGTGCCCATAGCACACACAATACTTCCAGCAGCATCATTGTGCAATGTCATGGGTACCCATCACAAGTCTATGTCTTCTGTATCAAGGTACTAAGTGGCCTAAATTAATATCAAGATTCTTCTGATACTACCACCCTCCCAGTGTTCCTAGCTTACCAACCAAAACCTCCCCTTCCTCAAGAGTAACATTACAGGGATTATGCCAAAATTTGATCCATTTATAATTTTCTAAAGGACTATCCACTCCTGTGGGAGCTGAATAAGACTTCCCTTCACTTACATCCATAGACTAGAGATCATTACTAAATCAACTAAAGGATCCCCTTTCTCTCAGGTGAATGCTCATTTGTAACAATTATAAAAAAGATTTCTCCTTTTTATACCCTTAAAATGCAAGGAATCTGCCAAAAATTCCACTCTTTGGTTCTTCAAATCCTTCCTTTAATTTATAATTTATTTTTAACACTCATTTTTTTGGTGGGGGGGAGGCAATTGCCAAGGGTCACATAGCTTGCAAATATCTGAGGCCAGATTTGAACTCAGGTCCTCCTGACTACAGAAGTAGCACTCTATCCACTGCACCACCTAGCTGCCCCCAACATTCATTTAAAAAAATTCTCTCCCTCTCTCCTGCCCTTCCCCAACACTTTGAGAAGGCAGGCAATGTGATAGCAATTATTCATGTGAAGTCATGCAAAATATATCTCCATAGTTACCATGTTGCAAAAAAAAGCAAGAAAAATAAAGAAAAAAGTATCTTTTAATCTAAACTCAGAGTCCATCAGTTCTCTTTTTGGAAGTGGATAGCATTTTCATCATAGGTCCTTTGAATTGTCTTAGATCATTGTCTTGATCAGACTACCTAAGCTGATTATCATTACAATACTGCTGTTACTATATACAATGTTCTGGTTCTGCTCCCTTCATTTTGCATCAGTTTGTATAAGCCTTCCCAAGTTTTTCTGAAACCATCCCCCTCTCATCATTTCTTTTTTTTAAATTAATTAATTTATTTTCAGTTTTCAACAATTACTTCCATAAGCTTTTGAGTTTTAAATTTTCTCCCCTTCCCTCCTCACTTCCCTCCCCAAGACAGCGTGCAATCTGAGAGTCTCTACATATACATTCCTATTAAACATATTTTCACATTAGTCATGATATAAAGAAGAATTAGAACAAATAGGAGGAACCACAAGAAAGAAGAAACAAAACAAAACAGAAGGAAAAAAAAGAACAAATAGTATACTCCGATCTGCATTCAAACTCCACAGTTCTTTCTCTGGATGTGGATAGCATTTTCCATCATGAGACTTTTCGAGATGTCTTAGATCCTTGCATTGCTGAGAAGACCTAAGTCTATCAAAATTCGCCATCACACAATGTGGCTGTTACTGTGTACAATGTTCTCCTGATTCTGCTCGCTTCACTTATCATCAGTCCATACAAGTCTTTCCAGCTTTTTCTGAAGTCAGCTTGCTCATCATTTTTTTATAGCACAATAGTATTTCATTACACTCATATACCACTCATCTTTTCTTAAAGCACAATAATAACCCATCACAGTCATATGCCACAACTTGTTCAGCCTTTACCCAGTTGAAGGGCATCTCCTAGATTTCCAATTCTTTGTCACTACAAAAAAAGCTGCTTTAAATATTTTTGCACACCTAAGTCTTTTCTCTTTTCCTTGATCACTTTCTCAATTTTTTTCTAGGAATTGGTTGTTTGACCTACTCTGTGGGAAAAGAAACCTGCCAATTAACCAGTGACCTGGATCATTTTCCCCGGTCATCTGTATGACTTTCTAAGGGGGTGGAAACCCTTGAGAAGACTGAACAGAGAATGAAATAAGGGCTGGAGAGGGACAAGAGGGACTGTGACACAAAGTAGTCTATACTGACATGGTAAATTCTCCTGAAAAGCAATAAGATATTTATAAAGCACTTAGCACAGTGCCTGGCAAACAATAGGCACTTAAATACTTGTTCCCTACCAAGGCTGCATCCAAGAAACTTCTGGAGTGGAGAACCCTCCCTTTTCTTGGGGGAGGGTTGATTTATCAAACACCCCATCTTAATTATCAAGGATATAATGATGAAACTATAATTTTAAAGTCCATTCTAGCATTCTATGATATAGAATTGTAGAAGATTGTATGGGAGATTAAAAATCTATCAGATGTGATGGCAATGAGCCCAGTTTCAGGGTAAAATGGTTATACTGATGAAAAGGGATAGTTCAATAGTCAGACCCATAGGTTCTATAAGAACTTAGGTAGTGGCTGGCAATATAACAGGATTAACTGGTACTACAATCCCATATCCTGAATAAGTATCCATTGTAATGAAGGAAAATCTCTTCCCTTAAACTATAGAAAAAGAGTCAGCATAATCTCCTGAGGGAAAAAGTTTAGCAAAGAGTGTACAATACCTCTGTTGGGCACTGACATTCCTTATAATCAACTGTGTGCAGTGTGTGGATCTGCAAAATTCCACCATTTGTTCTCACTGCAAACCAGAGAATTTAAAATTATCTATTCCTGTTCTTTCTAGGCCTTAGGCCACTTAGCCAAACCTATGGCTACTACTCAAGTGTGAATAAAAATCTTGTTTGACTTGTACAGCAAGGCTCTTTCATGTGTGATTGGACTCAATGACCTTTAAGATCATTTCCAACACTAAGTCTATAATCATATAACAATTTATCTTCCTTCTCCTTATGCTGGCAATCCAATCCTTCAAAGCTGTTGATAAAGTCCTAAGAGTATTTTTGCTTCCTCTATCAAACTCCTTAACCATCCATTTCATTAACTTTAAAGAGTGAATGGAAGCTTTCTCTTTATTTTCTTCCTTCCTTCCTTTTTTCCTTCCTTCTTTTCTTCATTTCCTTCTTTCCTTCCTTTCTTTTTTCTTTCTTTCCTTCCTTCCTTCCTTTCTTTTTTTCTTTCATTCCTTCTTTCTTCCTTTCTTTCCCTCTAAAAGAACTCTCTACATGCACCAAACAACATTTTAGCCATAAGAAACTATGGCATTTTAATTACTGGCCAACATAAAACAACTCTTACCGGCTATGACAAATATTTTAGGTCAGTGATTCCATTTTGGGATTAAAATGAAGCTAGGCCTACAACTTCACTGATATTAAGAAATTTAAAGTACATGATCAAACATTGTCCTCTTCCTACTCAGTCACCACAATGACACTAGGTCAGAAAGGCATTCCCCTACAGCCATCAGGAGCTCGGGAAAACCTTTGACAAACCCTGAGTTTGTCCTTTTATGATTCTGGCAAAAAGGAAGCCAAACAATTACCCTGCTCCTTTAAAGACCAGCCCAGACTAAGTAAAACCATTATCACTCCTATCACTGCTACACCAAATGTACACTAAGTCTTGCTAAAATGATTTTATCCCCTAGTATCATGAAAAAGTTTATGTACCTCCTTAAGCCCCTCACTTTCTATGGTACCTAGGACTGAATTGCAGATTAGGAAGAACAGGGAAAGATAGAGAGAGATTTCCAGAATAAGATGTGGAAGCTATTTATTCCCTAAGGTTATCTGTACATGTTACAAAATAGAAATTTGACAAGACTGTTTGTTGCGTGTCTATAGTCATATCCCTGGCATACAAGATGTCCCTTTGAGGACCTTTAAACACAGCATTGGATTATTTCACATTTTGTCCCATTAATAATGTTTTTCTTCCCTTTTTGGCCTTTCTGTTTCCATAAAGGGATTATAGAGAAATCACACATAGCCTTGTGCTGGATTCCCTTTAGTCTAAGTCACTTTTTAATACAGGACTTTTAGCTGCTGTCTTACAGTTTTTATGTCTTTTTATAACACTTGATTAGATAAGTAGTCTTTTTATTATTCTGTGGAATTCAGTAAACAGTATCTAAGAGATTTTTGTTTGTGTGAAGTGCTTCTGTTGCCTAGGATACCCAGGGTGAAGATGTCAAAAGAAGACACACTAAAAGGACAAGTTAGAGTGAATAACCCAGACCTGGCCCCTTGCATACTAATAGTTCTCTCTCTCTCTCTCTCCTATGCTGTTTGTATGTATTAGAGTGGACATGCCAGAGAACATTATTTCTAAATAATAAACTAGCCAGAGAGGAGAAAACATATATTATTGTGTAAGCAATAACTACCTTTTTTTCTTTTTATTTCCATCTCTTTTATGTTTAAGACCATTGAGAGCATAGTCTAGTGCTTCATTAATGCAATTAAGGAGATGAAAGAAATATGGCTTTCCATAGTACCGACTATAAGAAAATGTTAAATACAGTGAGTGAAAGGAATAGTTGTGTGAGAGAATGGAGAATTAAAGGGCTACCTTTAGGAAAATAAAAAAGGCTCTTTCCTCTTCTAGGAGTAAAACATCATAGAACAAGTTGATGTTGACCTTATCATATACTCAGTAATAAGTCACAAATTATGACATGTCATTCATATTAGCCTCTCCCATTGGTTTGATATTGGTCCAACTGTGGCCTGAGTTCTAGCCCTAGTTTTGAGACCATCTTACCCCTCAGCCAGGTAAATGAAATAGTATATATGCCTAGATTTCCCCAACTGTAAAGTAGGGAGAAAAATGCCAGGTGTATTCATCCCTTCATGGAAAAAGAGGGTCTTTTGGTAATAACCAAGAGCTAAGAGAAATGCAAAGACTTGGGGGCTGTCAATTTAACCTGGGTAAATTTAGGCTAGTTTAGGCCTATTACTCCCTGTTCCCACTGAAGGAAGAACTAATTTATAACTCCTCACTGTGTAAGTCTGCTCAAAGCTTCCACTGACATATTTTATTCAATTCAAGAAGTTTTTAATAAGTTTCTACTACCTTCTAAGTGCTAAATAAAATGAATACATTGTCTAACATTAAAGAGCTTACAAATTTAGTGGGGGAGGGGAAGTGGAAGGGTGGGTTAAATGAATATGGCACAAGACAAGAGAATTTTGGGGCAAAGGAAAGACCCAAAGTGCTGTAAGAAATTTGATAAGGGAAATACCACAGTCATCTGGTTATGGGGGGAGGAGGAGAGTTAGGGAAAACTTTGGTGGGGGTGGCATTTGACATAGCTTTTAAAAAACGAAGAGACTTCAGCTGATGGGGATTTTGGGTTGGGGGCAGTTTGAGGAAAGAGACTATTCCAGGAATAAGTAATGACACTGAGTGAAGGCAGAGAAACAGGAGAGAGCAAGATGAGAATGTGTAATGTAAAGTCATCTAATTTACCAGGAATGTGAAATATGTAAATGGACATACGAAGTAAGATTTTAAGACTAGACAAGTAAGTTGGAGCCAGATTATGGAGGTCTTTGAATGCCTAAATCAGGAGTCTTTTATTTGGCAGGCAGTAGGGAGCCACTGGAGGTTTCTGAATATTTAAATGATTTGATCACAAATTATATATATTTTTTAAAAATCTACTAGAATATCTCCATAGGCTGTTCTTTTAAGAACAGAGTTTTTCCCACTATTAAGGTGCGGTTTTAAGCCACCTCAATAGTTTTAACTCCAGATAGACCTGGAGTTCAGTCTACCATCTCACAAGTCCATTTCTATGATGCTGATTAGCAGCAGCCAACAGGAAGAGACCGTCCCCTCCAGCCTCCCTCTTGCTCAATCTCAGTAACAGGAGTGAGCAAGAACTGACCTGCAAGGATTAGCTGCTTTGTCACTTAGTAGTTTGAACAAAAGAATACCGTTCTCAGTGCATAATTGTCACACCTTGGGTTTTATTTTTCAGTCCAAAAATCAGTTAATAACCTTTCGTTCTGTAACCATCATATGGTATAATTCTGTTCATCATGCTGTTTAAGAGCAGCAACGTATTCAGCAGTGGCATATGGATACACATTTATCTCTCATGCCTTGCAGTGCATGCATAGTGTCAGTATACTTCCAAAAGCCAATTTGCCTTGCTTGTTTAGAGCTCTGCAATGCTAATGGTATTGTCATTCAACCCAACCAAGAGCTGTAGGCACAAGGGGAGCTGGTGGGAAGGTGAAGATGCCATGAGTAAGTCATGTGATATGGTAAGACTTGCATCTTCCCAATTTTAACCTATATGCCCAAGTATTCCGTGCAGCCTGATCTTGTAACAAAGTTTGGCAATAAATGATTTTTAAGTAATAACAGCACAATTAAAAGGGAAAAAAAGCTTCACATAACGGTTGCATTCCACTTTTTTGCAAAAAATTTGTCATAAAATCTGCAATGATTCTGTGGTGAAATACAGTATAGAAATAATAATGGCTTACTTTAATATATCTTTACCAGCTTTCCTCACAACAAATCCTATGAATTCTACAAGGCAGGCAGTTATAAATATTGCTTTACAGATAGGGAACTAAGAGAAGTTGTTTGACTTATCCAGTGTCATACAGATAGTAAATATCAGAACTGGGACTTGAACCCAGGTCTCCTGATGCCAACTAAGTAGTTGGGGTGGGGTTGGGGGTATGGGGGAGAAAGTATGTTTGAGCCTAAAACCCAATAAGTTATTTTTGGGGTGAGAGGGAAATGTAACTATCACACACTTAAATTTAATCTGCATTATTAACATTTTCTCCATGTCTTTATTAAGCCTCGACAATCAATAAAACAAAAAATCTAGCCCCAATTTGTAGCTTTTTCTGATTTCCAAGGTGTAAATATTCACCCTGAAAATTTAACAATAAGCTCTCCAGAACCAGCCCAAGCTGGCTGCAGAGCACACCCCCGCTAAAAACTCTTATAAAAATCTCCAAGGACTATATGCTTGACCCAAATATGTCTAAAGAAGAAACAGTGAGACTGTATTCTACTCTATAGTGAACAAAGCAAGAAATAATGTTGTTTCCTGGAGTATTGGCCTGGAAGTTTGAGGCCCTCAAAATGTATTCTAATTCTATCATTAGTTAGCTTTTTGAGTCCATTTTATTATCTTCATCTCTCTGGGCTCCAGTTTCTTCATTTAGAAGGTAGAAGTTTAAACTAAGTAAATTCTACATTATCTTCCATCTCTACAATTCTGTCCTGGGCAGAAGCCACAGTTGGTGCCAGTGAGGAAAGAAGTAGATAGGACAATGGGAGAGGGGAGATGTTTGAAGAAAAGAAAGGTGACTAGACTTCAACTAAAAACTCTTCCCAGAGAAAGCCTGACCCATATAGCTCATTATCCCACTCTCAGCCCTAAGTCACAGGGATCATTACAAGGGCCTTGATGTCATTGGCGTCCACACTTGACATAGCCAGTCTAGCAGGTAGGGGAGAAAGGAGATTGGAAACAGAGACTACCTTCCAACTTCAGGGGCTAAAAAGAGTCTGTGAGAGGGTGTGTAAAATATTGAACTTTGATTGAGGGAGACCCGGCTTAATATCTAGACTCTGAGAACTCTTAGTCTCAGGGATAAACCATCTAAGCTCTGAGAGTCTCCGCTTTCTCATCTGTAAAATGAAGATTAAAAAATGCCCTTAGCACCTTTCTCACAGTATATTTGAGAGGCTTGATTATGTTCAGTGCTTTGAAAATCACAGAAGAACAATGTGCTCAGAGAAAGGAGGGCACACCTCAGGAATACCTAGTACATAGAAGGAACTACAACAAAACTCAGGTCAAATAAACAGATGATGTTAGTAGCATACCATCAAAGTTAAAGCCACAGCCTTCTTTTCTGTTACTAATCAGTAAACCAGAAAAATGTAAAGTGACAGGCAACGTTTTTTCAGGGAAGGTACTTTGTAGGAGGATTGCTGGAATAATTATTGAGAAGTGTCCATAGTATCAAAATAGAATGTATCAATATTTTTTAAAATTTCATACCATATTTATAAACAACATTGGTTTGACTTACAGCTGATTTATTTCTAATTCCTTTACTTCTTTGCCTTCTGGGTCTTTTCAATGTTATCTTTCATCTTTCATTTTCCATGAATACAGATTAATTTAAACTCTATAAAGGTAGATCATCATAGTAACCACCTCAGGGTGACAAGGTTCATTCTGCTCAAGGTTGACTTTTTTTGCTCCAGGAGTCTCTGTTGAGGTGGTAGTTGTGAATGGTAAAGCTATGGAGAGCATTTTCAAACTTTTCCCATTGCCTAAAATAAAGGAGGAGAACACCAAATAAATCCATAACACTGAGTGCTACTTAGCGCCCAGCCCTGTGCTATATCCTCTAAGGCAGAGGTTCTTGACATTTATGTCTTGGATCCTTTTGGCAATCTGGTGAAGCTTATGGACCCTTTCTCCATAGTTTTCCAAAATACATAAAACAAAACGCAGAGGATTATAAAGGAAACCAATAATACTGAAACACAGTTTTCAAAACATTTTTAAAAACAAGTATATGGACCCCCAGGTTGAGAACTCTTACCTAAAGGATATAAAGAAGTCCCTACATGTATGAAGCTTAAAATTTAGTTGCAAAGAATCCAAACTGTCAACCTCTGAGAGTTTAGTCTAAGAAAGACAGAGTTAGGTTGTCAGAGTAGTCCATGTTTTATTTCTCTCAAAGTGAGTGGTCATGCATTGCATGGGAGCTAATAGTTTGGAACTGAGAGCTCATTTTGGGGTTGGAATGCACAGTTTATATGCCTTTTCAACCAGGACTGATTATCTCTCTATCATCATTTTACCTCTGGACAGAGGAAATATCTTTTCTACCAGACCATTCCCCCCTAGCCATACCAGACTACTCCCAGCCTTGGGCTATCTAGACAAAAGAATCTGTCTCCACCCAAGCCTGAGCAGAAAACTATGGAGCTTCCATACCTTTGATTAAAATTACTTCTGAGCTTGGATAGGGAGTTGACCAAGATAAGGAGACTCAATGCAATCTCATTATCAGTAATGTCCTGAAGAAAAGCTGATTTTTGGAAGAAGGGGCTGGTGGAAGTTCTAAGTCTCCAAGAAAATGATTACCAAGAAAAAATCATTTTTCACAAACCCAATATACACGAAACAATAAGGATTAATATCCAATACTCATACAATAATAACAGCTAGCATTTATACAGCACTTTAGGGTTTGCAAAGCACTTTACAAAAGTTATCTCATTTGTGGGCAGCTAGGTGGTCCAGTAGATAGAGCACCAGCCCTGGAATCATGATGACCTGAATTCAAATTCAGCATCAGACTCTTGACACTTACCAGCTGTGTGACCCTGGGCAAGTCACTTAACCCCATTGCCTAGAAAAAAAATTTTAAAAATAAAGTTATCTCATTCGATCCTCACAACAATTCTGTATGGTAGGTGCTTTTAAATCTCTTTTTTACAGATCAGAAAACTGAGACTCAGAGAGACTAAATGACTTGACCAGGGTTGCACAACTAACTAATAAGGATCTGAGAAAGAATTCAAACTCAATTATTCCTGACCCCAAATCAGTATTCTACACACTGTGGCACCTAGTAGCCTTTTTAAGATGTGATAGGTATAGAATATTGGATTTTGTCAATGATCAGGACCCTAGGATACATGGCTGTCTATCAGCTAACACTGGATCCCCACTGCTATGTTGTTTCTACACCTGCATTCTTTTTTTTTTCCCTGGGAGTAAATCTCACTCCCACTGTTTCTACAACATTGCTAAGAGCTGTGGAACTTAAAATCTAAAAAGGAGATACAGCAAAAACCCAGATAACCAATATTACATGAGACTTGCATTGAAGAGATGCAAAACAATGCTGTGTGAGGTCCAAGGGAAAAAGTCATTACTAACTAACCAGGGGATATTGTTCCTGTAAGTCCTCTATCTCTTCCTAACAACCTCCCAAGATTGTCCTGAGGATGAAACAAAAGAAACCCTGGAGATCCCTTTAAGTTTTTCTGCATAGCTACTCTAAAAGATGTATCACTTCTCTTGATCTCTTTTTTCTCTTTTGTAAAATGGGTGAGTTAGACTAATAGATGATCTGTAAGCTCTCTTCCAAATCTATGTCTCTCATCACCTTACACAGGACTAAGAGGCAGTGGGGGCTGCCTCTTGAACACACAGCATGTGTAAAAGGATACTTTTTATTAGGTATACAATCAGACTACTGATGTGTGGTTTGACTTTGCGGACCTGATTTTAATGCTTTCTTTCCTTAAAATTTTCATTGTAAGAGATGGTTCATAGTGGGAATGGGGTGGGGAGGGGAAGAGAAGGAAAGTAGTGGAAATGAAGGTGATATAAAAACAAAATATATCAACACTAAGTTTAAAAAAAGAAATCTAAAAAAGGATTTTTTCCAGAAAGTTTAAATTGCATATTAATGTGTGCTTCTGAACACTAGCTGAGAGAATTTGCATTTGCTAATTTTTCCACCACCAAAAACCCTGGGTCACCTAGAACAGAAAAGAGGAAGCAACACAGAATATGCATTGAGCCAGCCAGCTGTGCCTGATGAGAACAGTCCAGGTGGCTGAACTTCAAAGATAAATTTGCATCTCTTTCCTTCAGCCTAGCCTTGTCCTCACCACTACTTTAGAGAGATGGGGATCAGCTATGATTTTAGCTTAAGTTATGAGCGTTTGAGTGAATGTAAAAGTCAAAAGATTCCTCCAGGCTCCCCATGCTGAGGCTGGGACCCAGAGCTATCTGGATCAGAACAAAAATAGAGTTTTCTTTGAAACAAGTGGCCACTTCCTTAGGGGGGAAAACAAAACCCAGACTTCAAAGAGTATCTGTCAACAGCTCCCTGTTGTGCTCATGTGACCTGGCGTCTGAGTTGTTTGGACTCCACCATCTATGGGCAAGAAAGGAAAGATAATAATGCTTAAATTGGAAAACATCTCTTTCCACATTTTTGGAAATGACTAAGCTGATATCTTCCCAGTGACATAGGCTGAAGCACTGAGGTATGCAAGATAACAACAAAACATGGCACAGAGACAGACAAGGGGGGGAAAATGAGCTTGTGCAAAAAGAGAAGCATACATGCATTTGTTATATCTTGAAAGGCTTAAAATTTTACAAGAAGCAACAGGTCTTCCAGAACAATGAGTTGGTTGTTAGTTCAAAAAGCCAAACCCAATCACTTATCTTAAAATAGAGGCTTCCAGCTAGATTTTCTTCAAGGGCCACATCCATTGGTATGTAATACATGGGTGTATATTGCATAAAGTGTGTGCAAATACATATGTGTTAAGACATACCATCTCCCACTAAATCCCATTTCAATACCTCATCATGCTATAGAGGGGCACTTGTTCTTCAAGGCTATGCCAGCTAATTGAAAGTTTCAGGGCACAGATCTGGTCATAGGATCACAAATTTAGAGTTGGAAGGGACCTCACAGGCAAGCTGATCTAACCCCACATTTTACCTTTAAGGAAAGTGAAGTCCAGAGATGCTAAATGATTTGCCTAAAGTCACATAGATAAGATAGAACAGAGCTAGAATGGTGATAAACATATGTCCACAGTCCAAGGACCTGCCTACCTAAGCTTGGAGAAGTTTATCATCAAGTTGGCTTTGGGTAGTGATTTTTTCTAGAAAACTATCAAATAACATAGAAATTGTGATCTACTTCAGTGAAAGGAGTACCCATTCAGGTAAAATCATGAATCCTTGAAATATTTGCATTACATGTATGCATGCATATGTTGTGTCCCCTCAACCTCACCCCAACACACTTTCTCTGCCTTTCTTTCTCTCTCACAACTATTTCACAACTGAGAATTTTATTTCTTAGATTTAAAGGTTTTCCAGAGTGGAATTCAATTCAACAAACATTGACAGAGTTCAATGCTCAGCCAGAGAGAATTGAACAAGGCAAGTCTTCCAGGTTAGTATTTATTCGCAATAGATTGTTCCATCTATTCTCTAGCAATTCCCCAGTCAATATGGCCTTATCGCTCCATTTCATATTGTCCTTTCTTGATTTTCAGTCTCTCTCTGTATGTACTCACAATTCTCGAGCTAAAACGGTATCATCAAATATCAGATATCACCTAATGTCATTAGTTGGTTCCACAAAACAACCCTTTAAGTACTATTACACTATTTAGGTAAAACCACATTGTTCCACTGGAACAATGTCATAAGTGGAAGATATGTATCTGGGTAGCCTTAGATCAAATTATAAAATACTGAAAATCAGTCTTTACAGAGAGCTGTATTATTTCTCGGTAGTGCTAGAGGTTGAAAAAGAGATTTAGCCACTAGAGAGCATATGGAGTAGGGCAGCTAGATGGTTCAGTGGATAGAGTGCTGAGCTCATCTTCATGAGTTCTAATCCAGCTTCAGATACTTACTAGCTGTGTGACCCTGGGTAAGTCACTTAACCCTGTTTGCCTCTGCTTCTTATCTGTAAAATGAGTTGGAGAAGGAAATGGCAAATACTCCCGTATCTTTGCCAAGAAAACCCCAAATGGGGTCACAAAGAGTTAGACACAACTGAAAGACAACTGAACAACCACAAAAGAGCATATGAATAAATCAGTCCACCAGAGAATCCACTAATAAGGGCAAATTGGATCAAAGACATGTGAATAGGATGTGCTCTCTAAGTTAGTGCAGGTATGTGAAGGTGAAATCTTGGAAGGGGGCTTATTTTGTGACAATTCTCTGGCATAAAGGAGTCCCTCCTGGGGAGTATAGAGTTCACCTATTGAACCAGAATCACAGTGCCCTACTCCCCCAGTGTAGGTATGGCTATCAATAGGTTAAGTTCTTGTCTGAGTACCCAGTTTATGCCTAAGAAAAGGCTTGTGAGCCAGCCAGAGGTATTAGGGAAAATAATCCTTTAATGAGTTCAGATGCTGAGAATATATACAAAATGGTGGGAATCAGTTCAATGAAATACTTTATTGCAAGTAATGGGGAAGAGAGGGAAGGGGAGGGAGGAAAATGGGACTCAACATACAACTCAGGCATACACACTAACATAGACTATAACTCATGCAAGGATGTTACTACATTATGGAGGACAGAGACTTGGGTCCACTCAGCAGGAAGGTGTGTTCCTTCTGCAGGGGAGGGAGTACTCCAAAGTATCCTTTTGAGAGTGAGGTTCTTATAATTTGATTTTGTATTTCCTCCCTGGAGCTCGCTGAATCACATATCAGAAGTCAGGGCAAAATATTATTTTGAAGTTTTGCCTATCAGGGAGAAAAGCAAGCTGGTGGTAGACAAAATATCATTTGGAGATACAGCAGTACTACCCTTTAAAAAATATAGTCAGTGTTTTTCCATGAGAAGGTTCTATAAGCTTACAACCTCCCATAAGGGAGGTTATCGTGGTGGTCTCAACACCATCAGACCTAATTTTATAATGGGTAGAAAGGAAACTAACCTTTACACATGAATCCTCTAACTTCTGGTTCAATATCTAGTGAGAGATAATGATTTTCAGAGCAGTTTGACCATTTGTTTCTCTAATATCTACCTCCACTCTCCGGAGGGAATCATTTGTTGAGTTTATTTCCCTTTAAGAGCACAGAATGATTTCAGGATTATCACTGGTTCAGCTTCTTTGCTGCTTGAGATATAAAAGGCCTAGTCTATAGGGAGGTGGTATCAGAAATTTTAACAGAATTCCCATTGCCCTGAAGGAATGCCTTTCTGACCAGTTGCTATGATGACTATAGAAGCAGAGGGGAGTCATGTTCTGAGTCAGTATCCTTTTTAACCTTAATTTTTAGTTTTTATTTAATTTGTTGTCCACAAACATAACATGGGACCTTTTATTTCAGGAGATATAATCACAAATAAACCCACATGTTTATGTGGGAAGTGTAATACTCCTCTTCCCCTGTACCATATCAATCTCTGGGGAGGGAAAGAGAATTAAGTTCATAGCTTAGCTGGGTTCCCATAGAACATAGTCCCAGTTCTAAGTCCAACCCCCACCTCAGATTCCAGTCCCAGGTGCCCTGGATTCTCAGGGCTTCTATGCTGGGCTGCCAGCTGTACCAAACCACCTGCAGCTCTGGCTCCAAGGCTCAAACTCCAATCCCATGGGTATCACCTCTGGTACCTGAAACTGAGGACAAATAACACAGAATGGAGACAAGTTCCCCTAGACCCATTTGTCAGAACTGAGGTAAGAGAGGGAGCAAGGGAAGGAGAATCCTTCTCTTCTTAATTGACTTAGTTCATGACATCCATTCCAGATGTGGCAGATAGCTGACAAAACAAGTGTAGCCAAGAGAAAGTGGTAGAAAAGAAAACACCTGAAAGGGAGCGGATGCTACAGTCCAGCCAGTTTTTACAATGCAGGCAGCAAATCAAAGGAAATCAAATTTTCACCCACATAGAAGGGAATGCCATGGGCTCCATGTTAGGTAAATTGGGCATGTTCAAAAGTTTCCTCAAGGATATCTCTCCTTTAGAACTGGGAAGGCCTAGAGAAGCCCAGGTTACACATTTTAAATTGTATTCTACCCCTGAACCTGAACTGATGAGGTCTAGAGGTGTAGGGTGCTGGGACCCCAAGATCAGGGCCTGCTTGAAAGAATTCAACCTATGCCTTCTTTCAGCCAAAAACAAGGTTTATTAAAGATCCACCATATTAGGTACACTCTTAAGGAATCTGAGCACCTGTGAGTTATTGGCTAGATTGTAAAAATCTGAGCAGTGACTAGATTATAAGAATCAGAGCACCTTAATGGTGACAAGATGGACCTTATATACAGAAAGACTGTGGGAGGGATCTAGGAGTGGCCAAGTAGTTTGGGGTGACTGGAGGAGAGGTCTAAGGAGATCTGGATGGGAGTGGCCAGTAAGCTGGGGTGAACAGAACTCCTGGGACCTGGACCATGTGGCCAAGGGAGAATGGAGCCTAGCTACAATTAAGGGTGGGAAATAGTCATTGGGAGGTAAGACAATGGAGGGCTAGGCTAGGTTTAGGGTAACAGAGAATTGGAGATTAGCCACAATGAAAGGGGTTGGGATGGGATTATAGCCTCAGGGGAACTCCAGAGATTTGGCCAAGTGGCTTGAGACAGGCCTGAACAGGCCTGACCCAGAATACCTCCTCATGTGAGTCTTCAGGAAACCACCTCTGGTTCAAGGTACTCTGTGGTTAATCACCCATTGAGAATTACTGTTCATGTGCCCCTTCATGTCAGTTTAAGTTTTATAAACTAGCAAAACGATATAATTCAAAACAATTTATTTAATCAAACAGCATAACAAATCATCAAGATGCCCCGATACATACGTGGAGTACACTCTCCCACATTAGTTTACCACCAGTAGGGAAGAGCACAGGTGTAGCAAATATGAGAAACCAGGGAACACACATAGTGGACCTGTGTGTATTATAGGGACCTGTGTAACTAGGGTCTAGGGATGAACAAGCATTCACGCTTCCAGTTCTGCAGAGTTACCCCCATCTTCCACGATGTCACTATTCTGCCTTGTTGCTTTCTGCTGAGTATTTCCATCAGTGCCATGATTACTGAGCTGCTTTATGCTTCAATCTGTTAGACTGTAGCTCTCCAGAACCATCAGTTACTCTCTGTTCATGTTACTGAGGTGCAGTGACTAGAAAGCCTCTTTCTCCCTGACAAAGTCAGGATAATACTCTATATATCAATATAGTTAGTTGTTAGACTGTGACCTCAGTCCTGGATAACGCTCTGATTTGGGGTCAGAAAATTCCTTAACTCTTAAATCCCTTATTATAATTTGAGGCTTCTGTATCAAAGGAGACCAGTTTAAGGCTGAGGCAATGTGGTTCACCTAATTAACAAGATCTCAATTGGTATGCAAATGAAGTTAGGGAAAAGAACCAAAACTAGGTCAAATAGGTGGGTCCAGATTCCTGCTTTTATTTTGGATATCTACCATCAACAAAATTACTAATCTAATATTATTTTGTGCTATGTTCCATCTATCCCAACCTTCCCTGATTTCCCAATATCTCATTAAAAAAAAAAAATCTATTATCTCTATTTGAGAAAAATACAATCTGTCTCCCCAGATGAACAGAATACCATAGAAGTATTAGCTGACTTTTGCAAGGTGTAGAAGGGTGAGAATTATTGATAAGAACTGGAGTATAGTGGTTCAGGAATCAAATCTTACCTTAGCATAATTCCTGGCACATAGTAAGTACTTGATAAATATTCTGTCTATCTGTCTAGCAATCTACCTTCATCAAAAAAAAAAAAACTAGAGGAATAGGGACAAAAAGACAATAACTAAAGTTTTGAGAAATTCATCCTATGTTGAAGATTAAAAATTAAAGAAAAAAATTGGACCAGGCATAAACTGGTGGTCTTAGGTCCAATTAATTTTTTTTCATTTTATTATGAGCTTGCATATAAACATTCAAATATTCAATGAAGACTAGAACATGAGAAATATATACAAACTGAAATTCTAGTACGTACAGTTTTTTAAATTATGAATTAAATTGGACACAATAATAACAAAACAACCTTGCTCATCTCTGTACCATTCTGAACTTCCTTCTGCTCCTTTCTGTGTATTTTAATAAGTTTCATTGCTGTTCTTTTATTTCTTTTTTTTTTTCGCATTATTATCACTACCCACCCACCTCATTCCACAACTTCCTCCTGACAAAACAGAAGTTGTCTTGTTTCAATTTAGTGGTCAAGTGAAACAAATACAAATATAGTGAAAAATATGTTTCATTCTGAACTTCTTGTCCATTAAGAATGATTCCTCATCAGTCATGATTGGTCATTATATTGATAAGAGCTTTAAAGTCTTTTAAAGTAGTTTTCCATCATATAGTTGTTATTGTGGTAATTACATAAATTGTTCTGCTCAAATTACTCTTCACAAGTTCACACAAGTTTTCTCTCTAAACCCAACATATTTGCCATTTATGAGCCATTGCATTGATGTACCATAATTTGTTCAACCATTCCCCAGTTGATGGAGCCAACTTAGTCTCCAGTTCTTTGCTTTAAAAATAAACAAGTGTCTCTATGAATATTTTTATACACATGGCTCCTTCCCCTTTTTCTTTTATCTCTCCCATGCATATACCTAGTTGTCTAGGGCAGCACTTTTTAAACTGTGGGTTGAGATCCCATATGGGGTCACAAAAAATTTGGCAACAGTAAAATGTTTCTCAATGTGCAATGACCAAAAATTAATTAAAAATCAAATGTATAATGAATCCAAGGTGTTTCTGGCAGCAATTGCCCATATTGCATCATACAATTTTACTGCAGCCTCAATTATGAACACAGAGCATATTTTGCACCACCATATTTAAATTGCTTTTTTCCTGTTGCTCGTAATATTTTATCCTTTAACTGGGGTTTTAGGAACTTGACTATAATATTCCTATGAGTTTTCCTCATAGGATCTCTTTCAGGTGGTGATCAGTGCATTTTTTCTATTTCTACTTTCTCTTCTTATTCTAATGCTTCAGGACAATTTTCTTTGTTTCTTGTACTATTGCATCAAGTTTCTTTTTTTGATCATAACTTTCAGGTAGTCTGATTATTCTTATGTTTTCTCTTCTTGATCCATTCTCTAGATCAGTTGTTTTTCTTATGTTTCACATTCTCTTCTATTTTTTCATTCTTTATGTTTTGTTTTATTATTTCTTGATTTCTTATAACTTCCCTGGCTTCCCCTTGCCCAATTCTGATTTTCAAGGAGTCATTTTTTCCTTAAGATTCTAGATCTCCTTTTCTAATTGGTTGACTTTCTTTCCATAATCTCCTTGTTTTTCTTTGGTTGTTCTTATTTTTTTAAAAATTTTTCCTCAATCTCTCTCATTTGATTTTTAAAGTCTTTTTTAAGTTCTTCTAGTTCAGGTGACCATTTGACATTACTCTTTGGGTAGAAGAGGGTTTCTTTGCTTCAGTATCCTCCTCTGAAGACAAACCCTTCTTCTCTATTTCCATAGTAACTCTCTATGGTTGTATTCTTTCTCCTTTGCCTGTGCTTTTTTTTTTTATTTGTAGTAGCTTAGTTTTTATAATCACTTCTAGTCCTGGGTCATAGGGGATGCTCCCTCTAGCCTTAGATCCTCCTTCAGTTCTCCCCTCTGGCCTGGAACTGGAACCAAGACCCCCAGTCTCCTGTAAGTGACCACAGCCAGTAGTGTCTCCACCCCACTGCTTCTGCGTTCACTGGGCATGTGCTGGCTCCTTCTCACCCCCACCATGTGTCTGCAGCACAGCTGGGTCTGGCGCTCCGTGTCAGGAGAGGTTCCCTTGATCTTCCATGGCTCAGACACCCAACAATCCTTACTGTGGGGGGAAGGGGGTGGTGGTGGTGATGGTGGTAAAAGTTCCTGTGTCAAGGGCTCAGGAGCCTCCCAATCTTCTTTCATCAGACCTAGCCTGGAGGTGTTTACTCTTCAAATAATCCAAAACTCATTCTGGGACTTTTCTTCAAATTTTCTCTGACCGTCCCAGGAGGACCCCAGTTCTGCCCCAATTCTTATTTATTTTTACTGCTCAATATTCACCCTGAGGTGCTATTTTATCTCTTTTGTGGAGGAAAATATTGAGAGCTTGGAATTTTCTGACCTACTCCTCCATCTTCCCAGAATCCTCTCTACACCTCTTAACAAATATTTTTTTTCATTCATTCATCTTTGCCAATTGGTAGAACCTACAAGTTGTTTAAATTTAGATTTCCCTTATTGTTAGTGATGTGGAGAATTTTTTTTCATATGGTTAACTTTGAAAAACTAACTGTTCATAACCTTTGACCTCTGGTTTTTGCTATTACATATTCATATCAATTTCCTATATGACTTGCATATCAGATATATTTTCTGCAAAGATTTTTCCCAATTAATCATTTCCCTTTTAATTCTATCTCCATTGGTTTTGTTTGTATAAAAACCTTTTTACATTACATTCAGTCAGAATTGTCCATTTTAACGATTATCATCTTTTTTCCTTTGGCCATGAATTCTCTCCCCATCCATAGTTGTGAAAATTGGCTCTTTCCTTTCTCATATGATTTATTTACAATATGGCCTTTTTATATTTATAGTTGTGATAATTGGCTCTTTCCTTTCTCATCTGATTTATTTACAATATGGCCTTTTTATATTTAGCTCATGTGTCCATTTGGAGTTGTTGGTCTTTTTTAAATTTAATTTAATTTTTTTTTTTTTTAGGCAATTAGGGTTAAGTGACTTGCCCAGGGTCACATAGCTAGTGTCAGGTGTTTGGTCTGAGGCCGAATTTGAACTCAGGTCCTCCTGACTTCAGGGCCATTGCTCTATCCATTGCGCCACCTAGCTGCCCCTGGAGTTGTTGGTCTTGATCTACTTTCTGTTGAACTGCTTTCCAGGTTGAATACTGAGTTCTTGCAGTAGCTGATGTCCTTGTGTTGAATGAACATAGGTTCAGTTACTTCTGAGACTTATTTACCTATTCCATTCCATTAATCAACTTTTCTATTTTTTAAGAAGTACTGAAAGATTTCTATGATTATTGCTTTGCAGTATACTTTGAGATATGATACTACTTGGCTCATGTGATTTTTACCCCATTGTTTCCTTTCAGATTCTTGACTTTTTGTTTCTACAGATGAATTTTATTATTACTTTTTTGTCTAATTTTATAAAATAACCCTTTGGTAATTTGATATCCTCTGCAAAAGAGGTAATTTTGTTTCTTCTTTTTCTATGTTTATTTTCTCAATTTATTTTTCTTGTCTTATAATTATAGCTAGCTAAAATGATATAAAATAATAGCAGTGACAATGAACATCTTTGCTTTACCTCTTATCTTACTGAGAAGTCTCTGGGGTTTCTCCATTATAGATAGGGGTATTCTTTGGTTTTAGGCAGGTTTCCTTTATCATATTAAAGAAGGAAGGGTCCATTTCCCCCTATACTTTTTGGTTTTTAATAGAAATGGGAGTTATATTTTATCAAAAGCTTTTTCTGCATCTATTGATATGATCAGGTGAGTTTTAGTGTTTTATTAATATGGTCTATTATGTTTAAATATCAGAATAGTTATGTCACAGAACCTGGTATGATACTGTGGTCAGAGCAATATCTAAGGCCCCACCAGAGGCAAGTTATTAGGATAGGTTTTTCATTTGTAGTAGATACTCTGGACCTTCTCTACCAAACCTCTACTCACAGTGACAGGTCAAATCTCTGAAGCAAGGCTAGCATTTGTCTTTTCATACTCTACAGGTAGCCCTGAGAATTTGAAGGTGTCTTTCCATTGCTACAAGTCAGAAGCTCACACATAGGTGTGCTTCCTGCCACAATTAACAATTGATATCAATTAGCAAGCCAAACTTAATTATCTTTTAGAAAGAGGTACAGATAGGTCCCAATTAGTGTAAATAATGAATCCCAAGAAATGGTCTCATTATTTGAATTACACCATTAGAGTTATAACTGCATATATAATATGATAATTGGTCCCAGACCAATGGAAATATACAACGGAATTTTTTTAAAATAAATTTTTATCTTCTTATTAATGTAATATAACAGGACATAAGAAAAATGTATTTCTGACTCTATTACAAATAAAATAATTGAGTATTATAGAAAACATTTAAAAATCACTCAATATCAAGATAAACCTAAATTTATAATATGACAAAAAAAATCATCACTATGTTAAATGTTTTAGCAGCACAGACTGAACTATGTTCTCTTTCCTTTTTTTTGAAGATTTTTTTTATAATTAATTTATTTTTAGTTTTCAACATTGACTTCCATAAGATTTTGAGTTTTAAATTTTTTCCTCCTTTCACTCCCCCCTCCCCAAGACAACAGCATGCAATCTGATATAGGCTCTACTTATACATTCATATTAAGCATATTTTCCCATTAGTCATGATGTAAAGAACAATTAGAACTAATGGGAAGAACCACAAGAATGAAGTCTTTCTATGTGTTCTGCTAGATGTAGAGTTTTATCCACATTTCAACAAATTTTTATGCTCGCCTTCTCACACAATGAACCAAGTGCAATTGGACAAGCTGGAGCATTACCTAAAATTAGTAATGCTTTAAACAAGATTTTATTGTTAAAATATTGTTCAACATATTGATAAATGGGGTAAAATAGGTAGGCTAAAATTACTTGAAAAACAGACTTTGAAAATAGCTTTAGTCACCCATACTTTGTTACTTAACCACCAACAACCAAAAGAAATCAGTGGTTGTAACCTCTCAGAGCATTAGGATTTCAAGACCAATAAATAAGCAGTGTTTTTAATTTGAAATCCCCTTCTACATTATCATCCAATAAAAGTTAGGTAACCCTTAGACCAGAGAGAAGAGGACAAGAGAGAAGGGAGAAAGAAGGAGAGGAGGAAAGGGAAGGGAAAGGAAGGGAAGGGAAGGGAAGGGAATGGGGAATAGGGAATGGGGAAAGGGGAAAGAAGAATAACTAAACAAATTGTAGGCTATAAATGTAATAATTATTGAGCCCTAAGAAATTGTAAAAGAGATTATTTCAGAGAATTCTGGGAAGTATGAACTTAAGTAGATTGAAATGAACAGAACTAGGCAAAAATTTGTCAATGAGCAGAAAGCTTGTAATGTCCTCAACAGAAATAGGGAAATTGGAGGAGGGAGGGTTTGGGGGAATTCCATTTTGGACATGTTGAATTTAAGACATCTACAAAATATCCAGTTCAAGATTTCTGAAAGGCAGTTGGAGATGTGAGGCTGGACATCAGTAGAGAAGTTAAAGTTGGATAAATAGCTGTGAGAATCATCAGCATAGAAGAAAAGGACAAAGCCCTGTGGGACACTCAAAGTGACCTAGATGACAATCCAACAAAGGAGACTGAGAAGGAAAAATCAAATAAGTAGGAAGAGAACCAGGAGAGAGTAGTGTTCTGAAAATCTAGAAAGAAGAAAGTGATTGTCAATGTCAAAGGCTACAGAGAAGTCAAGAAGAATGAAAATTAAGAAAAGATTATTGGATTTGGAAATTAAAAGATCATTGGTAACTTTGGAGGGAACAATTTTGGTGGAATGATAAGATCAGATGCTAGATTGTAGGAGGCTAAGGTGAGAGTAAGAAGAAAGGAAATGGAGACATCATTGGAGATGGCCTTCTCAAGGAGTTTAGCTACATAGGGAAAAAAGTGAAAAGATAGTGTGAATGGAAGGATCTAGAGGGGGGTTTTGAGGGTGGATAAGAGATGGGTATGTTTGTAGGTAGCAGGGAAGCAGCCAGTAGAGAGGGAGAGACTGAAAATAAGTGAGAGTGTTGGGATCAGAGGGGACATATAAGGGGAGGGAGATATAAAAGGGGGCCATAAACTCAAGAGAAGAGGATGGTGTAAAATTGAGCTAGTTTCCCAAGGAGTCAAAACGGGGAAAAGAAGAGAGTGGCTAGTGGAGAGGTGATGACCTGAGAGAGAACAGAGGGGTCAAAGGATTGGAGGTCATGATATGGTTGAAGAGTAGAGTTTGGTATGAAAAGTCTGAGGGAAAGGTCCAAAGCCAATAACTTATGGTCAGATAAGAGGATTTCAGAGTTCTTCAGTGTGGATGTGGTCTACATGTGGATGATGGCAAAAGTCAAAGCTATCACCAGACCATCTTTGTGTATTGCCGAAGTAGGTGGAGGAGTAAGTCATTGTAAATGAGTAGGTTGAGGAAATGGGAGTTTATATTGAAGTCCCTTAAGATGAGGAAAGGAGCTGGGGAGGAGAGAAAAATTGTTAGCCAGGTACCAAAGTTATTGAGGGAAATGAAGTGTCCTAGAGGTCTGTAGACAACAGTTACCAGGATTTTGATTGAGGTGAAGATATAGATTCTATAGATCACAAAGGAAGAGAGGTTCTTAAGTGATGGAGGTAGGAGGTAGTGGCAATGGAAAGCAATGAGTATTCCAATTCACTCACTTTGATGAGTGAAAGTATAGCCAGTATTGGAAAGGATTGCCAAAGACACTTTGTCATCAGTGGGGAGCCAGGTCTCCAGAAGATAGAAGGAGTGGGAGAGTAAAAAATTATGTATTATTGGAAATTTGTTGGCTATAGAATAGGCATTCCAGAGGGCATGGTGAAAGGATAGGTAGTGTTTAGTTGGGACTCTGAGGTGTGTCACATTGGAAATTTAATAAAAGGATAAATTGAGTCAGGCTTCTCCAAGAAGAGTTATGGTATGTAAACTCAATAAAGCAGGTCTCTTGATCCCTCAAATAGCCAAAAGACTCCAAATTGAGAGTATAATGAATTTTTAAAAGCATAGGACAGAACAAAAACCCCATTATTGGTTATACAGAGTTACAAAATTATGATTGGTTACAATAAGGGAGGTCAGAATAAGCACACACAAGGGACCAGGTCTGTCTCTCTCTGTCTCTAAGGAATGCTTTTGTGAATTTATGGGGACCAGCTGCAGCTTGAGGTTATCGGTATCAAACAGGTGTACCATATTCCAAGGTGCCTGGGCATAAGATAAAGCCACCTGAAATTTACAAGGATGAGGACTTGGGACAAGGTGAACTTAGTCCGATTTTCAAGGAGGGCACGTAGATATCTTTCAGCTTCTCCAAGACTGAACTTATGTCAAATAACAAACTTCCTTGGCAGGAATGATTTGGAGGTGTTGCTGAGATAACAATTCCCAAGCTCAGAGTTTCTCTTTAATTAACAGCAGTCGTGGGAGAGCACACACATCCAGCCCGAGAGAGGCTGAACTTTTGAGCTTCTTCCCTGAGAGACAAAGAGGGGGATTAGGACTGTTCCAGAATACAGAATATGTTGCATTATAGAATCACTCACAGAGTGGAATAAAATATAAAACACAGGCTAGAACAGCAGAATTGAATGTAAAATAACCAATATTTGCATCTTTTAGGTGGGATCCTCCACTGAGGGTTTGGAAGTAAGGAATCAGGTGGTGAGGGATAGAGATTAAAATTTGGATGATGGCCCTGTGAAGGGAATTATGATTTTCATATTAGTCGATATGATGCATATAATGAACATACTAATAATTTAGATTTCTCAGAACTGCCTCTTCTGGCTTGAGAGTCAGAAGCTTACAATGCATCTTGAAATGATCAATCAAACCCTTGACAATGCTCTCACAATCCCTGCATTCCTGTGCCTGTGTACCTTAAGTACAAATCAAAAATTACGGAACCTGTCCCCATAGCAGAACTCTGGTCCTGTGACCCACCAAGGACGTGAAATAATACTGTCCCTACAGGACTCCAGGACACCTGTATTGTGGACTCGAGCTTGTTGTGTGAAAACACTCAGGCCCTAGAAACAATTGTTTGTAATCCCTCCCTTCTCACATGTGATTTGTGATTATAATCTGTGCCTTCACCACAGCAAGGTGTAATTCTGATCAGGAGAATTCCCGAGTTGCAAAGCTGTTCCTCATAATGAAACTAATTAATTAAATTGTTACTTGATTACTGGCACTTTATCTCTGGTCTGTTTTGTTTCATCATTCCTAGGTTAAAGACTGGCTCGCTAAAAAAAAAAAGTTAACAGCCCATAGGGGCTCAGAATCACAGGGATGTGTAGGCTATGACCAGGTGTAAGAATGTTCATTATTAAATGAAAGATGCCTCTCCTCTTTCAAGAGGAGGCTGGAGATCAATCAGGAGATAGCATGAGATGGAAAGCACACAGTCATGGAAGTGCCTTACTCCCTCCCTCAGCCCCAGGCTCCAGTGAAAGTTCTTCAGCCAGGAAAGATCACTTTTAAAAGCATTTTTTTTTTGTTTTGCATCAGAAATCAAAACAGGAACATTATATAAAATCCCCTGTTTCTCCTCTTCTGTTGCCTCTGAAGGCTGGAGATCAGCAGGAGATAGAAGGCTTGGTGGTCAGATGGAAGGTGGTACCTTACCTCTGCTATTAACAGAGAGGTTGAAGACCAGGTAGGAGCAACAGGAAGTGGAAGCAGAGTCACCCAGAGGAAAGTGGAAGTCCAGGGGGCTGGTGGGGATGCAAGTTATACCGACCTTATGTCTGCTTTCCTCTTCCTCTTCCCTTGGGGACTTGCGGCATGTGATGGAAGGAGAAGGAAGGTCTTGCCTCACTTTTTGTTTTGCTTATTAACTATGCTGATTTGTTACAAAGGTTGTTTTTTTCCTCTATTTTTAATGGGATAGGGTGACCAGAGTGATTGCTTCCCCCCCAAAAAAAGGAGATCAGGGGAAAAAAAATTAAATGTGCAAGAGAACACAGAAATTCAAAAGGAAGCACAGACAAGCAGAATAGTTTTAAAAGTAATGCGTGAAATTTGTGGGGGGTTTTTTATTGTTTTTGTTGTTGTTGTTGTTGTTAAGAAGGGATTTTTCAAATCAGACTCTTACTAGCTGTATGACCATGGGCAACTCACTTAACCTTTGTTTGTCTCAGTTTCCACATCTGTAAAATGAAGATAATGATAGCAACGACCTGGGATTGTTGTGAGGATTAATTTTTAAAAAGTGCTTTGTAAACTTAAATACTATCTAAATGATAGCTATTATTATTAATTATTATCAGCAAAGTTACATGAAATGGAGACTAATAGTTTAATATATGAACCCTGTTATTGTGTTCTGCTCTGTATTTTAAAATGTTCAGGTTTTTTGGTGTTTAAGTTCAGAATAAGAAAACAAAATTTTTTTTTAAAAAGATGATAGTTACTCACTTTTGGTAACTCACGTAGGTACACTTCCAAAAGGAATCCAAAATATATTGTTAATGATTATGAAGTGTTGAACAAAAAACGTGAAGACCATAGAGCATATGTTGTATTTTCCTCACTATTGCCTATTGAAAGTAAGGAATGCAAAGTAATAATAATCATAATTACAATAATAATAATAGCTAATATTGTGTGCCACTTACTATGTGCCAGGCACTACATATGCTAAATGCTTTACAATTATTATCTCATTTGATCCTCAAACAACCCTAGGGAGGAGGGTAGGTACTATTATTATCCCCATTTTGCAGATGGGGAAACTGAGGAAAACAGGGACTAAGTGACTTTCCCGGAGTCATATAGCTAGTAAGTGTCAGAGGTGGAATTTGAACTCAAATTTTCCTGATTCCAGGCCAGGTGCTCTATCCCTTGAACCATCTAGGTAGTCAAAAGAGAAAAATTAATTTGGTGAGTGATTAGAAGTTGGTAAGAAGCTAAGTTTTCTGAGAACAGGATTTTGGATTTCTGGATCAAAGCTTACAACATGGGAAAGGCACCTTTTTGTCCAGAAATGGAATATTGCAATAAGAGCCGATTAAAATATATTTGCCAGACATCTCACAACTATGACTTAAAGCACTTTTTAATCTAAAAATGATAGTGGCACACACAGCCTGCATACTGTACATATATGTGTGTATTGTGTGTGTGTGTGTGTGTATAATATATATTATATATAATATCTAACTTAGGGGGTGTGGGAGCACACACGCACACACACACACACACACACACACATACATACACACACACATGTACATATGCATGTGGCTACTACAGAGAATAACCACAAAAAGGGAAGAATAATAGCAGCTGAAATGCCCAGAAATTCAAAGCAGACAAAATTCAAGAAAAGACTCAAGTAACACTCCATGCCTCAAATGTTTTTAACCAAATGTCAAAATATTTGACAATAAACAAGAGGAACCATTCAGGGACGATGTGAATTTAACTATAAGACATTTTTGGCAGAAATAAAGACAGACCTAAATAACTGGAGAATCATAAAGATAATAATAAAAAGGGGAGGGAGGAAGGCAAGAGGTCTATCAGTAGCAGATCTCAAACTGTATTATAAGATGGTAATCATTTAAATGATTTGATAGTGCTTTACAAAGACAGAGAAGTCAATCAGTGGAACAGATTAGGTATATCACAAACAAAAGCAAATAGGTAGTAGTAGCATAGTGTTTGATAATTCAAAACATAACATTTATTAGAGGAAGGACTCACTATTTGACAATAGTCAATTTATTCCTATGCTTTTAAATGGCTATTTTTTTAATATACATAAATAGTTGTTTTATATCATCAGATGATTTTCTGGCATCTACTGGTAATATAATCACTTAGTTTTATTGTTTTTGTCTTTTATATTGTCTATTATATTTGTATTTTTCCTGATATTGAGCCAAGAATGCTCAACAAATATAAATATAACTTGTTCATTGGGTATAAACTTTTGAACATGTTGTTATAGCCTCTTTGCTAATATTTTATTCACTATTTTTTCATTAATATTCATTAGCAATATTGCTGTAGGGTTTTCTTTCTCTACCCTATATCTTCTTGATTTAATTACCAAGACCATATTTGTCTCATAGAAGGAATTTGGTATGATGCCTTCTTTCCCTCTTTTTGTAAACTATTTATGTAATATTAGAATTCTTTGAATGTTTGATACAATCCATTTAAAAATCTGGTTCTCATTCTTTTTTTTTTCTTTTAGGAATTCCTTAAAGAATTATTCAATTACTTTTTCTGACATTGTGTTATTTACATTCTCTTCTGATTATCTGGTGATTTTTCTTTTATAAAAATTCATTCATTCAAACTATCAATTGGCATAGAATTGGACAAAATCATTTCTAATAACTTCCTTTATTTCATATTCATTTGCTTTGAATTTTTTTTTCATTTTGACAGTTTAGTTTTCCTCCTTTTTTTGATCAAACAACCTAGCAATAGGCAATATTTTATTACGCTTTTTCTCTCTCCCCACCAAAAACTTCTAGTTTCATTTATTGATTCTTTTTTTTGCTTTGTTTTCAGTTCTATCCATTTAGTTTTCTGAATTTTTATTTTTGTATTTAGTTGGGGTTTTTCAATTGTTGATTTTCTAGTCTTTTCCATTGGCGGTGGTATATGCCACATTCATTGATCTGTACTTTCTCTCTTTTGTTTTGTTTTTTAATATAAAATTTCCCCTAAAGATTTCTTTGGCTGTATCCCAAGTATGAAGTTAGTAAGTTGTCTCATCGTTTTCATTTTCTTTCATGAAATTACCAATTTTTTCTATGACTTGTTCATTCACCCACCAATTTTTTAGGATTAAATTATTTATTCTCTATTTAAGTTTGAATCTTTCCTTTAAATAACCTTTTTATTGTGTTGCCATCAGTAAAGAAGTGTTTAAAATCTATACTTTTCTTTTTATGCCCTAGTTTTTGTTTGTTTTTTGTTTTGTTTTGTAGGCAATTGGGGTTAAGTGACTTGTCCAGGGTCACACAGCTAGTAAATGTCAAGTGTTTGGTCTGAGGCTGGATTTGAACTCGGGTCCTCCTGACTTCAGGGCCAGTACTCTATCCCCTGCGCCACCTCGCTGCCCCTCATGCCCTAGTTTTTATGCCCCAGTGCATAATCATTTTTGGTAGAAGTTTAAAGTTGAGAAATATTTCTATTCCTATTTAGTAATCATCAGAAATCTACCTTATCTAAAATTTCCAAAAATCTATTTGTACATTTATCTTCCTAATGTTTGTTTTTGTCAAATTTGTCCATATTTATTGAATTTCATATATTTCTACACCAAACTCAGGGGCTTTTTAATTGTCTTTACCCAATTCAGGTAAAAGTGAAGCTCACTGGAGGCCCACCCCCCTCCCATTTCCATGTTTGTCTACACATCCTCTGTTATACCCCAAGTATGAGAAATAATAAATTCTTCCCCCTTTGTTCATATTTCTTTCTTAGTCTATTCCTTTTTGCTTCCCATTCATTTCCTCCCATAAAACCACATTGAGGCTCTGAGTTTGTCTTTGTATCACTTGCCCTATAACGGGAATTCTAAAGGGACATATTTTCCTCATTCTTCCATTACAGTAAGCTCATCGTTTAGCCCCTTTAAGATGCTCAAATACATTTATCTGTAATTCTTTTGACTTGTGCTTGCATTTCAAAGAGTCTACTCAGCTGCAGTCTTTTCATTAAGAATGCTTTAAAGTCTTCTATTCTATCAAATGTCTATTTTCCCCCTACAATATTATACTAAATTTTCCAGAATAAATTATTCTTGGTTGTAAGCTTTTTCATTTGCCTTTTGGAATATAGTACTCTAATATCTCCTCTCCTTTTTAGTAGGTGAAGCTTGGTCTTGTGTGATCCTAATCACAGTTCCTTGATTCTTGAACTCTTTGGCTATTTACAGTATTTCTTTTTGACCTGGAAGCTCTAACTTTGTCTACAGCATTTTTGAGTGCTTCCACTTTGGGATTTTTTTCAGAATTTTCATTTTGTCCTCTTGTGCTAGTAAATATAGGCAATTTTCTTTCATGATTTCTTGAGTTACAGTATCCAGGGTTTTGTTTGGTCATATATTTCAGTGAAATCTGATGATACCTTAGTTTTCTCCCTTCAATCAATTTTTCAGGTCAGTTTTTTATATTAGATACTTTACATGTTCTTTTAACATTTTGGTTTTTGACTTGGTCCTAATATTTCTTATTGTCTCATTGAATCATCAGACTATGTTTGTCCCATTCTGGTTTTCAGAGTCCACTCTGAAACATGGGTCATGGATTCCATCTTCCTTTCCAAGATTTTTCAATTATTTTTCCAACTTTTTTTCCTCAAGAGATCTAATTTCACTTGTTTACCTTTTATTTCATTTCACTCATTAATTCTGAGTCCTTATGAATAAACCTTTCTTTGTACTGAGATTCTATTTATATTTATTATGGAGTTATTCTCTTCCTCTTTACATCATGAGTTAAATATATCAGGAGTTCCTTGTATTCAGAGTTTTCTCCTATCTACTCCTAACTCCAACCTCAGTTGTTGGATTGGGATTCTATTTCAAAGCCAGGTTTCACTCCTTCCTGTACTCTTGGATGGGTGGTCAGGCCCTGCCTTGTCTTGGTCTGGATACCATTGCTATTTCCCTTCTGCAGATCTAGGTGGGGTGGATGAGGCCAGATACCACCCTCTGCCACAGTATCTGGGTTCTGCCTCCATCTTTTTATGACTAAACATGGGTGCTGGCCTTATCCCAGGCTCGGTTTCCTCTTTGCATAATCACCAACCAAAAGTAGGCTTTGTTCCTTCTGTAGTACTGACAGCAACTGGATATAAGAAATAAAGATGGTTTTAGGTCTCCTAGAGGCTATTCTCACTACTCCTTCATACAGACTGTCTGGTTGTCACTCCTTTTCATTTCTCAGGACAATTCATTACGAAGAACTGCCTTTTTCCTTACTGCTACAGAAATCCTGCTGTTTAGAGGGCCCCAAGATGCGTGGTCATTGTGCAGGGTAGAGATCTACCAGGAGATGGTCTTATTTTGTGTTGTGGCTTTGACGTGCCAGGAACAAGATTCTACTATTTTCCAGCCCAATTTACCAGAGATGTTCTGATGCACCCTCTGACACCTCCTCATTTAGAACTTAGAGGATTCATTGGCTTTCAGCTGTTTTCTTATATTGTTGTGGAGAGTAAAATTCAACAAAGGTAGGTTACGGCACATTTTATCTAAGGAAGATAACATTTTATTAATAGGGGTACTACCAATAAAATGGGCCTAACGACTACCTCAGTGAGACAAAGAATTGAAGTTGCAATTCATTTGTATAATCTTAGAATAAAAAACATAACAGGGTAGGTGAGGAAATGGTACAATTGGTTATAAGGCTGATGACATCAGGGTGATGGCAACATGACTAAACATTAAAGAAAGTGGACATATACACACATGTGATCAGGATCATGTCTAAAAGAAATATTTGTGGATTTGTGAGACAAGCTGTATCCCAAGGGTATTGATATTGGACCAGGGATAGCAAACTTATTGGCAACTGGGAATGAGATAAAACCACTTTTAATTGGGCAAGGATAAGCAGAGATGGGACCAGTCAGTTTGTGTACTTTCAAGGATAATACACAGATGTATAACAAGCTTCCGTGGCACAAAATGATTTATAGGTGATGTTAGGATAACAGTTCCCTCAGAATTAGAATGTTTTGTGAGAGTATTGAACCTCTAAACTTAGCTCAGAGTTTTTCTTTAATTAAAAGTGATCAATAGGGAGAATAAACTTTGGCATCTAACCGTGAGAGAGGAAGACTGAACTTTTGAACTCATGAGCTTCTTCACTCAGAGACAAAGATGAGGCTCTGGTTTGTTACATACAAGGCAGAATGTGATTACAGAATAGACTCAATTACACAGTGAAATAAAATATAAACTGCCGGATCGATAATTAATTTTCACACAGTCCTGGAGTAGATAGGGGATCTCACTACTGTTCTCCTATTATTATTATTATTATTATTATTATTATTATTATTATTATTAATCCTTGCCCTGCTATACCTTTGCTAGGGTGTTTGTCAGGGGAACTAAGCTTAGCTGGGACCTTTCTTGTTGCCATCTTTATTTTAGCCCCCTCAAAATACTTTTCAATGTAGTTTCCTAACTTTGGTGGCAGATTAGTTATAACCATATGCATGATCCATATTAATTTGGTTAAATTTACAACAGCTATGTCTGTATAATGGCACAAAGATTAAAGGACATACAAAGCTAGAGGCAAGAGGAAGGGAACCTGACCAAAAAGTAAAAAGAAAGAAAGGGAGGAAAAAAAAAGGAACCTTAGCTGAAAAAAATAGGTGATAGGAAGGGATTAATCTACTATTATTATTTTTGCTATCAATTGTATTCACATAGTTTTTTAAGGTTCACAAAGTGCTTTACCCATTTTCTCTCATTTTGTCTTCACAAGAATCATTTGAAGTGGGTGGTGTTGCAGTGGAAGAGTGAGCTCGAAGGGTAAAAATTACCCAAGAGCTGGACTTGTTTCTCAGTAGGTGAAGCAAGCAAATGGAACCAAGCAGTGTCAGGAGCATGGTTGGTTGGGTGGAAGGGGAATGGGGATTTGCTTATATCAGAGCTGAAGGGGGAGTGATTTGTGGAAATTTGCTATGGCATAATCTTTGTGCTATGCAGAAGGAAAAATTTTCACCTGTACTTTACCGGGTATTCCAGGGGGCTATCATGAAACAGCTACACTTTCACTCCCTAGTGTCCCTTCATGATCATATTCATGAGGTATTAATGGAGACTTTGACATCACCATAAGTTACTATCGGGCAGTGAGAAGCCACATTGCCCTTGTGCAGTCTTGGGAAAGTCCCTTGACCACAAGGTCATTGGTGATAGGGTGGGCCATAGAGTGGTGTGGTTGCCTGTTCAGCATATGGGGGATAGGGCTAAGAATATAGGTGAAAGGGTTGCTTACTCAGCACATGGGGAAAGGATAGGGCCTCATTGACCTGGGGGAAAAATGGGACTTTGCTACTCTTACTCCACTATTACTATCTACCAGGAAGATGGTCATGGCCTGTATAGGAATAGAAAAGTTAAGGAATAAAGGAATGATTTGGGGAGAAAGATAATAGTTCAGTTTTAGATGCATTGATTTGTCTATGAAATATATAGTTTGAGAGGCAGCTAAGTGGCACAGTGGATAGAGCTCCGGCCTTGGAGTCAGGAGGACCTGAGTTCAAATCTGCTCTCAGACCAGATACTTGACACTTACTAGCTGTGTGACTCTGGGCAAGTCACTTAACTCCAATTGCCTTAAAAAAAATATACATACATATATATATATATATATATATATATATATATGTAGTTTGAGATATCTAATAGCAGTTGGAGATGTAAGTCTGAAGGTCAAGAGAGAGGTTAGGGCTGGATAAGTAGATCTGAGAATCATCAGCATAGAAATGATAATTACATCCATGTGAGCTGTGGAGATCACAAAGAGAAATAGTATAGAGGAAGAAGAGAAGAATACAGAAGACAAATCCATGGAGGTACACCCACCATTAGCAGGCATGATCTGGATGAAGTTCCAGCAAAAGAGTCTGAAAAGAAGCGGTCAGATACATAGGAGGAGAACAAACATAAGATAGTGTCATGGAAACCAGAACACCCAGGAGAAGTTGATAAATGCTGTCAAAGTCTGCAGAGAAGTCAGGAAGGATAAGAACATTAGATTTGGCAATTAAGAGATCATCGGTAAATTTTAAGAGAGTACTTTCAGGTGAATGATGTGGTCAGAAATCAGATTGTAGAATTGAAAAGAGAGGAAGAAAGTGGAGGCATCAATAGTAGATAGTCTTCTCAAGTTTAGCCACAAAAGAGGAGAGATATGTGACTGTATCTAGAGCTAATGGATGGATGAAGTGAGGATTTTTAGAGTATGAAGGAAACATGGGCATTATTGTAAAGAGTAGGGAAGCAGGCAGTTAACAGGGAGAGATTGAAAATAGGTGAGAAATATCACTTACTAGCTATGTGACCCTTGGCAAGTCACTTAACCCGATTGCCTCTCCAAAAAGAAAAAAGAAAAGAAGTGAGAAAGTGGGGATGATAAAGATGGCCAATCTACTGAAGAAGACAGGATGGAATGGGATCACTAGATCTTGGCAAGGAGAAGGGCTACCTCCCTATATGAGACAGAGGTGAAAAAGGAAATACTAACAGAAAATTTCTGGGTGATATGAAATGAGCAGAAAGGGAAAACAGGGAGCTCTCAGGGAATGACCTCAATTTTTTTCAGTGAAATATAAGGCAGAGTTCTCACTGGAGAGGGTGGGAACAGAGGAAAACAATGGGAGTTTTGATAAAGGGCAAAAAGGCTTACTTTGGTAAATGGGATAGTCAGTCAGAGAGGCATAAAAATATTTCCTTGTCCTGTTGAGGGCTAATTTGAGAGTATAATTTGTAGTGAACCCAGTTAGCATAGTTTTACAATTTTTTTTCTCCATCTTTGTTCAGCAGCATATGAGAAGCAAAAGCAGTTAGATGGACAGAGTAATCCAAAACTGAGGCCTGGAAGGGCAAGATTAGCAATAGGATAAGTGGGCAAGGGACTCAAGAGAAACTGGACAGTATAAAGTTGAACTGTCAATCAGTCAACAAATATTTATTAAGCACTTAATACATCAGGTATTGTACTAAGGACTGGGAATATAAATATATACAAATAGAAAGACAGTCCCTGCTCTCAAAGATCTAACATCTAATATGCGAGACACATAAAAGGAAGCTAAAGGGGGAGGAAAAGAAGGTACCCAGTGCAAGGGCAAGATGTAGCTCAGAGGAGTGCAGCCTGGTAGGAAATGAAGATATGAATGGCCTAGGTGCCCCCTTTAATGGAAATTCTGGGAAGAGTTGCCCATCCTCTAAACAGAGGGAGGGGCCCCAGTGGCAAAGGGTACTATAGAGGTATAAGTTCCAGGTCTGAAATGTTCTTCCAAGTATACCAAGGGATCAAAATAAGGAAGGGAAGAGATTATAGACAGCGCAAGGGTGATAACCTGGGAAAGAGCTAAAGGGTGGAGGGATTAGAGGTCAGGGGAAAGATGAAAAACAGAGATTGGGGCTATAAATTAAAGAGAGAGGTGGAATGATAGCAGATTGTGATCCAAAAAGAGAATTTCAGGGTTTGTAAATACTTCTGGATAATGGCAAGATCGAAGGTATGATCATCTTTGCATGCAGCTGAAGTGGAGTGGAGAAATAAGTCAAATGAAATGAGTAAGTTGAAAAATTGGGAATTACGGTATTTGAGGGAGCATAAATATGTACGTTGAAGTCCCCTAGCACTAGGGCAGGTACTAAAAAGGAGACAGAGATTATAAGCCCCGCACTGAATTTATTGAGGGTATTGTCCTAAAGGTCATTATATAACAGCTACCAGAATTTTGATTGGATAGTAGATACAGACTGAGTGAACCTCAGAGTAGAAGCTGCTGAATGAGAGAAAACTTGGAAGTGGCCGTGGCGAACTCCTTGGAATACAAAGAGTATTCCTTGTATTCCAACTTCCAAAGCTGACCAATGATTAAAAGAGAATGAGTGAAAGTGCAACCATTGTTGGAAAATATGACCAGGGATGCTGTGTTACCAGGCAGGAGCAGGTGTCAGTGACAACCAAAAGATGAAAGGAGTGGGAATGAAAAAGATTTAAGAAGAAAGCTGACTATTTCTCATCCTCCATACCCAAACTATTTTCATGGCCTATTTTACCTTTGCTACCCCTTTGGGGTAGAGAGTTGTGTTGTGGGAAGTACAAGAAGCTACCAGTGAGAGAATGGAGAATGGGACTGAACAATGACAACCAGTTCAAATCACTGAGATGGGGAGGATATGACTTGATGAGAAGAATCTATTAATCACTGAGGAATAAATTCAAATAGGTTATCAACATCTATAATGATCTGGCCTCGGGATGGAGTCCTCTTGGGATCTTAGGCAGCTCAGATGAAGCAACCACAGAGAGGAGCTAATGGAAGGATGTTTTTTTTTTCCCCTTTTCCCAAAAGTCTGGACCTAAGATGGAACAGCTCTAAGGAGCCTGCTTAATGAGGGAGACAACATGAAAACAATTCTGTACAAGGAAACCATAGACAGGATAAACTGGAGATAACCACAGAGGGAAAGCATTAGACTTAAAGAAGATAGGGAAATGTTTCTTGCAGAAGGTGAGGATTTAAGTGGGACTTAAAGGAAACCAGGAAAGATAAGTATGGGGGACAGACAATGAAAAGAGAGGAAGTGGAAAGTGTGTAGAATAACCAACAAGATAGATGACTAGACATCTTCTCTGATCCTAACAACCTCTCAAAACTTCTCCAAAACAAATTATGCACCAAAGATAAAGCAATTTCAGCTGCCTCCAGTATTCAAGAAATCAGGACCTCCAAAGAAGTTTTGTTTTTTTTTACATCATGAACTAAGGCCTACCTTAAGCTCACTCAATACTCCCTCCCCCACTCACTACCATGCTATCAGCAGAAAGGGCTGCACTAGCTGACCAGATTCACAGATTTGGAGTAAAACCTAACACCACAATTCCAGAACTCTCACCTTATATCCACTGCTATAGAAATCTGGGCTCCAGGCTGCAGAAGTTTGCTGAGGCCTTAGTGGTCAGCAGAGCTCCAGAACTGTATACTGCAAAAGATCTCTGTAGGAGAACAGAAGAACAGAAGGAAAGTGGGCTTAAAATAGAGCTGAACCACATACTTCAGTTCCTTCCCTCCCCATACAAGAGCCTCAGAGATCCAGACTCCAAAGGTTAGAAACCAACCCCTAGATGCAATAATACCAGTACTCTGAACTCCTGGCCAGGGAACTGAATAATAGAACAAAACAGGACCTTGGGGCTGGGGGGAGGGGAGAGGAGGCCCAAGGGCTTGTAGGGCAATATATCACTCCACTAAGCCTGAAGGAAAGAGCCCAGCATCCAGCTAAAGCCAGTTCTGTCTCTCCTCTCACCCCTCAAAGGTTACTTGTGGTAGCGACCTAGGAGAGTTAACTGTAAATTATCTAATATGGGAAGAGGCTGAGATGCTTTGAGATCCATCATCCAGAGAAACCACCATCAAAGAGGAGGGACTCAGAAAGTGAGCAATAGGGGAAAATGAGAGAAAAAGCCTGAAATTAGCAAAGGTTTCAGGAGAAAGAAAATTCAAAGGCCTATAGCATAAGCAGATAAATCAACAGGGAAAACATTAACAGTGGCATCCAGATCTAGGCATCTGTGAATAAATACTGCAAAACAAAAGAAAATAGCTCAACACTAAATGAGACAGATGATCTTGTGAAATTTGAGGATAACATGAAACTACATCATGCTGTTTCTGAGTGGTTTAAAAGAGAAATAAGGATCATGAAAGCAGAATTTATGTCCAGCATAGCAGAAATAATTTGCAAAATAGAATCAATTTACACTTTTTATGTAATACCAAACAAATTACCAGAAGGATACTTTATAGAACTTGATAAAATAATAATAAAATTCATTTGGAAAAATAAAAGAACTAGAACATCAAGGGAAATGATAAAAAGAGGTAAGGATGAAAGGAGAATAGCACTTTTAGACCTATATTATAAAAGCAGTAGTTATCAAAATCATGTGGTATTGGTTAAAATGCAGAGATCAATGGAACAAACTAGATGAGGGAGAATCAAAAATGATTGAACTCAA
This sequence comes from Vombatus ursinus, assembly GCF_900497805.2. Classification (NCBI taxonomy): domain Eukaryota; kingdom Metazoa; phylum Chordata; class Mammalia; order Diprotodontia; family Vombatidae; genus Vombatus; species Vombatus ursinus. Next base: position 9,189,008 of record NW_020954570.1, on the reverse strand, counting down.
TAACACAGTGTTTGATAAAATGGGAAACTTAAATTACCTAAGAAAAAAATCTTCTTATTTGATATAAACTGCTAGGAAAATTGGAAAAGTCTGGCGGAAATCAGTCAGTTGACTGAGTCAATAAATATTTTTTAAGTGCCTACTATGTGCCAGGCACTGTGCTAAGCAGTGAGAATACAAAAAGAGGCAAAAAACAGTCTCTACCCTCAAGGAGCTCACAACTCAGTGGGAGAGAAAACAAACAAATATGTACAAACAAGCTATATACAGGATATAGGAAATAATTAACAGAGGGAAGGCACCAAGATTAAAAGGGCTTGGGAAAGGCCTTCAGTAGAAGATGGAATTTTAGTTGGGCTTGAAGGAAGCCAGTAGGTGGGATGAGGAGGGGAGCATTCCAGGCATGGGGGACAGCCAGAGAAAATGCCTGGAGCTGAGAGATAGAATGTCTTATTTGTCTAAAAGCAAGGTGGTCAGTGTCACCACATCTAAGAACATGTATTGGGAGTGGGCAGGGAGAGAAATGAGGTTTAAGAAGACTGGAAAGGTATTTTGAATGCCATGAAGAGGATTTCAGATTTGATCGTAGAAGTGATATGGAGCCGCTGGAGTTTACTGAGTAGTGGCATCAAACGGTCAGACAGATGCTTTAGGAGAATCATTTTTGCCAGCTGAATGGAGGATTGATTGGAGTGAAGAAAGACTAGAGGCAGGCAGAACCACTAGCAGGATATTTCAATAGTCCAAATGTGAGGTGATGAAAGCTTGCACTAAGGTGGTGGCAGTATAAAAGAAGAGGAGGGGATGTGTTTGAAAGAAGTTGTCAAGGTAAAATAGGCTATGAAAATAGATTGGATATGGAAGATGAGAAATAGTTAGGAGTCAAGGATGACACCTAGGTTATAAGGCTAAGGAACTAAGAAAATGGTGGTGCCCTAGATAGTGATAAGGAAATAGGGGCAGAGGAGAGGATTTAAGAGAAAAGATAATGAGTCCAGTTTGGGACATATTGATTTTAAGATATCTGCTAGACATCCAATTGAAAACAATTGGATATTAGAGATTGGAAGTTAAAAGAGAGGCAGGATAGGTAGTTTTGAGAGTTGTCAAAATAGAGATAATAATAAATCCATGGAAGCTGATGAGATCATCAAGGGAAGATATAGAGAGAAGAAGAGAAGAGGGCCTAGAATAAAACCTCTGTGGGATGCCAAAGTTTAAAGGGCATGACCTGGATGATATCAGCAAAGGATACTGAGAAGGAATGGTCAGATAGGAAGGAGGAGAAGAAAGAGAGAGTAGTAACTTGAAAACCTAGAAAGATGAGTGTATCAAGGAAAAGAGAGTGATCAACAGTGTCAAAAGCTTTAGAGAGTTAAAAAAAAAAAAGAATGAGGATTGGGAAAACCTTAGTTGGAAATTAAGAGATCATTGGTAATTTTGGAGAGAGCAGTTCTGGTGGAATCATGAAATTGGAAGCTGGAAGGTAAGTGAGAGTAGAGAAAGTGCAGGCACCTATTGTAGATAGCATTTTCAAGGATTTTAGCCACAAAGGGCAGAAGAACTATAGGATAATAATTAAAGGATATGGAAGGATCAAAAGAGGGTTTTTTTTTTCAGGATGGGGGAGACATGGGTATGTTTGTAGGTAGTATGGAAAGAGAGATAGTATGGAAAGTGATAGAGTGGGAATAAATGAGAAGGCAATCTGTTGGAGGAGGTAGGAAAAAATGGAATCACTTGTGCAGGTAGATAGCTGGACTTTGTAAGGAGTAAGGCCACCTCTTCAAGTGAGACAGGAGTTAAGGAGGAGATAGTGGAAGAAAGCATCAGAGTGACAGGAGATGAGGAAGAGCAGAAAAGCGAGATCCCTCAGCAAATAGTCTCCTTTTTTTTTTTCCAGTGAAACATAAAGCAAGGTGGTGGTGGGCATGATGGCAGGCAAGGGAAGTCATAGAAGGTTTGAGAAGGGATGGAAAGGTTTGGAAAAGCTGCTATGGAAAATGGGGTAGTGAGTTGAAAAAAGAAGTATAGAAAAATTGCCTGGAGGCAGTGAGGGCCAAAATGAAGTTGTTTAACATAAATTTGTAGTGGACTTAGAATGGTTGCAAGATTTCTCTACCTTTGTTTAGCAGCACATGTGTAGGAGTGAAGGTAGTGGATAATGGGAGTTATCCAAGGCTGAGGCTTGGCAGGGTACAATCAGCAATATAATGAAAGGACCAGGAATTCAGGAGAAGGGAATAGTGGAAAGTTGAACTGCTTCCCCAAGGATCAAGATGGGGAAAAAAAGGAAAGAGTAGCTAGCTCAGGGGAGATGACCTGGGAGAGAACTGGGCCATCAAGGAATTGTAGGTGTGTGGATGAAGACCAGGGTTTAGTAAGGGAAGTCTGAGGAAGAGGTCAAAAGCCAATAGATTATGGTCAGATAAGGTGATTTTGAAAATCTTAGACATGGGAGGGCGGAGCCAAGATGGCGGAGTGAAAGCAGTGACTTGCTTGAGCCCTCTCCCAAACCCCTCCAAATACCTATAAAAAATGGTTCTAAACAAATTCTAAAGCAGCAGAACCCACAAAAAGACAGAGAGAAACAAATTTCCAGCCCAAGATCCATCCAACCTGGATGGTTAATCAGAAAGGTATATTGTGCTAGGCAGAGAGAGGAGTGCAGTTGGGCATGGGCACTCAGGCCACAGGGACCCTGGAGCAGGCCTCAAAGGACTGAATCACAGGCAGCTGTGGCAGTTTCCAAACTTCTCAACCAATGAACGGCAAAGACAACTTGGAAGGTCAGTGGAAAAAGTCTGTGACTTTGGTGAGAGAGAAGCTAGTTCTCAGCCGCAAGTCCCACGCGTGACCCTGAGTCAGCAGCTGCTTCCTGAGTTTCTGGCCCACAGACGGAGGGGGAGTCAAGTGGCTGATCAGAGGGGGATTGCAGGGATCTCTTTGCCAGTGCTGAGGCAGGAATCTCTTGCTTTGCCCATGCTTGGATCTGGGTCACAGTTCTGAGGGGCGATCCTGGGGTGAGGACGAGCGCTGGTGTGGTGGAGCTTGTTGTGGCGGTGGAGAAGAAACACCTTGCCCCTTATCATACCACCTAAGAAGAACTGAAAATTTACAGGTCCCTAGAAGTATCTCTGAAAACAGCTGTACAACCCCCCGAAGCTTGGAACAGTACATTCCCCACATTGGAAGCAGACTCTTACCTGAACAAACAGTTTAAAACTCAAGTAATTGGCCAGGATCATGAGTAAGCAGCGCAAAAAGAGTCAGACTATATTATCTTACTTTGGTGACAAAGAAGATCAAAACATACAACCAGAAGAAGACAACAAAGTCAAAGTTCCTACATCCAAAGCCTCCAAGAAAAATATGAATCAGTCCCAGGCCTTAAAAGAGCTCAAGAGGGACTTTGAGAAGCAAGTAAGAGAAGTAGAGGAAAAACTGAGAAGAGAAATGAGAGTGATGCAAGAAAATCATGAAAAACAAGTCAACCGCTTGCTAAAGGAGACCCCCCCCCAAAAAAATACTGAAGAAAATAACACCTTAAAAAATAGCCTAACCCAAATGGCAAAAGAGGTCCAAAAAGCCAATGAGGAGAAGAATGCCCTAAAAAGCAAAATTGGCCAAATGGAAAACGAAGTCCAAAAGCTTACTGAAGAAAATACTTTCTTAAAAATTAGAATGGAGCAATTTGAAGCTGGTGACAATTTGAGAAATCAAGGCACTGTAACACTAATCCAAAGGAATGAAAAAATAGAAGATAATGTGAAATATCTCATTGGAAAAACAACTGACCTGGAAAATAGATCCAGGAGAGAGAATTTTAAAATTACTGGACTATCTGAAAGCCATGATCAAAAAAAGAGCCTAGACATCATCTTTCAAGAAATTATCAAGGAAAACTGCCCTGATATTTTAGAACCAGAGGGCAAAATAGAAATTGAAAGAATCCACTGATCACCTCCTGAAAGAGATCCCCAAAGGAAAACTCCTAGGAATGTTGTAGCCAAATTCCAGAATTCCCAGGTCAAGGAGAAGATATTGCAAGCAGCCAGAGGGAAACAAGTCAAGTATTGTGGAAACACAATCAGGATAACACAAGATTTAGCTGCTTCTACATTAAGGGACCGCAGGGCATGGTTTATAATATTCCAGAGGGCAAAGGAGATAGGATTACAACCAAGAATCACCTACCCAGCAAAACTGAGTATAATCCTTCAGGGGAAAAAATGGTCATTAGGTGAAATAGAGGACTTTTAAGCATTCTAGATGAAAAGACCAGAATTGAATAGAAAATTTGACCTTCAAATAAAGGACTCAAGTAGAACGTGAAGAAGTAAACAGGAAAGAGAAATCATAAAAGACTTATTAAGGTCAAATTGTTTATATTCCTCCATGGAAAGATGATATTTGTAACTCATGAGACCTTTGTCAGTATTAGGATAGTTGGAGGGAAAAAATTATATGTATGTTTATATACATATAGATAGATAGATAGATAGATAGATGGTACAGGGTGAGTTGAAGATGAAAAGGTCATATCTGGAGAATAAAATTAAGGGGTGAGGGAGGATTATACTAAGAGAAAGAGAAAGGGAGAGGTAGAACGGGGTAAATTATCTCACAAAAAACAGAAAAGTCCTTACAGTGGAGGGGAAATGGGGGAAGGTGAGAGGGAATGAGTGAATCTTATTCTCATAGGATTTGACTTAAGGAGGGAATAACATACACACTCAATTGGGTATGGAAATCTGTCTTACCTTACAGGAAAATAGGGGGGGGAAGGGGACAAGAGAGTATGGGGATGATAGAGAGAAGGGCAAATTGGGAAAGGGGGTATTCAGAAGCAAATATTTCTGAGGAGGGACAGGGTCAAAAGAAAGAATAGAATAAATGGGGGGGCAGGATAGGATTAAGGGAAATAGAGTTAGTTTTTCGCAGCATGTCTACTATGGAAGTGTTTTGCATAACTCCACATGTATAACCTATATTGAGTTGCTTGCCTTTTCAATGAGGGTGGATGGGGAGGGAGGAAGGGAGAAAATTTGGACCCCAAAGTTTTAAAAACACATGTTTAAAAAAAATATTTTCACATTCAACTGGGAAATAAGAAATACAGGAAATGGGGTACAGAAATCTATCCTGCCCTATAGGAAAATAGAAGGGGAAGGGGATAAGAAAAGGGAGGGAGAGATAGAAGTGAAGGCAGACTAGGGGAAGGGGTATTCAGAATGCATGCCATCTTGAGATGGGGGAGGGGCGAGATGGGGTGAAAATTTGGAACTCAAAATCTTGTGGAAGTAAATGTTGAAAACTAAAAATAAACAAATTTATTAATAAAAAATGATTCAAATTAAAAAAAAAAAAGAAAATCTTAGACAAGGAAGTGGTGCATTTGTGGGTAATGGTAATTAAGCTTAGACCAACACCTCATACCATATTCCATAATGGATATATGACCTTAATATTTTTTATTTTAATTTTTTTATTAATTTATTTTGATTTATCAATAATCACTTCCATATGCTTTTGAGTTTAAAATTTTTCTCCCCCTTCCTCCCCACCACCCTCCCCAAGATGGCACACAATCTGATATAGGCTAGACATTTACATTCATATTAAACATATTTTCACTTTAGCGATGTTGTAAGTAGAAATTAAAACCAATAGGAGGAACCATCAGAAAGAGGAAACAAAACTCAACAGAAGAGAAAAAAAATAACAATTCGACTTCCATAGTTCTTTCTTTGGGTGTAGATAGCATTTTCCATCACAAGGCCTCTGGAGATGTCTTAGATCCTTGTATTGCCAGGAAGGGTTAAGTTTATCAGTATTAGTCCTCACACAACGTGGCTGTTATTGTGTACAATGTTCTCTTGGTTCTACTCACTTCACTCAGCATCAGACCATACAAGTCTTTCCAGGTTTTTCTGAAGTCAGCCTGTTCATCATTTCTTATAGCACAATAGTATTCCATCACATTCATATACCACAACTTGCTCAGCCATTCCCCAATTGATGGGCATCCTCTCAATTTCCAATTCTTTGCCACCACAAAAAGAGCTGTTATGAATATTTTTGTACATGTAGGTCCTTTTCCCATTTGTGTGATCTCTTTGGGATATAGCCCTAGAATTGCTATTGCTGGGTGAAATGGTATGCACATTTTTATAGCCCTTTGGGCATAGTTCCAAATTGCTCTCCAAAATGCAACGTTGGATCATTTCACAACTCCACCAACAATGCATTAGTGTTCCAATTTTCCCACATCTTCTCCAACATTTATCATTTTCCTGTTTTGTCATGTTGGCCATTCTGATAGATGTGATATGGTACCTCAGAGTATATGACCTTAATATTAATGATCATATTTTTAAAAATTATAAGAGAAGCAGATCATAAATCTCTCACAGCTCTGGGTAAAAGATGTATTCTTAACCAACCAAGAGATAAAGGCAATTACAAAAGATGAAATACATTACTTTGACTACATGAAACTGCAAAGCTTCTGCATAGCCAAAATTAATGCACCTAGGATAAGAAGGGAGATGATTTAATGGGGAAAAAAATCTTTGTATCATTTTTTAACATTTTTAAAATTAATTTTTAGTTTTTAACATTCACTTCCACAGGATCTTGAGTTCCAAATTTTCTCCCCATCGGTCCCCTTCCCCCACCCCAAGATGGTGTACATTTTGAATACTCCATCCCCTGCTCTGACCTTCCTTCTGTCACCCCCCCCTCCCTTCTCTTATCCCCTTCCTCTTTCTATTTCTCTGTAGGGCAGGATAGATTTCTATACCTCATTGCCTGTATATCTTATTTCTCAGTTGCATGTAAAAACAATTCTTAATATTTGTTTTTAAAACATTGGGTTCCAAATTCTCTCCCTTCTTCTCTCCCCACCCACCCTCATTGAGGAGGCAAGCAACTCGATACAGGTTATACATGTGTAGTCATGCAAAACACTTCCATAGCAGTCATGTTGTGAAAAACTAAGTATATTTCCCTTAATCCTATCCCGCCCCCCCATTTATTCCATTCTCTCTTTTGACCCTGTCCCTCCTCAAAAGTGTTTGCTTCTGATTACCCCCTCCCCAGTATGCCTTCCCTTCTATCATTCCCCACTTCTTATCCCCTTCTCCCCTAATTAATTTTCTGTAGGGTAAGATAGATTTCCATACCCAATTGGGTGTGTATGTTATTCCCTCCTTAAGCCACATCCAATGTTAGTAAGATTCATTCATTCCCTCTCACCTCCCCCCTCTTCCCCTCCATGGTAAAAGCTTTTTCTTCCCTCTTTTATATGAGGTAATTTACCCCATTCTATCTCTCCCTTTTTCCTTCTTCTGGTATAATCCTCTCTCACCCCTTAATTTTATTTTTTAGATATCATCCCTTCATATTCCACTCACCCTGTGCCCTCTGTCTATATATATTCCCTCCTACTACCCTAATACTGAGAAAGGTCTCATGAGTTACAAATATCATCTTTCTACATAGGAATGTTAACAGTTTGACTTTAATAAGTCCCTTATGATTTCTCCTTCCTGTTTACCTTTTCATGCTTCTCTTGAGTCTTGTATTTGAAAGTCAAATTTTCTGTTCAGCTCTGGTCTTTTCATCAAGAATTCTTGAATGTGCTCTATTTCACTGAATGTCCATTTTTCCCCCTGAAGGGTTTTACTCAGTTTTGCTGGGTAGGTGATTCTTGGTTGTAACCCTAGTTCCTTTGACTTCTGGAATATCATACTCCAAGTCCTCTGATCCTTTAATGTAGAAGCTGCTAAATCTTGTGTTATCCTGATTGTGTTTCCACAATACTTGAATTGTTTCTTTCTGGCTGCTTGCAATATTTTCTCCTTGACCTGGGAACTCTGAAATTTGGCTACAATATTCCTAGGAGTTTTCCTTTGGGGATCTCTTTAAGGAGGTGATCAGTGGATTCTTTCCATTTGTATTTTGCCCTCTAGTTCTAGAATATCAGGGCAGTTTCCCTTGATAATTTCTTGAAAAATGATGTCTAGGGTCTTTTTTTTTGATCATGGCTTTCAGATAGTTCAATAATTTTAAAGGTATCTCTCCTGGATCTATTTTCCAGGTCATTTGTTTTTCCAATGAGATATTTCACATTATCTTCTATTTTTTCATTCTTTTGGTTTTGTTTTATAATGTCTTGATTTCTCATAAAGCCATTAGCTTCCATTTGCTCCATTCTAATTTTTTAAGGACTTATTTTCTTCAGTAAGCTTTTGGACTTCGTTTTCCATTTGGCCAATTTTGCTTTTTAGGGCATTCTTCTCATTGGCTTTTTGGACCTCTTTTGCCATTTGGGTTAGGCTATTTTTTAAGGTGTTATTTTCTTCAGTATTTTTTTGGGTTTCCTTTAGCAAGCTGTTGACTTTCATGATTTTCTTGCATCATTCTCATTTCTCTTCCCAGTTTTTCCTCTACTTCTCTTACTTGCTTCTCAAAATCCTTTTTGAGCTCTTCCATGGCCTGGGACCAATACATATTTTTCTTGGAGGCTTTGGATGTAGGAACTTTAACTTTGTTGTCTTTTTCTGGTTGTATGTTCTTTGTCACCAAAGCAAGATTCTATGATCTGACTTTTTCGTTCTGTTTGCTCATGTTCCCAGCCAATTACTTGACTATTAAACTCTTTGTTAAGGTAGGGGTCCACTTCCAGTGTGGAGAATGTACTGTCCCAAGCTTCAGGGATTTTGTGCAGCTCTTTTCAGAGATACTTCTAGGGACCTATATATTTTCAGTTCTTCCAAGGTGGTATGATCAAAGGTAAGGTGTTTACTACTTTCCTGCTCTGTGCTCTGGTCTGTGAGAGACCACAAGCACTCTTTTCTGCCTTGGAACTGTGAGGAGGATTCCCTCTCCACCACTGCCACAACAGTGTTCCTCCTCACCCCAGGTCAGCCCCCTAGGACTGAGACTCAGATGGGCACAGCAAGAGAATCCTGCCTTAATACCAGCAAAAGATCCTGCAATCCCCCTCTGATCAGCTACTGGATCCCCCCTCTGTCTGTGGGCCAAGAACTCTGGAAGCAGCTACTGCCCCAGGACTGCACTAGGACTGGGGATGAATTAAGCTCCTCTCTCACTGTGGTCCCACAAAACTTGCCTACTGACCTTCTAAGTTGTCTTTGGCGTTTGTAGGTTGAGAAGTCTGGAAACCACCACAGCTGCCCATGATTCAGTCCCCTGAGGCCTGCTCCAGGTTCGCTGAGGGCTGGTCTTTGCCTGTGTGACCCACACTGAATTGCGCTCCTCTCCCAGAATGGCACAACAGACCTTTCCAATCAACCATCCAGGTTGTCTTGGGCTGGAAATTTGTTTCACTCCATCTTTTTGTGGATTCTGCTGCTCTTGAATTTGTTTAGAGCCATTTTTTACAGGCATTTGGAGGGGTTTGGGGGAGAGCTCAAGCAAGTCACTGCTTTTACTCTGCTATCTTGGCTCTGCCCCTGTATTATTTTTTATAGGGTTTAGTATCCAATATATACAAGTAACTAATAAAATGTATATATAAAAGTACACATACACACACATATGTATGCATATATGACTAATAGCTATTCCCAATAGATGAAATAAGGATATGAATAGTTCTCAAAAGAAGTTCCAGTATTCACAGTCACATGAAAGAATGTTCAAAATCACTAATAACAAAAGAAATATACATCAAAACAACCCTGAGGTTTCACATTACACCCTGAAATTGACAAAGATGAAAAAAATGACAATAATCAATGTTGGAGGGGTTGTGGAATGATAGGCACACTAATACATTGTTGGTAGAACTGTGAGATAGTACAATCATTCTGGAAAGAAATTTAGAATTATACAAATAAAGTGAATAAAATGTCTATAAACTTTGAACTGGAGACTCCATTACTGAATTTATACTTCAAGGAAACTATTGATAAGAAATAAGTTTCCATATGTAGCAAAATATTTATAGCAGTATTTTTCATGATAGCAAAGAGTTGGGGGGGGGAGTAGATGACCATCCACTGATGAATGTATAAATAAATTGTGGTACTTGAATGTAATGAAATATTACTGTTCTTAAGAAATTATATATGTGATGAATACAGAACAGCATGGAGAGATCTCCATGAACTGACATAGAGTAAAGTAGAGAGAGCCAAGAAAACACAATGACTACAATGTAGATGGAAACACACACACACATACACATACGTATACAATCAAAAGTGAATATAACAAATTTATAATGATCAAGCATGAGAGAGTATCCCCTTTCATGGAGGTGGGAGGTCCTCAGGTGTTATTGCACATATTTTTTAGACTTTTTCCAGTGTATTATATTCTTGTGTTGATTTTCCCTTTCTTTATTTCTTTGTTTCTTTATGTTTTTAAAAAATACCATCTGTTATATAGGATGGCTCTTAGGGATATCTATGAGGATACAAAAAACAAAAGAGATCAATAGAAACTTTTTTTTTCTAAAGAAAACGTATGTAGTGTTGCATATGAGGAACATCAAGGAGGCCAGTGTATGCAGAGTAAGGAAAGGAGTAAGATTGAAGAAAGCTGAGAAGTTAGGAAGAGGACAGGTTACAAAGAGTTTTTAAAACCAGACAGAGGATTTTATATAATGTTCCTGTTTTGATTTTTGAATGCAAATCGCTTAAAAGTGATCTTTCCTGGCTGAAGAACCTTTCCTGGAGCCTGCTGACTCTGTTGGGCCTGAGGTGGGAAGGGGCTGAGGGAGGGAGCAGAGGAAAGTCCTTTCATTCATGTACAGATTCCATTGCAGAAACAATCTCAACTTTCAACCACAATTCCCTCACTCTTTCCCAATCCTCTAATAACTATTGCCATTTAATCCTGAGGTTTGAGACAGAAAAGCAATTTAATACCACCCAGAGAATTTTATTCTTGTAGCTCTAAATATAAATTGAGTCTTGTTACTCTTCTCATGTCTAATTGGGGCTAATGTTTCTGATAAAGCTACTCCAGACTTCCACTGAACCCAAATACTCAAGTTGCTCTAGGTCCTGGTTGCCCAGTATCTCTAATGAATAGTGTTGAGGGAGTCAGCATTCCTCTTCTTTTAACCCTTTTAATCTGTTTCATTAAAATTCTTTTTAAACCCTTCCACGACCATTAGAGGTAATATTTTAGCTCAGAGATGGGCAAACTACAGCCTCAGGGCCAAATCCTGGGCTGTCTGTTTTGGTACAACTTGTGCTAAGTATGATTTTTACATTTTTAAATACACTGTACTTAAAATACAGTGGGACAGATCTTTCTGTATTTAAAATACAATGAATTTTTAAATGGAAAAACCATTCTTAGCTTAAAGGCCATAAAAGACAGGCACAGCAGCTCAATTTGGCCAGTGGGCAGTAGTTTGCCAGCCCCTGAAAGCTTCCATGACATCTTGTCAGTGCTGGGCTTCACACTGCCATCAGTGATGAGGAGAAAGCTTACAATCTTCTCTTAAATAAACCCACATTTTTTTTGTTTCCTAGCAGAAAAAAGAAGAGCTGACACTTAACTAACCCCCCCTCTAAATCCCATTTAAGTCCTTCCTCTCTCTAGACCATATTCTCAGGTACTTTCAAGATAAGAATTGATATGGTGTGACAGCAATTTTACAATTCAAAAAGTTCCATAAGTTCCCAGTGTTTCTAATTAAATAAAAACTTGTAATTTGACAGACAAGAGGGGATGACTGTCTTTTTCTTTACCAGTACTTGTGGTACTTGAATGTAATGAAATATTACTGTTCTGTAAGAAATTATGTATGTGATGAATACAGAGGAACATGGAGAGATCTCCATGAACTGACATAGAGTGAAGTATAGAGAGGCAAGAAAACACAATGACTACAATGTAGATGGAAACACACACACACACACACACACACACACACACACACACACAATCAAAAGTGAATATAGGAGCAGCTAGGTGGCTCAGTGGATAGAGCACCGGCCCTGAAGTCAGGAGGACCTGAATTCAAATACGGCTTCAGACCAAACACTTGACATGTACTAGCTGTGTGACCCTGGGCAAATCACTTAACCCCAATTGCCTAAAAACAAAAACAAAACAAAAAAAAAGTGAATATAACAAGTTTATAATGATCAAGCATGAGAGGGAATCCCCTTTCATGGATAGCAAGATATCGGAGGAGATATCTCTCCTCACCCCAGCATCCATTTTGTTGCAGAAAAGCTACTCACCCAGAAGACATTATACTCACCAGGGAACACAAATATATATATGTATGTGTGTGTGTTGACACATACTTACATTAAACATTAGATATAGAAATACAGTGAGTTCAATGGAGAAATAGGGCACAGAGGAAAGGTTAGAGGAAGGGTAGTCAGGGGAAACAAATGAAACAAACTTCACTTTTAAAGGGTTGATCCTGAAAGGGTGTTTAAAGGGGGACAAAAAGAAAGAGTAAGAAACAGTGATCTAAGTAAATGTAGATCCCACTTTGGTTTGTCTACCTTTTTGTAAGGAGAGAACTGAAAAAAGAGCTTAGATTTAATGGAACTGGATTTAAGGGGGAAGAGGATTTAAGGGAAATATCCAATTAATCATAACACTAGGTGGAATTGTAATGATAAAAAGTGAGGATAGAAGCATGGATAATAAAGAAGGAAAAATATATACTGTTTATGAAGAATACACTTAAAACAAAGATTCATGAAGTAAAATGCATAAATAGGGAGTTAGAGCTGGATTTATTTTGCCTCAAGTGAACTCATAAAAGCAGGGGTAACAATCATTATTTCAGGCAAAGATGTAGCAAAAAGAGATTTGGTTTAGAGAGATAAACAGGCAAACTACATTATGCTTAAATGCTCCATAGATAATGAAATTACATCAGAATAATACAGTTGCACCAAATGATATGGTATCTAAGCACATGAAGGGAAACCTTTATTGAATAACGGGGAGAACTAGATAGCAAAACTATAATAGTTGAAGACCTCAGTGTACCTCTTTCAGACCCAGATAAGACTAATAAAAAGATGAATTAAAAAGAAAGTTAAAGACTTTAATAGACTTTTAGAAACATTAAGATAGATTTGTAACACTTAGCAATTGGAAATAGAAAGAAGCATACATATTTTTCAACTGTGTGTGGCACCTATTCAAAAATTGACCACATGGGAAAGCATAAAAACCTCAGAATAAATGCATGAAAACAAACATTTAACAATTCTTTACTGACTACAACACAATAAAAATTATAAATGATAAAGAACTTTGGGGGAAAAAAAGCCCAAATTGAAATGAAAGCTAAATAATTTCATACCTGGTTTCTACCAAACTGTTTTCCAGTATTCCTAGCAGTTTTTGTCAAATAATGAGTTTCTGTTCCAAAAGTTTAGATATTTGGGTTTATCATATACTAGATTACTATGGTCACTCTATTTCTAAGCCAGTATCAGATAGTTTTGGTAATTATCACTTTATAATTCAGTTTGAGATCTGGTACAGCTAGATCATCTTCCTTTGCATTTTTTTCATTGGTTCCCTTGATATACTTGAGTTTTTGTTCTTCCAGATGAATTTTGTTATTATTTTTTCTAGCTCTATAAAATATATTTCAATAGTTTGATTGGTATGGCATGAAATAAATAGGTTAATTTAGGTAGATGGTAGTTTTTATTATATTGGCTTGGCCTACCCATGAGCAATTAATATATTTCTAATTGTTTAGATCTGACTTTATTTGTGTGAAAAGTCTTTTATATTGTGCTAATGTAGTTCCTGGGTTTGTCTTGGCAAGTGGATTCCCAAGTATTTTATAATGTCTACAGTTATTTTAAACGGAATTTCTCTTTCTATCTCTTGTTGCTGGACTTTGTTGGTAATAAATAGAAATGCTGCTGATTTATGTGGGTTTATTTTGTACCCTGCAACTTTGCTAAAGTTATTAATAATTTTAAGTAGCTTTTTAGTTGCTTCTCTAGGATTATCTAAGTATAACACCATATCAAAGGCAAAGAATGATACTTTTGTTTCCTCATTGCCTATTGTAATCCCTTTAATTTCTTTTTCTTTTCATTGCTATAGCTAACATTTGTAGTACAATATTAAATAATAGAGGTAATAATGGGCATCCTTTCTTTGTCCCTGTTTGTATTGGGAAGGCTTCTAGCTTATCCCCATTACAGATAATGCTTGCTGATGGTTTCAGATAAATATTACTTATGTTTTAAAGTAAGTTCCATTTGTTCCTATGCTCTCTAGTATTTTTAATAGGAATGGGTGCTGCATTTTGTCAAAGGCTTTTTCTGCATCTATTGAGATAATTATATGATTTCTGTTGTTTTTTTTTAATTGTTATGGTCAATTATGTTGATAGGTTTTCTAATACTGAACCATCTCTGCATTCCTGGTATAAATTTCACCTAGTCATAGTGTATGATTCTGGTGATATATTGCTGTAATCTCTTTGCTAGTATTTTATTTAAATTTTTTGCAGTCACATTGATTAGGGAAATTGGTCTATAATTTTCTTTCTGTATTTTAGCTTTTCCTGGTTTAGATATCAGCACCATGTGTGTGGTAAAAGGAATTTGATAGTACTCCTTCTTTGCCTATTTTTCCAAATAGTTTCTATAGTATTGGAATTAATTGTTCTTTAAATGTTTGGTAGAATTCACTTGTGAATCCACTTGGTCCTTGAGATTTTTTCTTATGAAGTTCATTGATGGTTTGTTCAATTTATTTTTCTGAGTTTGGGTTATTTACATATCTTATTTCTTCTTATGTTAATTTGGGTAACATATTTTTGTAGATATTCATCCATTTCATTTAGATTGTCAAATTTATTGGCATATAATTGGGAAAAACAGTTCCTAACAATTGTCTTAATTTCCTCTTCATTGGTGGTAAACTCACAACTTTCACTTTTGATTCTAGTAATTTGGTTTTCTTTTTTTCCTTTTTTAATCAAATTATCCAATAGTTTATCTATTTTATTGGGTTGTTTTTTTTTTTATAAAACTAGCTTCTAGTTTTATTTATTAGTTCAATGATTTTCTTACTTTCAATTTTATTAATCTCTGGTATTTAGGATTTCCAATTTGGTATTTAATTGGGGATTTTTAAATTGTTCTTTTTTGTTGTTGTTGTTGAATGCTCAATTCATTGATCTGCTTTTTCTATATTTTATTGATGTAAGCAATTAGAGATATAATATTTCCCCCAAATACCACTTTGGTTGCATCCCATAAATTTTGGTATGTTGTCTCATTGTTATAATTTTCTTTAATGAAATTATCAATTGTTTCTATGATTTGTTCTTTGACTCCAGTTGGATTTATTAGAGGAATGTAGGCTTGGCTCTGTATAATGAAAACTACACGTACTATTTCATATTAAAAAGAAAATAAAATATCACATGATCAGATCAGGAAAAATACATTTCATATTTTAATGAACTACATCTTTCACTTATGTTTGTTTTTTTTAAAGCACAGAAACAAATGAACCCTTCATGAATACGGTATGTAAGAAAGAAACTGGGAGGCCTTTCTGGGCAAAGAAATGAACCTTTAACAAGGGAAACAAAGGTGGGGTCTACAGTCCATTCAGTACAGTCTGAGACTCCTGACCTACAAGATTCACAGTTATTTATAGTTCTCTTGATTCATGTGTGGTGCAAATAGGCTAGGTATGTTGTAAATGGTCAGTACCCTTTTACTGAAGCAGAATTTTGGCTCAAGCAGGGCCTTTTTAAATCATAAGCTCAGGGAAGCTCATTACATTTTAATATAAATATTATTATTATTGTTACACACTTAACCTAATGATTTAGTCACACTTCTAAGGTTAACTAACACAAGTGTTCACCTGGGACTATATTTTTGCTTCACTTATACAGGTTTTTACCTGGGACTATATAATAGATGTTATCATAAGCAAATGAGGGGAGGATGGAAAAATGTACCTATCTGATCCATGGATAGGGGAAGAATTTATGTCCAAACAAGAGATAGAGAAAATTATGGAATGTTAAATGGATAATTTTGATTACATTAAATTAAAAAGCTTTTGCACACATATGACCCATGCAGCCAAAATTAGATGGAAAGCAGGAAACCAAGAACCAATTTTTCCAACAAGTTTCTTTGATAAAGGCCTCATTTCTTAAATATATAGAGAACTGAGCCATATTTATAAAAATAAGAGCCATTCTCCAGTTGATAAATGGTCAAAGAATATGAATAGGCAATTTTCAGAAGAAGAAATCAAAACTATCAATTGCCACAGAAAAAAATGTTCTAAATCACTATTGATTAGAAAATTGCTAATTAAAACAACTCTTGAGATATCACCTCACATCTATCAGATTTGTAAACATGACAAAAAAGAAAAATGACAAATGCTGGAGGTGATGTGGAAAATTGGGACACTAATGAACTGTTGGTGGAGTTTTGAACTGATCCAACCATTTTGGAAAATAATTTATTGGGCTATAAAACTGTTCATACCCTTTGACCTAGCAATGCCACAACTAGATCTGTATCCCAAAGAGGTCAAAGAAAAGGGGGAAGGACCTATTTGTACAAAAATATTTATAGTAGCTCTTTTTATGGTAGCAAAGAATTGGAAATTGAGGGAATGGCCATCAGTTGGGGAAAGGCCAAACAAGTAGTGGTATATGATTGTGATCGAATATTATTATGTAGGATGTATATTAAGCAGGGTGGTTTCAGAAAAACCTTGGAAGACTTATATAAATTCATGCAAAGTGAAGTGAGCAGACCCAGGAGAGTATTATACATAGAAATAGTGACAATAACAATGCAGTTATGATCAACTGTGAAAGACTTAGTTACTCTGATCAAATGATGATCCAAAACAATTCCAAAGGACTCATGAAGAAAAATATTATCCATCTCCAGAGGGAGAACTGATGAACTGTGAATGGAGATTGAGGCATACTTTTTTTAACTTTATTTTTATTGTTTTATTTTGTTTGTGTTTTCTTTTGCAATATGAATAATGTGGAAATATGTTTTGCATGATCTAATATGTATAATAAAAATAAAATTGCTTGTCTTCTCAAGGGAGAACTCAAAATTTTTAAAAATGATTGTTAAAATCTTTCTTTACATTTTAGGGAAGTTGTGAGTAGTCATGGGATGGGGCTTAGGGGAAATAATAAATTCTTTTTTGCATATACTGAGTTTCAAATGCCTATGCAACATCCATTTGAGATGTCCAATATGCTGTGGGATGGGAGTGCTGTGGAACTGAAGTTCAGGAGAGGAACTATGTATGACTAGGTTATTAGATTCAGTCATTAAAAATTTACTAGTAAAGATGGTATTTCAGTGATAAATGTATAAGACAGTTTGCAAGAAAGAGAGAGTCATAGAAGGCACTCAGATGATATATGGTTTTTTAAAGTGTAGCTAAGAAAGGAGATGAGTGATATACAATTATACTTAATAGATATAGTAGGGTCCAGTTTTGTTTTTTAAGGATAGGGAGATATGTGGATGTTTGTGGGCATCAGGAAAGGAACCAGTAGATAGGGAATGGTTGAAGATTAGAAAGAGTGGGAAATGATAGCAATGTCAATCTGGTAGAGAAGATGGGAAGGAGAGAAATCATGAATTCATGTAGAAAATGTTGAGTTTATTAATGAAAAGGGTCATCTCTTCACCAGAGGTGAAAATTAAATAAGAAATAGTGTATGGGGGGCATGATTTCAAAAGAATGGAAGTTAAAGAGAAAAGGAAAAGAGGGAGCTTTCATTGAATGGTGTCTTTTTTTTTTTAGTGAAATATGTGGAAGGAGAAGAGGTACTATAGGAGGTTTATAGAGCAATGAGAAGGTTTATAGAAGTTTCTGAGACAGACAATTGGCTAGAGAGGAATAGAAGGGTTGCCATCCAACACTGAGGGACCAACTGATATTGGACAATATAAATTAGTAGTGGACCCAGTCTGCACAATTTTATGTCTTTTTGCAGCCCTATTCACCAGAATGTGGGTAGGTGCAGAGGAGGCAGATAATGGGGATAATTCAATATTAGGGGTTTGATAAGGCAAGAATAGTAATTGGGCAAATAGTTAAGAAATTGGAGAGTAGAGAATAGTGTCAAGTTGAATTGGTTCACCAAAGGGTTGACATTAAGAAACAAGGACAGTGTAGCCAATATAGGAGTGAGGGTCTGAGCAAATTCTGAAGGGTGAAAAGATTAGAGGTAATGGTAAGAATGAAAAAGAGGTTCAGGGGCATAGGAAGAGATGGAATGATAAAAATATATCATCAGATAAAGAAATTTTGGAACTCAAAGACGGAAGTGGAACAGTTATGAGTGATGGCAAGATCAAAGATGTGACTATCTCTTTATGAAGATGAGGTAGATAGATTGAGGAATTACAATGTTAGGGTTTTTGAGGACACACTAATAAGTACCTTGAAGTATGAGGACAAGAGTTGGGGTAGAGAGAGAGAACATAAACTAGGCATTAAACTCATTAATGAAGGATAAAAATTATCCTGAGAGTTGGTATATAGTGGCCACTAGACTCTGAATTATGTGATAAATTTGTGTAGTGGTGAACCTCAAAAGAGCAGAGGTTGCTAAGTTAAAGGGAGATTCTGGAAGTGGAATCAGTAAGTAAAGAATATCACAAGTCCATCACCATAGTCAGTAAGTGGGGAGTGTGAGAGAAAGTCAAGTCAGGATTGAAAGAGTGGCCAGGAATGTGATATTCTCAAAGAGAAGTTGGGTCTCAATGAGTACCAGAACACAGAAGGATTAACATTTAAGATGAAAGCAAGTTTGTTCATTATGGAGCAAGAATTCTAAAGGAAAACATGTAAGGGGTGGTAGATATGGAGTAAGGCTGACATGGAGGGGAATGAGTTCAGGGACACTTTGGGTTGGAGGGTTGTTCTTCAGCTTGTAGGGGTTTGATATCACTGGAATTGGGAGAAAAAGGATGAGAGCATGCTAACAATTAGCCAAGGAGTCCAGGCAGAGTATCAATGATGGAGAGAGATGAGGTGAGGAAGACAGGTGATTAAAAGGCTCAAGATCATCTGTTGAAGTCCCCTAGAGGCAACCACTCTTGCTGTGAACTATGAGGATTTGGGAAGCTTGTTTCATGGTAGGCACTAAGAAGATGCATGTGCTTGGGAGTCAGACAGCCTAACCAGGAGGCTGGAGGTAACAGGGGAAGTGGTTAAGCAAAAATGACTTATTCCCTTAGAGTAAGCATTGCCTTCTCCAAAAGGCCCCCTTTTAAATGTGAATCATTTTGGGATGGATAATGAGATTTAGCCACTGGCAACTTAATGTGAGTTAGGTAGTCATGGGATCACAGATGTAGGTGGAGGGAGGTGCTACAGGTGCTTGTTTACCAAGAGAAGAGCAAGCTCAGAAGCAAGCAGCAGAGGAGTGGGATCTCCTTTCCAACATCTAGCCCAGGCTGAAGCCTGAAGAGAAATATCAAGGGTATGAATCACAGACCAAAGGAAAGGCTATTATTCTGTTACACTGAACTAGCAAAACTTTACAACTCATCGATAGGAGCTGAATCTAGCAACAGTTTCCTATCACTCAGACCCAAAACCAGATCAGAATTTGCAAAGCTCAGACCAGAGGGTGGAGGTGGGGGAGAACAACCAAACTTTACCATATATTAGACCACTTTAGGAACACTGAAAGCTTACCAGGGACCCTGAGATCAGGAAATAATTCAGCATTCATTACCCCAAGACAGGGACAACAGGACCACCCAGACCTTCCCTCCAAAAGTGCACAGAGCTCAGCCCTAACATCAAGTCCAAAGTCAGGAAGTAGGCTGGAAAAATGAGCAAATGAAAAAGAATGTCACCTATAGCTATCATGGTGACAGGAAAGATACAAACCCAGAAGAGAATGGATCAAAAAATGTCTACAAAGCCTCAAAGGAAAACACAACTTGAGAACAAATTCAACTAGAATTCCTGTAAAATATAAAGGAGGTTTTTAAAAAGAATTTTAAATGGTTTTATAAATTATATGAGAGCACTAGAGGAAAAAATGAGAAAGAAATGAGAGCTATGGAAGAAAGAATTGGAAAAGGAATTGACAACTTGGTTAAAAAAAAAAACAACCTTGCCCAAGAACAAACTCCCTGAAAAATTAAAATAGACCAGATAAAAACTAAGAACTCCATAAGGCAACAAGAAATAGTAAAACAAAATAAAAGTACTGGGGAAAATAGAAGAATATGTAAGGTATCTCATAGCAAAAACAGTTTACCTGGAAAATAGATTGAGAAGAAAACAATTAAGAATCATTGGATCATCTGGATACCATGATCAAAAAAGAGCGTAGATATCCTATGTTAAGAAACCTTAAGAGAAACCTATCTGGATCTCTTAGAACCAGATATTAAAGTAGAAATGAAAAAAAAAATCCACTGGTCAATATATGAAAAAAAAGTCACAAATGAAAACTTCTAAGAACATTATAGCCAAAATTCAGAGTTCAAATTCTAAGTTTAAATATATATATATAATATAATTATATAAAAATATATATTAAATATATTATATATATATTAAGCAGGCAGAAGGAATTCAAGTACCAAGACAATCATTTTCACACATGATTTAGCAACCATCATTATAAAGAATCAGAGAACTTACAATATGAATATTCTAGAAGATAAGGAGTAGGCTTACAGTCAAGAATAACTTTCTCTACAAAACTGAGCATCATCCTACAAGGAACAAATACTCAACGGCTGGGGCTATCCATGCTGCTCAGAACAAAACATATGAATCCCTACTTCCTCATCCTTTGCATTACTCCCCATCTGTTTTCTGGCTAGAGAAATGAGCTTTGTAAAATCCTTGCTTTTTACTTTCTGTTTCACTGTTGTTTTAAAATCAGTTTATTTTTTTTAATGTGGTTAACAATTGCATTGTTGAAATATGTATTTCATTGCCCAGATGCAGTTGAGAGGGCCATATGTTATAACACACTCAACGGAAAGAAGTAGAAGATTTTAAATTGCAATATATTGGAGAAAGGGAGGGAGGGAGGAAGAGAGGGAGACAGAGAGAGAGAGAGAGAGATTCTTTTTCTAATTGTTAGGACCTTTCTAAAAGGAAGTTTATTATTATTTTATGTTTTCATAACATCCTAAAAGCATAGAAATATAAGTGAATCTAGACCATCCAGAACCAAATATGGTTCCAGAGGTATAGAATAGTAAACATGTTGCATAATCATTCACACTCTTACTGGTGCTGGTTTGGAAGGTACAGATTTAGTATCTAATAGACATAAAGTAAGGCATAATGTTATTTCTTGTATTCAGCAAATTTTTTTTCCCTTTCATTTACTTTTGTGTTCATCATTGATCTCACTCAGAGATGTAGAGTTATCTGATCATCTTCACCACTTAGTAGGGGAAACTAATACCAGACTGGTTTAACTTTTTTTTGTCCATATGTCTTGTGATTCTCCAGTGGACAGACTACATATTTTTGGTAAGAGAGGGAAGTCAAGAGGCAGCTATGTGGCACAGTGGATAAAGCACCAGCCCTGGAATCAGGAGGACCTGAGTTCAAATTCGGCCTCAGTCATATACTCAGACACTTACTAGCTGTGTGACTCTGGGCAAGTCACTTAAGCCCAATTGCCTCGCCAAAAAAAAAAAAAAAAGAGAGAGAGAGAGGGAAGTCAACCTGGTATTACCAAGTCATAGATAATTTACATTAAGATAATTATGAGATGACAATATTGAGTAAATGAAAACACAATTAGTAAGCACTTACCACGTGCAAAGTACTTTAATAAGCATTGGGCATCAAAATAGAAAAGCAGAGATAATCATTCCTGTTAAGCAGTTCACATTCCAGTGGAGGAGACCACACACATGGGAGGTTTTAGCTCCAAATCATATGAAATGACCCATGGTCCTTAGTGTGAAGTGTCAAAGAAGATGCTAATGTATTTTCTAAAATGTCCTTTCCACTGACAAAACTACATCTATTTCTGATGTTGAACCATCTGACATCTGCCTAGGACTTAGGTTATGAGAACTTTCTTTTCTGGTTTTTCAGTAGCCGTGGCAGCTGACGCAGGGGCTGTAGGACCTGCAGATGCAGCTGTAGAATCACATCCCCACAAAGGAAAGTTGCTTTCTTTGATGAGGGAAATGGGGGCTGGTTTGGAAACAAGTTGGGTGTGCTGGGGAGAACTGCTATTTCCGTGGTTCTTGGCCTCAGAGTACTAAACTATATCAGCGTCTAAGAGGAGGTGGTGGTGGTCATGGTGGTGATTTGACTCACCTGGAACATGCTGTCTCCTGTCTTTTCCTTTTACTGCTTCAACTAGACCAGACCTGCACAACTTGGCAGTAGGTAAGGGCCAAAATTAACATAGGCTAAACTTCTTTGGACCACAGATAGGTTAGACTAAAGACAGATTGATGGCGGTTGGTTACCCACCTGCCCGAGTATTTGGTAGTAATGAACAATTTCAGTATAATTACAATCATATGAATCAAGCTGCTATTAAACGCCTTTTCCACTAACAAAGCAGGCAGAACCATAAATCAAATAACAAAGTATTTAATGAGAACAAAAATGAGAAGGGAAAACCAAATAGAATGGTTCTCCATCCCTATGCACAGAAGGATACAATCTCCCATGGATTACCATGTTATTGGTAGGATGAGGAAGATTCTCCAGACAATTCACATTCCTTGGTTGCATACCAACTGGAACACCTCTCATGGCGCCATCTTCTGGCAATCACTTTTACCTCACTTCTGCTCTACTCTGCTGCCAATCACTTCTGCTTCCAAAGCTGATATCTGCTTGGTGCTATTACTTCTGCAGTTTCTCTGCTGAGCTGCTATTACCATGTTCTGTAGCTGTCATATGCTGCTAGGGCTCCTTCTTCAAAGGGAGTATTGATCATTTGCGACACTACTTTGGTCAGCATCCGTTGAAGCTAATCAACACATTTTAATTTCATTAGTCAGGACTGCAGCTCCTTTCAGCTAGCACATAAAAGATTCCCTCCAGCAGCTATCAATAAAATCTTCTCTCTTAAAGGGAAGTCCTGAAATCCTTCATGACCTTCCTGCCCATCTTAGTTGATTTAGGACAAGTAATTTTCTTTTGATTAGCCCCCACCCCCACCCCTACCCTCAGAAACAAGTTCTCAAGCTACATAAATTGCCTGAAAACTTTCATAAGCCTCAAAAAGGCACTTAGCAATACTGGAAAGAACAGGCAGTGTTCGCCCTAAATTTCTGCAGCTAGGACTAGATATTTCTGCTAGGGCTGATCTAATAATTAGGAAATTCTCTACATCAAGCCTACACCCGCCTTTCTGAAACTTCCACCTGTTGCTCCTAGATCTACCCCCTGGGTTGGAATAGGAAGGATTGGTAGGAGTCCATCTAGGGAATAGTGGAAAGTAGAAATTCCAGGCATAGGAAATGGAATAAATGAAGGCATAAAGTGAAGAAATATACAATGTTCATAAAACAGAAATATCATAAGGTTTGCTTTAGTATTGGAAATATAAGTGAAAGCAGCATAAGATAAGCCTGGAAAGTTATGTTGGGGTCATATTGTAAAGGGTCTTAAGTGGAAAGATAAAGAATTGAAACTGTCTTTGGTGAGTAATAGTAATAGTAATAATTCAAGTTTTTTGAATAAGGAAATGCTAGGATTAGACCTGTACATCAGGAAGATTAATCTGTAAGAGATGTATAAAATGAATTGAAATGGGGAGAGGTTATAATAATAGTCTATGACAGAGGCAATGAAAAAATGAAAATCTAAACTAGGATGGTAGCTTTTGGAATGATGGAGAAGGGATTGTTACACAAAATGTTGCCAACATGAAATTAATGGCTATCTGGAAAGACTGGGAAAAGGGAGAAGTAAGGACTCAGTTGAAAAGTTTCTACTGAATTCAGATTTAGCTTGTTATTTCCTTCATTTCTTCCTCATCTGTCCTTTAAAAATAATTCAGAATTTCTCCAAAACATAAAAATGAAAGAAGAAATAGGAGATAGGAGCCTCAAAGATAGCGTTCATGGCAACACTATTTCTGTTCAAAACTCCACACCTAGTACTTAATTCGGCAGATTGTCAGGACAACTAATTAAGGTAATATATACCCAGGTTATCCAGACTTGAAGATGCTTAGCAAAATTCTGTTTGACCAGAACAATGAGACATGCCTGACCAGTGATGTTAGAGTGAACAAATATTAGCTCATTCCTTACCAGAGTTGAAGTATTCACATTGATATAATATTAGAATCTTCCCCACTCAGATTGCATCTGAAGTAATAGTTCTGGCTGCTATAGTTTAGGAAGGCTGTTGATGAGTTGGAAAACATTTAGAGGAGGGCAACCAAGTTGGTGATGGGTCTGAAGTCCATGTCATATGAGGATCAGTCAGAAGAAACTAGGGATATTTATGGGCAATTAGGTGGATGGAGCACCAGGGCTGGAGTCAGGAAGACTCATCTTCCAGTTCAAATCTGGCCTGAGACACTTACTGGCTGTATGACACTGGGCAAGTCACTTAATTCTGTATGCCTCAGTTTCCTCATCTGTAAAATGAGCTGGAGAAGGAAATGGCAAACCACTCCAGTATCTCTGCCAAGAAAACCCCAAATGGGGTCACAAAGAGTTGGACACAACTGAAAAAAGACTGAACAACAAAAAGGGATATTTAGCCTAGAAAAAAAGTAAAGTCAAAGGAGACACGGTCATTTTCTGAGAATTTGAAAGGCTGTCATGTCTAAGAGCGTTTGTTTGGCTCCAGAGAGCAGATCCAGGATCAGTAGTGGAAGCTGCAAAGAGATCAATTTAGGCTTGTCATGAAGAAGGTCTTGACGTTTAGAAAATCACGAAAAGTAGAACAAGCTCAAGAAGTGACAGGTTTTCGCTCATTAGAGATTTTCAAACAGCAGATGGATGACCACTCATCACAGATCTTGTAATAAGAAATTCCTTGTAGGTGTGGATAGAATATGGGTTGGACTAAATTGCTGCTGAGATCCCTTCCAAATCTGAAATTCTATGATTCTGAAAAAAATGTATGCTTTGGCTTATCTAGTTTAGTGTTTTTTTCCCTCTTCCCTGGAGAGACTGTTTCACAGTCCAATAGATCTTACCACTAGTATGCATCTTCCAGAAAGTCAGCCTCAATTTGTCTTTTATTAATATTTTAACATGACTCATTTACTTTAGCAAGCCACAATTTTTCTCTCTCATTGGCACATAAGCATGTGACTTTTCACAAATAAAAGATAATTTACTGAAAATGCATTCTCCACATTCATGCCCCTTTCACCAGTCTCCTAGCAGCAGAGTGGACAGAGTGCTGGGCCTAGAATCAGGAAAACCTGAGTTCACATATGGTCTCAGATTCTTAATAGTTGTGTGATCCTGGGCAAATCACTTAATCTCTGCCTCAGTTTTTTCAACTGTTAAATAGGAATAATAATAATAGTATCTATTTTGAAAGGTTGTTGTGAAGATCAAATGAGATATTTGTAAAGCACTTAGCACAGTGTCTGCTATATAATAGATGCTTAATAAATGCTTGATTTTTTTCCTTCCTTTCTGCTATACATTTCCAACACCCTGGAGGTATTCTTATAGGCTCCTTCTACTCTCTTTTATTTTTTTTTCTCCTCTATTTTCATTTTTAAAAAATTTAATTATATATTTTTTCAGGTCCAAATTCTTTTCGTCTTCCTTCCCTCTCCCTTGCCCATTGAGAAAGCAAGAAAAATAAAACCCTTTACAAATATGTCTAGACATACAAATTTTTTTTCTCACATTAGTCGTGTTCCAAGAAAAAAAAATCAAGAAAGAGAAAAAACAAAAGGAAATATGCTTCAGTCTGCACTCTGAGTCCACCAGTTCCTTTCTGGAAGTGGATAGGATTTTTCATCATGAGTCCTTTGGAATTACAGTGAGTCATCATATAGATCATTTACTAAGTCCTTCAGAGTTATCTTGCCAATGTTGCTGTTACTGTATAAATTGTTCTGATTCTGCTCATTTTACTTTGTATCAGTTCACATAAGGCATCTTGGGATTTTCTGAAACCATCTCCTTCATCATTTCTTATAGCACAATAGCATTCCATCACATTCATATACTATATCGTGTCCAACCATTCCCCATCTGATGGGCGTCTACTCAGTTTCCAATTCTCTGCCACCACAAAAAGACCTACTATAAATATTATATGTGTGTATATGCCCCTTTCCTCTTTCTTTGATCTTCTTTGGGGTAAAGATATAGTAGTGGCGTTGCTAGGTCAAGAGTATATAATTTAGTAGCTTCTTGTGCATAGTTCTAATCTACTTCCCAAAGTGGTTGAAACAATTCATAGCTCAATCAACAATGCATTTACTTTCCCAGAAGTTCTTATTAAATAGTGAGTTCTTTCCCCAATAGCTGGGATCTTTGGGTTTACTCAAATACTAAGCTACTATGCTCATTTACTTCTGTAAATTGTGTACCTAATCTGTTCCACTAATCAACCTTTCTATTTCTTGCCCAATACCAGATTCTTTTGATGATTACAATTTTATAATATAGTTTGATATCTGTCACCCTTCCCATTATTTTCACTGATTCTCTTGATATTAGTGACTTTTTGTTGCTCCAAATTAATTTTATTATGATCTTTTCTAGCTCTATAAAGTAATTCTTTGTTAGTTTGATAGATATGGCAGTGAATAAGTAAATTAATTTAAGTAGTAAATTAGGTATATAGTATTGGCTCATGAGCCAATTAATTGGCCCATGAGCAATTAATATTTCTCTAAGTATTTAGATCTGTCTTTGTGTGAAGAATGCTTTCTAATTGTGTTCATGCAGTTCCTGTGTGTGCTTTGGCAGGTAGACTCCCAAGTACTTTATATTGTCTACAGTTATTTTGAATGGAATTTTTTTTTCTTATTTCTCCCTGATAGACTTTGTTGGTAATATACAGAAATGTTGATGATTTGTGTGGATTTATTTCATATTCTGAAACTTTGCTGAAGTTGTTCATTGTTTGATTAGTTTTTTAGTTAACTCTAGTGTTCTGTAAATAAACTATCCTATTATCTAAAAAGTGATAATTTTTCCCCTTATTGTTCATTCTTATTCCTTCAATATCTTTTTCTTGTCTTATTACTATACAATATTGAATATGATATTGAATAGTATGGAGATAATGGATATCCTTGCTTCACCCTTGATCTTATTGGAAAAGCTTCTAGTTTATTCTCATTACAGAATACTTGCTTTTGGCTTTAAATAGATACCACTTATTATTTTAAGAAAGGCTTCATTTATTCTTGTTTTCCAGTATTTTCAACAAGAGCAGGTATTGTATTTTGTCAAAAGCTTTTTCTGCTTTTATTGAAATAATCATTTTTTATTGATGTGGTCAGTTATGCTTATAGTTTTCTTAGTATTGAAACAGCCCTGCATTCCTAGTATAAATTTCACATGGTCATAGTATATGACTTTATGATATATTTCTGTAACCCCTTTGCTAGGGTTGTATTTAAAATGTTTGCATCAATAGTCATTAGGGAAATTGGTCTATATTTTTATTTTTTCTATTTTGGCTCTACTTGGTTTAGTTATCAAGACCATATTTATGTCATAGAAGTAATTTGGTAGGTTTCCTTCTTTATCTATTTTTCCAAACAGTTTACGTAGTATTAAAATTAATTGTTCTTTAAATGTTTGGTAAAAATTCACTTGTAAGTCCATATGATCCTGGGTTTGTTTGTTCTCCCCCTCCCCTTAAGGAGTCCATTTTTGGATTTTCATTTTCTTTTTCTAAGATAGCATTGTTAAAGCATTTTATTTCCCCTTCTGTTAATCTAGGCAATTTATATTTTTGTAACCATTCATTTCACTTAGATTATCAGTTTTATTGGCATATAATTGCACAAAATAGCTCCTAATAATTGCATTTATTTCACCTTCATTGCTTTTGAATTTACCTTTTTAATTTCTGATTCAGACACGACTGAAATGACTCAACAACGACAACAACAAGAACCCTGGTGATGACAAAGTTCTGAAGGATTACATGTGTCATCTCCCTGTATAATAATGTAAACAGTTTAGCCCCCTTTTTTAGGCATTTATGATTTCTCACTCATATTTACCTTTTTATGCTTCTCTTGACTACTGTGTTTGAATGTTACATTTTCTATCAAGTTCTAGTCTTTTCTTCCTTTTTTTTAACAAGGCATTCTGATTTTATTATCTTATTTTTTTACTAATAATGCCAAGATGATTAATAGATTAATGGCATCTCCAATCTGGCTGACCTGTTTCTTATCTGCCCTGCAAATGATATTTTCCATGGCAACATTATTAGACTATTAACTCTGAAATTCCTGTACTTAGGTCAGGTTAAAACTTTCATCTTGAATCCCATGATGTTTTACATAATAAGGGAGAGTAATCTCTGACATGCACAAACAACATACATTAATCAGTTGTCAGGAAGCAGTGTCATCTTTCCTTCAATTTTTGAAAAATCACCTGGCCATTCTAACGCCTATAAAATAATGTTACAATGGGTGTTTGCTGGGATCAGAGAGGCACAGAGGTGAAAATCAACAGCTAGGACAATCAAAGGTAGATCAGAGAAGTCAAAATAACTCTTGAGACTGCCCAACATCACTGCTGACTGCACTGGTATTTCAAGTACCTTGAAATACCATCAATAATACAATTCATGAGTGGAAAAGGTGCCTTCTTTTTCCTTTTTTGTATTTTAAAAATTAAATTGTAAGACATTCTTAAATTCTTTAGAGAATTAACACTCACAAATAGATGCGAGACTCCGTCAGTCTACATTTAATTACGTATATAACTTCTGTCAGTAGTGGAGCTGGTCTTTTCATCAGGAATACTTGAAAGTTCTCTATTTCATTAAATTCCATTTCCACCACCATCACAGGATTATACTCAGTTTTACTCAGGTGGTTATTTTGGGTTGTAATCCTAGATCCTTTAACTTTTTTTTTTTTTTTTTCTTTTTTAGTGAGGCAGTTGGGGTTAAATGACTTGCACAGAGTCACACAGCTGGGAAGTATTATGGGTCTGAGGCCGGATTTGAACTCAGGTCTTCCTGACTCCAGGGTCAGTGCTCTATCCATTGTGCCACCTAGCTGCCCTGATCCTTTAACTTCTATACTATCATATTCCAAACCCTCCATTCCTTTGTTATGTGTGAATTTGACTTTGTCTCTATAGTATTTGAATTATTTATTTTTTTTGGCTGCTTGAAGTATTTTCTCCTTGACCTAGGAGTTCTGGATTTGGAATACTCTATTCCTCAGAGTTTTAATTTTTGGCTTCTTTCAGGAGGTGACCTGTTGATTTTTTCAATTTCTACTTTGTTCTCTGATTCTAAGATATCTGGGCAGTTTTATTTATAATTTCTTAAAATATGATGTTTAGGCCATTTTTTTTGTTTATGGCTTTCAATGTCCAATGATTCTTAAATTATCTCTCTTATATATATTTTCCAAGTGAATTGTTTTTTTTATCAAATATTTCAAATTTTGTTCTATTTTTTCAATCTTTTGACTTTGTTTTATTATTTCTTCATGCCTTATGAAGTCATTAGTTTCTACTCAACCAGTTCTGATTTTTAAGGAGTTATTTTTTTCCACCAAGGTTTCATACATCTTTTTACCAAAATGTTAATTCTCTTTCCGTGACTTTTCTTGGATAGCTCTCATTTTTTTTCCATTTTTTCCATTATTCTTTTACTACTCTAATTTGATTTTTAAAATCCTGTTTTGTTGTCATTCTTTAGCTCTTACTTGAACTTACTAGCTTACTTGAACTTCTAGGTGTTCTTGTTGAGCTTGTGTTTAATCTGTATTTTTCTTCAAAACTTTGCTTGCAAGCATTTTGAAGTCATTATCTTCTTATGTGTTTGTGTCTTGAGCTTCCCTGTCACCATAGTAGACTTTTTGGTCAGTTTCTTTCTTTTCTTTTTTCTTCTTTCTTTTTTTTTTGGAGGGTTGGGAGGTTGTTTGCTCAATCTTCTACCCAGCTTCTTGATTTTGGACTTAATATCCGTGGTGAACTCTTCTTGCTTCTGGAAGGAGGGGAGGATGTCTAGTCTGAGCTTCTGTTGCTATTACACCTTAGTCTGGGAGCCTGTAAGTTTTCAGTGTTCCCAAAGGTATGTGATCCAGGGAGAGGTCTGTTTTCAGTCCTCCTGGTCTGAATTCTGCAAGTTCCTGACCTAGGTTTAGGTCTATTGGCTTGTATACAGTTTCAGTAAATTGTTACTGGACTCAATTAGCCTGCTAGGAGGTTTCTGCAAGTTAAGAGTGACTGAACTGTTGGCTTTCCTTTGGTCTTGGTCTCCTGTCCTGGTTTTTCCAAAGCAGGATTGTGTGCTGAGCTAATGGTTAGAACTGCATCACCCCTCTGTTCCTGGGCTCAGAGTCACACAACTATGCTTCTGGAATTTGTTTTGTACTCAGTATTTAGCAAGGGCCCCATGCTCAGTCAGGACCACTCCTCTCCACCCTGGACCTACAATCTAGGACTGGATAATGGGTGACAGAGCTGCCAGATGGCCTCAGTTCTTGCTCCCAGCACCAGTTTGCAGATCCCATCGGATCTCTTTCTGCTTAGTGTTTCCTGTCCTGGTGCTCTATTTCCATTCCCTTTCCATCCCTGGATGGAATCCAATCCACTGTAGGTTACGTACTGGGCTAAAGGTTAGACATGAGTCACTGTTCTGTTCCTGAGCTCAGAACCACTCAGCTAAGTTTCTGGTATTTGTTTTGTGTTCAGTACTGAGCTAGGACCCTGTGCTTCTCTCTACCCTGGATCAGCAACTCAGTACTGGACAATGGGTGACAGAGCTGCCAGACAGTACCAGTTCCTGCTCCCAGTACTACTTAAGGAGTCCCTTAACATCTCTTTCTGTCCTGGTGCTCTATCTCAGTTTCCTCTCTGTACCTCTGCTGCTGCCACTGTTACCACTCTGTGTCCACAAACCTCTCTAACCGTCTTCCTAAGCTGCCTCGGGCTGGAAAAATGCCCCACTTTGTCATTTTCTTGGCTTTCTTGTTTGGAATTTGGTCTGGCATGTTTCTAGGTTATTGTGGAGGAAGTATATTGGGAGAACTAGACAAAAATGCTGACTCTGCCTCCACCATCTTGACTCTGCCTTGGTCACTCTTCTTTCAATGCCTCCTCTAGATACAGAGCCTTTCAGGCTGCATGTATCTTTGGCCCACCTTGAGTAACACTGAGAAGCTGCCAAATCATTGGCTCCTTGGTGGTCCCCTTTTTATTTTCTGTGGGGTTTGAGATGACTTTTTTTGCAGTTCTGGTTCAGAAGAATCATTTTCTAAGTTTTTCATCGGAATCTTTGATCACAATTAGCTCTGGAGTGATTTTTAGATTTTTGTCTGCAACAGATACTGGAATATAAGCTGTCTGGCACTGTTTAGGCAGCTGTCTCAACCAGAATCTCCCAAGTCCAGAGTTCTTTCCAATACTGCATGTTGTCTTCCAAAGGATAAATTGAAAGCAAGTAGTATTCTTGAGCCTATAAATACAACACAAACCCTTTGCCAGGGCTAAAAGAAAACCACTAATGAACTTGCTAACAATAATGCCAACTGAATGAGCAGGCATGAAAATGAATAAGATGCAAGACTAGGAAAAAATGCTGAGCCATTTGTAAATAAGATTACATGTCCCATATTTTATCTCTCAAAATGTTCTAAATATGCTTGTTGCTTTTATTTGCCCTTCATTTTTGAAGAGGACCAATGACATCATGGGTGATGTCTTGACTTGCACGTGAATTGGATTGAAATTAAGCAGAGTTGCAGAATCATCAAAGTCCAGTGGCAAGACAAAAGTCAAGACAACTGGTGTTGGCACAGAATGCAATGGATAACCTTGGCATCTTTGATGTCTGACAAAGCTCTAAGTACTTCACAGAACCTGCTTTAGACACCTTCGTGCCTGTTGAAACAAATTGTTCTCATCCACCGATTCTACCAGGGGAAGTCTTCACATGCTTGGGTTGACATCCCCCTAATTCACCGACAGGTTTGAGATCAGTCAGTTACCCTCAACCTGTTTTAGCCTGTCTCAAGACAATTTTACTGGGTGTGGCCACCGCATATTGTACAGCTTCTTGGAGCCACAGGTAAGAGTTGCGAATAGTTACGTGCTTAATAAATAAATACTTTTCCATTCATTCATTCCCACCCCAACAACCACATACAAACCACAGTAAATCTGGCCAAAAATGTTTGATATATTCTTTTAATCATTGTATTAGGATTTTTATCAAACCTTGTATTGTTCAGATAGACTTAAGAAATCATTGGCTTCGGTCTGGGAAGGAGGTCAAGGGCAGATTAAGGATAAAAATGTGTTCAGTAATCCTTGGTGACTCAATGAATTTGAAGTAAGGAAAAATATGGATTTGACTCTTACTAGTTATGGGATTATGGGAAAGTCACAACCTTTTTCAGCTTCAGATAATATGTATTATACTAATGGACCAGTTGATAAACTGACTACACACAGAAAACTGATTCAAATATGACTCTCATATCAATAATCAGTCATTTCCTCTATGCTGCCTCCTAGAAGGTAGATAAAGAGCTGGTGTTAAAGTCAAAAGACCTTGGCTTAAGTCCTGCCTCTAACACATATGAGCTGAATGACCCTAGACCTTTCTACTTGTGTTAATCACTCAGAAAAGGCTGAGCTCGCTCAAGTGCCAACTCCTTGATTCTCTCAGCTGAAAGTGATCACATTTTCTTTAAAAAAACTTTATTGATATTTTTTGTTTTTATATCACTGCAATTGAAAACCTACCCTTTACACTTAATTGAACCTTGTATTGTGACAAAGAAAAAAGATTGAAGAAAAAATTTTAAATACAGTAATTGCATTGACAATGTATAATATCCTGTCCTAGTGGTCCCCTACATCCCTGCTATGATGAAGGAGGTAAATATCATTATCTATTCTCTGGGACCTTCATTTGGTTTTCTATTATTCAGAGTTTGACATTCTTTTAGGCATATTTTCATTCATTGACTATGAGGCAAACAGAGGTTAAGTGACTTGCCCAGCAGCACCTAGCTACTGCCTAACTGCCTAGAACCTATCAGAAATGTCAGTGGCCAATTTAGGTACAGCAGTGCTCAAACTGGGACACATCAGGACTTCATGATCCCTAGCAATCTATTCTGAGATGTCATGGAGAGCCCTGAGGTGTCAGATAATTCTCTGATCTTTAAAGATCCAGGGTGAGAGAGGGTCTAACCCTGGGAGGTAGAGGTCAGTACAGGAAGCCAGGTAACTTGAGTCAAGACTTAGCAGGACCGACTACCTCATCTAAAAGTGCAGCAGAGGGTGGAGATTAACCCTG
The DNA here is from genome assembly GCF_900497805.2 of Vombatus ursinus. Lineage (NCBI taxonomy): Eukaryota > Metazoa > Chordata > Mammalia > Diprotodontia > Vombatidae > Vombatus > Vombatus ursinus. The sequence continues at coordinate 9,155,522 of NW_020954570.1, read as the reverse complement.
GTGCAAAGCCCCAGATTTAGGAACTAAGGATGGAGAGTTGAATATATTGAAGAAGATACTAACTACTATAAATATACAGAAATTCTCAAAAATCAGCCTTGAGGGAGAAAGCAAATCTATAGCAACTGTAAGCAGAGAATCAAAGGGGGTGGGGAATGGATTTAGAGAAATGGTAACAACCAAGAATGACTTACTCTGCAAAGCTGAATTACAAGATTGAAGAGAAACCTAGAAAGATTAATTTATTTGAGCTAGCGGAAGAGACTATATGATGATTTGATGCTAACATTATAATGGGAGTGGGGAATGAAGGTGGAAAATTATGTGTAAAGTACACAAATAAAGTATGTGAAAAGAATTTACACACATGGAGGAAGGGATGGGAGAGAAGCCATCACCTGAACCTCACTAAGCTGACCACACAGAGTTGAACACACACAATAGAAATACATCATACTTAATAAGGAAACAAGTAGGAATGGGGAGTGGGATTAAGAGGGAGGATAATATCAGGGAGGGGATAGTCAGAAGGCTGATCCTGATCCTGAAGAGAGGGATTAAAATTAAAAAACAAAACAAAACTGGAATCTAAGGGTCTAACCATAACAAATTGTGATATATGAATGTGATACAATATTTTTGCACTGTAAGAAATGACCCTATTTTGGAATCCTAGGATGTATGACCTGATTCACATGAAGTGAATAAAATAAATAGGACAATTTATAGTAGGACAATAACATTGCAAAGGAAAAAAAAAACTTTGAAAGACTTAAAAACTCAGATGAAAGCAATAACCAACCATATCTTCAGAGGACCTATGATAAAATATATTAAGCACCGCTGATAGAGATGTGATGTAATCAAGATGTAAAAAGAGATATATATTTTTTGGCATGACTTTTGTCTGGATTTGTTTTGCTTTACTGTGCTTATTGTTACAAGTGTTTTTTTTCCCTTTTATTTTGGTAGGAGTAAAGGAATTGAGGGGATTAAAACAGAAAGTGGTAGTGGGAATTGAGTGAATCACACTGACTCCATCTTTTGACTCAATTCTGGATCTAGTTCAGTTGCCTTTCTACTCAAAAATTGGTCTAGTCCAATTTCTGCCTTGTGAGAAAACATCATTCAATTGTGGAAATTGGGAAAAAACTTATTGTATTATTTGAATCTATCGCATTGTTTGTGTGGCTAGGATGCTGCACTACCTGTACCTGCTGCTTAGGGACCCTTACCTAAGGTCTTGGGTTATGCTGACTAGAAACCCAGTAACATTGATGCAAGGAGTTTTCTCACAATTATACATCTCATCTGAAAACTGGCCCCATACTAGTCAATCAATTATTGTTTCCATGTTCCTTTGAGTACAGACACTTACAGGGAGTAAGATACCTCTTTTTCTGATTTCAGGGAATTGTACCTGTTCACTCTGCCCCTCTCAACTTAGAAAGTCCCTAATCTTTCTTCCAATTAGAAATCAGATTACTTAATTTTGTATCTTTGCTTGTTTTCTTTTAATTAACTGGTATTATTTGATTAATGGTTTTTAATGTATAAAAATCTGTCTCTCCCTGTATTTGGAGTCTAATGCCAAAGCTGAGGAGGACTGATCCCAGTTTGTTGAGCAATTGGCATATATTGTTCAATAAACCCATACACTCGGTAGCTTGAACCTTTTTGTCTGTAGTCATTTCATCTTTCACCTACCACACAGTGAAGGGTTGAGGAGTTAACAATAATGGCTAAAAAAAAAAAAAAAGGACCACTAAAACAATTTTTTTCAAATGCACAGAAGCAAACAGAGGGAAGCACAAACAAGGAGTACGGTTGTGAAAGTAATATATGGAATTTATTATATGTATTTTTGAAAAGCACAATATGAAATGGAGACTCATGGTTTCACATACAATCTTCTTTTTGTGTTATGCTGTGTATCTGGAAATGTTCATTTTTTTCAGCATTTAAGTTCAGAATTAAACATAACTTTTTTAAAGAAGAATTTCTGATTTGCAGTAAAAAGACAGGGGTTCAAGACCTGGCTCAGGGGACCTGAGCTTGTGGTGTGGTACCACCATTTACTAGTCACATGACCTTGGACAAGTCACTTAACTTCTCTTGAGAGATACTGAGTTCTTTGTCATTAGAGACATTCAGCCAGAGGTGAGGTGACCTGCCAAAGGATTTTTGGGCCATTAGCAGAAAGAGGACAAGCAGCTGAGACCTGAAAGTGGAGGAAAGTATCACGATTGCTTAATGTGTATATATGTTCTCCACTAAATCCCAGAGAATGTAGAAAACAATATGGATTTTGTTTTGTTTCAATACCTCTGATATATTTAAGAGTTCTTGCCTCGTTACCATGCCATAATTTCTTTGAAAAAATGTAGGGCTTTCCAGATATGGTGAACTGCTTGTCTTGGCCAAATTAAATGAAGTCTCTGATATGCAATGAAAAGTTTGTTTCATCTAATTAAGCAACTAATGGTTATGGATAAATTTGAGCTACACACACCAAAAAATATTGTTTTCAAAGAGCTTTTCTTATTGGCATGTTCTATAATGGGCAAAGAAAATATTTATGTTGCCATTCTTGCAAGTATGCTCCAATTCATTTGTTTAGCTCTACAAAAGCTTTCAAAGGATTATGGTCTGTTCTGACACATGAAGTTTGACACTTATTGCTAAAATAATTCTATCAGACCTAATGCTGTCACAGAAGATTTCCTTTATTATCAACTCATGCAGTTCACTCACCCATCTCTCTAATTCCCTTTGGCAGAAAGGCATTATCATTGTGTATCACTGAAAGGTTTTGAGAGTTCTTACTTTCTAAGGAAACCTAGCTACTTTCTATTGCATCTCTTCTATAAAGCAATCCTGGTTATAAAACATCACCTTTGATTTCACTACAAAAACCTAATGGGATGGTAGAAGAGAGGAAGCCAATGATTCTTGTAGGTATCTATTTCTATAATATGTTCTATAAGCTCTTTGTTATCTATTTTAAAAGTAGGGAAATTTAGGGTGATGTTTTCCCACTCTTTTTGTCCTGTCTTTTCTAATAATTTCCATAAGCAAGTATGCACAAAAAGTTGTCCTTTTTTTTTGCAAGACAAAACATGATTCTCATCAACACATATAAAGCCACTTAAAATCAAAATGAAAATGTGAAATAAAAATTGAAAACATTTACCTAAAATCTCATACTATAAGTCCTAGGTGAGAAGTCCTAAATAGAGACTTTTGTACCTAGGCAAGCAAGAGAAACTTCACCTGGGACAGGCAGCAAGGTAAGAGGAGAAGAGAGTAGGGGAAGGTGAGAGAGGTATCTCTCCTGGGAAGACAGAAAACCTAGGGCACCAAGACTTTTTACCTCATTCTATTATGCACAGCTGGTAAGTTTTTAAAGCTGAATTTGAACTCTTCCTGACTCCAGGCCCACTGTTCTATCCATTGTGCCACCTTACCAGCTGTATGTCCTTGGCAGAGTCAATCAATCTCGGAGCTTCAGTTTCCTCAGTTGTGAAATACAGGTGATAATAGCACCTACCTCTCAGAATTGGAGTTAGGATCAAATAAATGCTTAAAAGAAGACCAAAAACTAAAGGGAGATAGGAAAGATCTGCAAAGATTTTTATTTTATTTTATTTTTAAAACCTGTTTTTATCATCAAATACAATAGAGTCAACATACTTAAACTCTAACATCATAGCCCAATAAGTGCTAATAGGGGAGGTAGAAAACACAACTAAAAAGAACAAAGATAGTAAAAGCAGCAGGATTGGACTTTAGAACAGTCTATAGAATAAATCTGTGCTGGAAGTGACCATCCTCCCAGTCCCCCAGGATCACAACTCTTATTCATACATTCATTAAGTATTTACTATGTGCCAGGCACTGTACTAAGCTCTAAGGATACAAAAAAAAAAAAAAGCAAAAGACAGCCTACCCTCAAGAGCTTAACAATCTAATTGGAGAGATAACATACAAACAAATATGTAGAAAGCAAGCTGTACACAGGATAAATAATAAATTATTAAAAGAGGGAATGCAGGGGAATTAAGAGGGATTAGGAAAGGCTTCTTATTGAAGGCGGATTTTAGCTGGCACTTAAAGGAAGGCAAGAAGGTCAGTAATCAGAACGGAGAAGAAAAGCATTCCAGGCACAGAGGACAGCCAGAGAAAATGCCTGGAGCTGTGAGATAGAGCGTCTTGTTCATGCAACAGCGAGGAGACCAGTGTCCCTGGATTGAGGAGTACCTGTAGAGGAATAAAGTGTAAGAATACTGGAAAGGTAGGAGGGGGCTAAATTATGAAGGGCTGTGAAAGCCAAATAGAGCATTTTATATTTGATCCTGGAGGCAACAGGAAGCCACTGGAGTTTATTGAGTAGGGGGGTGACATAATCAGACCTGTGTTTCAGGAAAATCACTTTAGTAGCTGAATGGAGAATGGATTGGAGTGCGGAGAGACTTGATGCAAAAACACCCACCAGCAGGTAATTGCAATAATCCATTTATAAGGTAATAAGGGATTGGATATAGGAGTGAAAGATAGTGAGAAATCCAGTATGACTGTAAGGTTGCAAAGCTGAGGAACTGAGAGAATGATGTTACATTCTATAATTATACAGTGGGGGGAGGGTTTGTTGTTCAGTTTTTTTTCAATTGTGTCTGATTCTTTGTGACCCCATTCGAGGTTTTCTTGGCAGAGATACTGGAGTGGTTTGCCATTTCCTTCTCCATTTTATATATGAGGAAACTGAGGTAAACAGACTTAAGTGACTTGCCCAGGGTCACACAGATAGTCTATATCTGAGGCCAAATTTGAACTCAGGATGATGAATTGTCCTTACTCCAGGCCTGGCACTCTGTTCCCATGCCACCTAGCTGTCTGGGGAGGATTTAAGGGGAAAGATAATGAGTTCTGTTTTGGACATAATGAGTTTTAAAATGAAGTTTACTGGACATCCAGTTCAAGATATCTGAAAGGGTGGAGATATGAAATTGGAGGCCAGCAGAGAGACTGGGGCAAGGAAGGTAGATTTGAGAATCATTAACATAGAGATGGTAATTAAATCCATGTGAGCTGATGAGAGCACCAAATGAAATAGTATAGAAGGAAAAGAGAAGAGGACCCAGGAAGGAACCCAGAGCTAGAGGGTGAAATCTGGGAGAGGATCCAGCAAAGGAGACAGAAAAGAGTGGTCAGATAGGTAGGAGGAAAACCAGGAGAGAGTGGTGTCCCAAAAACCAAGAGAAAAATAGATTATGATGGAGGAGAGAGTTATCAAGAATGTCCAATATTGCAGAGTTCAAGGAGAATGAGGATTAAGAAAAAACCATTGGATTTGGCAACTAAGAGATCATTAGTAACTCAGGAGAGAGCACCATCAGTGGAATGATAAGGTCAGAAGCCAGATTGTGAAGGATATCTTCAGCCTCTCACTATCTCATACCCCATCTCCATATCCAATCTGTTGCCACGTCCTGCTGATTCTGCCTTTGCAGCATCTCTCATATATGGCCCTTTCTCTCTTCTAACACTGCAACCACTCTGGTGTAGGCCCTCATCACCTCACACCTGGACAATTGAAATGGCCTGCTGGTGGGTCTCCCTGCTCTAGTTTTCACCCACCCCGATTCATCTTCCAATCAGCTGTCAAAGTGATCTCTATAATTTTTAGTGGCTTCATATCACCTCTAGAATTAAGCATAAAATCTTCTTTTTGACATTCAAAGCCTTTACAACTTGGGCCCCCCCCACCTATCATATACCTTATTCCCCCCCACCACCCACCCTTTCCAGTCCATGTATGCTTTGATCCAATGACACTGTCCTCTTTGCTGTTCTATACAGAAGACACTCCATTTCCAGACTCTGGGCATTTCCACTGGCTATTCTCCATGCCAGAATACTCTCTTTTCTCATTGCTGCCTCCTGGTTTCCTTAAAGTTCCACCTAAAATCTCATCTTCTATGAGCAGCCTTTTCTAATCTCCTTTAATACTAATGCCATCCCTCTGCTGATTAGTTCTAAATTATCCTGTATATATCCTTTTTGTACATAGTTAATCTCATGTTCTGTTAGAACATGCAAGTTTTTTGAGAGCAGGGATTGTCTTTTTGCATTCTTTCTAACACTGGCATTTAGTAAGTGTTTAATAAATGCTTACTGACTGACAACTTTTGTAAGGTTGCTGAGGGAATGACTCATAAGGCCCTAAGGGAGACAGAAACATGTAGGGAAAAAATATCAAACCTTATCATTGCAAAAATGGAGACTAAGAACATCAGCTACTAACCTATATCTCCTTTCAAGCTATCTATAAAAAAATCTTCATAAGACCAATCTATGTAAGTAACATGGATCTGCCACATATGCAGAGTGCCCAAGTTGGCATCTCTCCATGTAAAGAACCCAGGAAACTTGATTCTGGGATAGTCATGATGGGAAGTGCCTTGCTGAGACTATGGGACATTCACAGACATTCTATAACCGGTTTTGGAGTGTAGGGTGTGTTCAGGGAAGACTGAAACACCTGATCTGGGGGATGCCAAGCCCAATTCAGGGTTGCTTTCCACCCTTGGTGTCCACCAGTTCCTCCTAACTCTCATCTGTGGCTCCAAGAAGCTGTGGCTTGCACGGTGGTCACACCCTGGTAAACCATTTTGGCAGACAGCCTAAACCAGGTTGAATGTAACCAAGGCGTCTCAAACCATTCGGTGAGTTAGAGGGGTATCTACCCCAAGCATGTGAAGACTTCCCCTGGTGGAAGGGATGGATAAGAACAATTTGTTGCAATGACCATGAAGGCAGCTGAAGTAGGTGCTGTGGAGCGCGGAGAACTTAGTTAGACATCGAAGACACCCAGGTCATCCATTGCATCTCAAGCAATCACCAGTCATCTTGACTGTCCTGCCACTGAACTGTGATGACTCTGGAAGAGAGAGTGAAGCTGACAACTTTGTGCAACTCTGCCTCACTTAAGCCCAATTTACGCACAAATCAAAAGACATCACTTGTACCGTTTTACCATTTCTACCTATCTCAAAGTCCTGTGGCAACAGGCAAGTGCCAAAGCAGCAGGAGCAGATACACTGCACACAAGCAGCCCAGGCCATAGGGTCGTCTTCTCACTAGCAGCCACAGTGGAATTCGGCAGCTGCCTGGGTATCTCAACGGTTTTTTTTTTAAATTAAGGACCACACTGCTCACCTCCTGGTGTGAGAAAGGGGCTAGAAAAGATGCCCTAAAAATTATCTGCTCACCCAACCCTGGCCTGATTACCATGGCAGGTGGGGAGCCCTCCCTGCAGTCAAAACACACATACGCACACACATATACATGTACAAAAATTTCTGCAAAATTGATTCCACTCACCATTAGTATATGGAATGTGTGCACACTTCTAGACAACACAAAATCCAGTAGGCATGAAAGACAAATAGTTCTTGTTGTCAGAGAACCCAGCAGGTATTACATCCAAACGGCAGCCCTGAGTGAAAGCAGGCTGGCAAATGAAGGCCACCTTACTAAAATTGGAGCTGGATACAAGTTTTTCAGGAGAGGCTGCAGTGAAGGGGAGTGCCATAAAGCTGGTGTAGGTTTTGCAATCAAAACTGATCTAGCCAACAAGCTTGTATGCCTACCAAAAGGAATGAATGACAGGCTCATAACAATGCAATTGCCACTTGCAGGAAAGCGCCATGCCTCTATCACCAGTGCCTATGCTCCCATCATGATGGAGGTCAAAGAAAAATTTTATGAAGACCTAGACACCCTTATCATCAATGTGCCAAAAATTCTGGGTGACTTTAATGCTAAAGTAGGCTCAGACTACCAACAGGGCAGGGAGTCCTTGGGAAGAATGGAGTTGGAAACAGCAACAGAAATGATCACTTACTACAGAAGACTTGTGTGTCTCATGACCTTCTCATTACCCAATACTGTCTTCTGTTTACCGAAACACAATAAAACTTTGTGGATGCACCCTCACAGCAAATGTTGGCATTTAATAGACTATGTGATTGGACAGAGAAGAGACAGACAGGATGTGAGAGTGATGAAGGCAATGTGTGGTGTAGAGTGCTGGACTGACCATAGATTTATCCTCTCCAAGCTAAATATTTGCATTCAGCAAAAGTGGAAGCCCCAAGACAAAATGACTACCAGAAGAATTAATGTCAGCAGATTAGAGTGCTTCTCTGAGTAGGAACAGTTTGTTGTTAACTTGGAGGGAAAATTAGGCCAACACACAGTTGGCAACAGTGGAGCAAAAGAGTAGTGAGCAGCTTTCAGAGCACTGGTGTACAGCACTGCATTTGCTTATCTGGATCAGAACACTTGCAAACATCAAGACTGGTTTGATGAAAATGGTAGGGAATTCAGAAGCTACTGAATGAAAAATGAGAACCCAACAGGGTTTACCAGTAGGAAGAAGGTAGCATTTAATTCCATCAGAAGTAAAGTATAGGGGCAGCTAGGTGGTGCAGTGGATAGAGCTCTGGTCTTGGAGTCAGGAGGACGTGAGTTCAAATACAGCCTCAGACACTTGACACTCACTAGCTGTGTGACCCTGGACAAGTCACTTAATCCCAGTTTCCTCACCAAAAAAAAAAAAAGAAGAAGTAAAGTACAAGCGAAGTTTAAAGAGATGCAAGATTCTTGGCTCAGTAAGAAGGCAGCTGAAATTCAGTTTTATGCTGACAGTAACAATCCAAAGCATTTATATGATGCTCTGAAGGCTATTTATGGGGCAAAGACCTATTGTGCATCTCATCTACTCAATGTGGATGGAGCCACATTAATTTGGGATAAGGACATGATCCTAGACAGATGGGCTGAATACTTCCATAGTGTTCTCAACAGACTCTCAATCAATGCTGAAGCCGCTGACCGTGTATCTCGGGTTAAAATCAGTCCCTCTCTAGCTGACGTTCCAACTGAAGAAGAGGTTTTTAATGGCATTCTTCTGGCGGATTTTGATGATTCTTTTGAACACAGCATCTGGTGAAGGGGGCGGAGTCTCTGACCTTGAGAGTATCAAAAAGTCCGGAGAGCAAACCGTTTCGCCCCCAGAAGAGGAGCCCCGGCTGGGTTTTGCAAATGGCCCAACGTCAAAGCCCCAGAGAGCAAGGAGTGATCCGCAGGAGAGATTTTCTGGGCCCGTGCCAGTGAAAGATGAAATGAGGACTCATCTGGCAGAAATACTGCCCAAGCTGAGCCTCCCACCTTTCTCCCAGTCTCCCACCAGTCTCCCACCTTTCACCCAGAGACTGAGGCGATGCTGAGCTGTGACTGTGGGCGAAAAGAAACACAGACAAGCCAAATGACTGGGATAGCAAAGGGCCGGGGACACTGCTGGCTGACGTCACTTAGAGGAGCGCAAAGTTCCTGGTTTTGGTTCTAGGGAAGAGGGGTGAGCTGAAGCTTGTAGCCATGGGAGGAACCACAGGGAACAAGAGTGCTTGTGGTGATAGCATGCTGAGCCATGGCACAGGGGCAGAGAGGAGTGCCCACGGTCAGGCCCCTGGACAACGCTTAGAAAACAACAGCACAAGAAACTTGAAGCCTGAGGTATCACACACACATACCTCAGGACTAGAACCTGACTATAACAATAAAATGAGCAGAACCAAAAGAACATTGTACATAGTAACAGCAATATTGTCCTAAGAATGACTTTGAATGACTTAGTCATTTTAAGTATTATAAATACTCAGATCAACTAGGACCTGTAAAGGAAGATGCTATTCACATCCAGAGAAAGAAGTGATAAATAGAAGTATTTGCAGTATGGTTTTATATATATATATATGTGTGTGTATATATATATATATATGTACAGTATGCATGTGTGCATTATATATGTATATGTCTATATATACATACATATGTATATACATTGTATATATACAAAATAAACGTGCAAAGGAAACTTCTTTTTTGTTAATTATTCAATCACTTATGAGTACCTCGTTCGGCCCAAACTTGAATCTGAACTAAGAGAGTAGCGGGTTTAAGCCCATTTCTAACATCATATAATCATGTACATGAGAAAACTTATACCTGTTTACATGTACTGGAATAGACAGTAATATTAGATAATGAGCTGAACCCAAAGTTGAACAGGAGAACAAAAGCAATCCAGGTTGCCTTCAGGTAATGGAAGGCTAATTTAACGACTCTAAACTTGTCCTAGAAAAGAGATTCCACATTTTTAATATCAACATTCTATCAGTGCTGTTCTATGGCTGCAAAACATGAATTATAACAGCCTCAAAGAAGAGAAAATAACTATGACAAAGAAGGCAATGTGATGTGAATGGTAGACAGGAACAGGTTGCAACATACAACCAATAAGGAACTTTGAACATCAGGAGTCAAATGTGTCATCAAAAAATTATGCAACAGAAGGAGCTGTTGGAGTGATGTATGGCAAGGGTAAGGAATGACAGAGACAGCAGGAGTTCCCCCACTAGTACTCTTGTAATGTCAGGAGAAATTAAGGAAGGCCTCCAGCATTTGGGGTGGATTTCCTATGGCAAATTTATGAGAGGACATGAATTAGAGTCACCTGGGATGGACGTGCATGGACGGTCTAAGATATGCAGTGTTGGAGGAAACATCAAAATCAATGAGATCACATATTCATTTGAATATTTGCTAGTAGGATTATGAAATTCCTGTTCATTCAAATCAATAATTTACTAAGTGCCTACTGTGTACAATGCAGGTTTATACCTGGATATCCTATTGAGTTAATATAATCTCTCTTTAGATAAAGATATAACTTGGACAAGTAATGTAGATGGAAAATTAGCTAGGCCCGCAATTGTCTAGGAGGAAGAAATATAGTAGTATCACACTTAGAAAACTGCAACACTTTTTTAAAAAAATAAAGTATTTTTATTTTCAGTTCTGAATTTTCTTACTCCTTCTTGCCCCTCCCAACCCATCGAGAAGAAAAGAAATATGATATGCTTTATACATATGAAGTCATTCAAAATATATTTCCATATTACCCATGTTGTGAAAGAAAAAAATCAAGAAAAATAAAGAGGAAATAAATATGCCTCAATTTGTACTCAAAGATCATCAGTTCTCTCTCTGGAGATGGATAGCATTTTTTTCATCATGAATCCTTTGGAATTGTAGTGAATCGTCGTAATGATCAGAGTAGCTGTTTTTCACAGTTGATTGTCACTACAATATCACTGTTACTGTGTAGAGTGTTCTCCTAGTACTGTTCGCTTCATTTTACATCAGCTCATATAAGTCTTCCCAGGTTGTTCTGAAACCATCAACTTTGTCATTTCTTATAGATCAAGCGTATCACAATCATATACCACAATTTGTTCAGTCATTCCCTGATTGATGGGCAACAAACCCACAAGTTTCCAATTCTTTGCTACCACAAAAAGAACAGCCATAAATATTTTTTGTGCAAATAGGTCCTTTTTATTTTTCTTTGATTTCTTTGGGGTTTTGACCTTGTATTGGTGGGTCAAAGAATGTGCCTTTTGGGCATTGTTCCAAATTGGGCATAATTCCAAATCAGAATGGTTAGACCAGTTCACAATTCCACCAACAGTGCATTAATGTACCTCTTTTTCAATATCCCCTCCAGCATTTGTTGTTTTTCTTTTCTGTCATGTTAGCCAATCTGATGGGTGTGAGGTGGAATCCCAGAGTTGTTTTTAACTTGTTTTTCTCTAATTATTAGTGATTAGAGCATTTTTATATGACTATTGATAATTTTGATTTCTTCTTCTGAAAACGTCCTCTTCATGTCCTTTGACCATTTGTCGATTGGGGAACTGTGCAGCACTCTTAATGATCCTGAAATGCTTACTATTGAAAATTGCATCTTTTTAACATCAATATTTTCCCAGGGATGTCATATAGATGTGAATTACTAGACACCACAATGACAGAAGAATCATACTTGCAAGTGATGGTGGCACAAAGGGCAATTGAAAATCACAAGGTGGCTAGAGATAAGCATAATGGAGCATAATACCTACCATAACTTGTACAGGAAAAGTTGCATGAAAGACATCAATTACATATGTAAGTGAGAAAGAAGCAAATGTGAGGGTTAGCATACGGACAGTCAGAGTGATGTACTGCTATTCACACAATATTAAAGCAAACAGAAGAAAGGCTTGTTTTTTTATGGAGGATCCTCTAAAAAGGATTCATATAAAGGAATGGGCCAAAATTGTGCAGGATCAGGATGAGTGAATGAGTTAAACATAATGGTGGAGAGAATATTGACGCTAATGAGCTCCTGGATCTATTGAGCTACTACTGAAGAAGTACTGAAGCATTAGACTAGATCCTGGGCACACAAAGATGAAATAAGACATAGTTTCTGGGGGCAGCTAGGAGGCACAGTGGATAGAGATAGAGCACTGGCCCTGGAATCAGGAGGACCTGAATTCAAATCCAGCCTCAGACACATAACACTTACTAGCTGTGTGACCCTGGGCAAGTCACTTAACCTCAATTGCCTCACCAAAAAAAAAACAAAAACAAACAAACACACAAAAAAGACATAGTTTCTGCCCTTAAGAGTTTAAAATGTAGTAAAATGAGTGGGAAATAAAATAAAAATATAAAGAACAATAATAGGCATTATGACAGCTTGTCCTGCTAGGCAGCAAAGACTTTGAGTATGCGCTGAGTGATAGACTGTTTGCTGTGTAATAACAGCCCTAGTTAAAGTCTGTAAGAAGTTGATAAACAAGGAGGTTCCTGTTTTTGGAAATTGATCACCTACAGAAATAATCTTCCTGAGTAAGAATTTCCACTTTTATTTCTCATTGTAGTATGAAAATAATCCTGGGATCTTAAATATTATGCCAGGGAAAATCAAGGTCTGGCAAATCCTACTGAGATGGAAAGGCTTCTAGTATGGTAATGAATTGTGTCTGTTGTCTAAGAACCAGTTTAGTCTGTCCAAAGTTAGTTAAGTTCTTTATTGGACACATTGCCTTTTTATATCTGGAAAACATGAAGAGTGAAGGTGGTGACAGTCTGCTTTGACTCTGCTCTGGTCATATAAACATCTGGAGTAGCATTTAGTTCTGGGTGCCACATTTGAGGAAGGCCTTTGACAAGCTAAGTACACCCAGAGGAGGGTGACTAGGATGGTGCCACCTCAATATCACACCACATGAGAATTAACTGAAGGAATGAAGGATTTCCAGCCTGGACAGGGGCAAAATTAGAAGGGAGATGATAGCTGTCATCAAGTACATGAAGATACGCCATTTGGAAGAGGGATTAACCATGCCCTGCATGGTCCCAGAGAGAACAGGAACAACTGGGAGAAGTTGAGGAAAGGCAGATTTTTGCTAAATGTCATGAAAACTTCCTAAAAATTAGAGCTGGCAAGAAGTGGAATGGGGTTTCCAGCTTCCCTTTTGCTGGAGGTTTTGAAGTAGGGGCTAGATGACTACTTGTCAGCAATCCTGACAGTTTGTGAATTGAACTGGAAGATCTCTAAGATCCTTTCCATTTCTGAGATCTTACAGTTGGGCTGATTCCAGGGGCTCTGAGTCTCTATCCTAATGAATCCTTATCTTCACTTCCCTTCATCTGATAAAGGCATCACAGGTTGTACTGTTTTGTCCTTTGTCTTGAAAAGGACCATGACATCAGGGAGGTGATGATATGCCTTGCAATTGACTTTGATTTGAGTGGGGGTGGGGGCGGGGAGCTGTGCAAAGTCACCAGCCTCATTTTCTCCTCCAGAGCAATCTGGGTCCAGTGGCCAGATATGGATCAAGACAATTGGAGATGGCCCAGGATGCTGTGGGGGACCTTGGCCCTTTTAAGTTAAAGTCTTTTCAGGCGCTCATTTTGAGTGAGGCAACACCCATCCAGTGATTAGGGCTGTTTACTAAATGAGTCAAGGGATGGCTCCTTTAATAAAAAAAAAACAATCAAACTGGGAGGGAAGACCCTCAGAGTGGTTGGCCAAAAGAGAAACAGTTACTACTTACATTCACTCTGAGCCAGGAGGGCCAAAAAATAAACATTAAGTGATGCTTGGGCAAGGACCTATTGTTGTCCAATCCATGAGATCAAGAGCTAATTGGGTTGATCCAACCATTTTGGAGAGCAATTTGGAATTATACCCAAGGGCCATAAAAATGTGCATACTCTTTGACCCAGCAATACCACTTCTAGGGCTGTATCTCAAAAAGATCATAAAAATGGGAAAAGGACCCACACGTACAAAAATATAGCAGCTCTTTCTGTGGTAGCAAAGAACTGGAAATTGAGGGGATGCCCATCAATTGGGGAATGGCTGAGCAAGTTGTGTTATATGAATATATTAGAATACTATACTGTAAGAAATGATAAGCAGTCAGACTTCAGAAAAACCTGGAAAGACCTATATGGACTGATGCTGAGTGAAGTGAGCAGAACCAGGAGAACATTGTATGCAGTAACAACCACGTTGTGCAATGACCAACTTTGATAGACTTAGCTCCTCTCAGCAATGCAAGCATCTAAGACATCTCCAAAAGTCTCATGATGGAAAATGCTATCCACATCCAGAGAAAGAACTATGGAGTTTGAATGCAGATCGAAGCACACTATTTGCTCTTTTTGTTTTCTTCTGTTTTGTTTTGTTTCTTCTTTCTTGTGGTTCCTCCTATTGGTTCTGATTCTTCTTTACAACATGACTAATGTGAAAATACGTTTAATAGGAATGTATATATGGAGCCTATAGCAGATTGCATGCCATCTTGGGAAGGGAGGCGGGGAAGAATGGGAAGAAAATTTAAAACCCAAAAGTTTATGGTAGTGATTGTTGAAAACTAAAATTTAATTAATTAATTTTTTAAAAAGCAGTAGCAGAAAAAAAAAGAGTGAATTGGGTTTAAGGCTTGGTCTTTGAGAAAGAAATCTAGTCAATAAACCCCAAGTTAACCAGGTAGCTTTCAGCCATCAAAATTTACCTTCCTTTGGACAGAACACCCCGAGGGGAAGAGAGAGGAGAAGGGGGAAGGGAGGACAAATTGAGTTGCCCAACTCAGTCTTGTTGTAGCCAGATTCACATCCTAGGAGTTATTCCCAATCCTTTACTACCATTTCTTCTCAGTTGTCAATATTTGTCTGACGCGCTTGTCAGTTCTACTTCTCCAGCATCTCTCAGATTCATCCCCATTCCTGAAAGCTGACGCCCTGCTTAATTCAGTTCCCCATCACCTCGTGCAACAGCCTTTTGATTGGTCTCCTTGCCTCACATCTCTACCCCCTCCATTTCACTCTCCATATAGCTGCTGAAGTGATGATCCTAAATTACAGGTCTGACCATGGCATTCCCTGCTTAAGAACCTAAAGTGGTTCCCTAGGATAAGATACAAACTCTATTTAGGATTTTGAAATCCTCCACAATCTTGCTCCAGGGTGATCACATATCACCCCTCCCCCTCATTCCAGCCAGCCTGGCTTACTTGCTTTTTTCCCTGTATAAGACATTTCCATCTCCTCGCTCCTCCCTATGCCTGAAATGATCTCCCTACTCACCTCTACCTCTCACAACCCCTACATTCCTTCAGGAATTCTTTCAGCTTGTGTTGCCTCCAATAAGGAGCATTTCCTGATTCTCCTAGTTGATCTGTCTCTTCCTATAACCCCCAAATTATATTGTTTTATCTTGTATATGTAATGGGGGATGACAAGAACCCAGATCTCAAGAGCAGGTGCAGCAAACTGAAGCAAACAAGGTTAAGTGACTTGCCCAGGGTCACACAACTAGTAAGTATCTGAGGTCAGATTTGAATTTAGGAAGATGAGTCTTCCTGACTCTATCCACTGTGTTACCTAGCTGCCCCTGGTTAAGTGATTACTTGGGTGCTAGTCAAAGCTGTTAATAATATTGAGGAGATATTAATGGGCACCATTTAGATGATATTAAAGAGATAAGGGG
Organism: Vombatus ursinus; assembly: GCF_900497805.2. NCBI lineage: Eukaryota > Metazoa > Chordata > Mammalia > Diprotodontia > Vombatidae > Vombatus > Vombatus ursinus. Next base: position 9,139,567 of record NW_020954570.1, on the reverse strand, counting down.
CAATTGTTACTGGGGGACACACTAAAATGGGAGAGGGCTTGATCTTAGAGCATTAAAGAGAATTCCAGGACTTAGAGTCCCTCTAGAATTCCAATAGGAGTTGTAGCCAGCCTTCTGAACATACAACTTAATAATGGGAGTCTGAGTTGGAATAAGGAACTCCAGAGTCTATGAAGGCTCCTGCACAACTTTTACTGCTTCATTTCTGTCAATGAATTCACAGTGCCTTTGCAACTGGGTTCCCTATCCAAGGACTTGCATTTCCCAGAAGCTATACCTCAGATTACCGGAGTAATGCTTTTTAGGAATTATGAGGTCATCTTACCAACCTTAAACCTCCGACTTTCATACCTGAGAACGGAAAACATTCTTGTTACATGGTTTTTACTTTGATCTATTTTGTGCTAGGAAGTCCAAGAATTTTACCTCTAGAACTATAATTATACAGTTGTAGCGTAATGGATAGAAATCTGGCCTCACAGACAGGAAAACCTGGAATTAAATATTGTTTTTGCCTCATACTGACTGAGTAGCCCTGATTAAGTCACTTGGTACCTAAGGCAATTCTCTAAGATTTGCTGAAGAGCAGCTTGGTAATGACATTCATCCATGTGTGTTTTGTTACCGTAACAATGGCATAATTCATGAAGACTTTAAATTCTGTACTGATAGACAAGAAGAAATCATAGTATTACCCTAATTGATTTCTTAAAGCAAAATCACTGTTCAGAGTTGTTAGCTATGAAGTAGCAGGATTGACAGTTATCTATGCACTATGGTGCCACTTAGGGTCTGCTATGGGATCTGTGCGTTATAGTGCCACTTATGATCTACCAGGGGATGGCGTGTTCAGACTTGCACTTTAGGACCATCACTTTAAGCGGGTATGGAGGGTGACATGGAAAGGGTAGAAACTTGAGGTAGAGAGACCAATCAAAACCAAAAATGTGACACCTGGTTACCTTGGCCTTTTCAATGTTTTTAGTCAATGGGATTTTATTCAATAAGGAAAAGGCAAGTGAAGGGAATGGAATAAGCATTTATTAAGTGCCAGGCACTGTGCTTTACAGATCTCTTATTTGATCCTCACAACAACCCTGTGAGCTAGGTGCTGTTATTATCCTCATTTTATAACTGAGGAAACTGAGGCAAATAAAAGTTAAAAAAAAAAATTACTTGCCCAGGGTCACACAGCTATTAAGTGTCTGAGGCTAGATTTTGAATTCAGTTCTTCCTGACTCCAGGCTAGGGGCTCTACTCACTGCCCCATCTAGCTGTTCTTCATTTAATCTTTGATAATTGCATTAGGCACCAAGTGACTTGCCTTTGGAACTTCCAGCCTTCCTCTTTCATTAACCACATGACTTTAAGTGTGTCCTCCAAACTTCTTTTTGTCTGAGTTTTTCTATCTACAAAATAGAAGAAATTCTATTTGTTGTATGGTATTCTTAGACTTTTTATAAGAGTAAAGAGAAAATGTAAATGTGAAAATGCTATTCTTTGAAAATTAAAAGTACCAACAAAGTGAAAATGATTCATCTTAGTCTACTGGAAAGAACACTGACCTGGGTTCTGGTCTCAATTCTGCTACTAATTAGCTATAACAGCAAGCAAGTCACCTTATCTTTCTGGGTCTCAATTACCTCATCTATCAAACAAGGACTATGGAACAAGGTGATCTATACCTCTAATGTACTATGATTCTAAATACTCAAACTTCCTCAAAAAAGTTATTCTTGAACAGTTATATTATAAGCAGATGCAAGAGAAAACAATACTATACAAGGAGGTTAGACTAGCTGACCTGTAAGGTCTTGTTGGAAGATCAATGTAATCAAGTGAATTTTGACTGAATTATGTGTAATCGAGATGTGAGTAGACCCTCTGAGAGGCTGCTCAGGATTCCTATTCCAGATAATCTACTTGACTTAGTGGCTAACTTTTAACAACTCTTCTCTTTTAGATCCAGCCATTAAAAATAACAAAATGCATATATAATAAAAGCAAAATAGCTCACTTAAACCAACAACTATTGCAGTGTTGAGTTCAAAAAAATTAAAGTACAAACAATGAAAAAACACAATCATCATGCCAAAATACCATACTCCCATATGCGTGACTCCTGGCCACAGGTAGCTCAGGTTTCTGCAGCCTCATTCCAAAGTGCTCAGGCAAGTAACAGCCATGGGGTGTAAGACTTGTCATACAAAGGGTTTGTATACAGATGTATGTTCATTACAAAGGGACATACATTCACAAGAAGTCACTGTGCTACCTCATGGATTATATGAGATCAATATTCACGCTGTGTTGTCTTGCAAATTACTGAAGGAGATCAGCAAGTGTCTATTTCTGGTATCATAAATAGGTTCAATCTCTCAGCAAGTCCCTAGTCAGACATAAGGACAACACTGACCACCAGATAATGCTACTTACACGATTATTTGCTTCACTTGGAGGGGATGGAAAAACTCTCTTTGGTGTCAACAAGCTCCAGTTGGGATGGGGTGGCATTAGAAGAAGGGATGGGAAGCGATTAAACATCTCCTCCCTTGGCAATCACCTCCTCTCTTCTAATTGCAGATTATTATTTTTTTTAATTCACACTACCACATGTTAATACAATCAGTGTCCATTTTAGGGTGGCAGCACCATTTGTTGTCACATATCTATAATTAACAGACAGAAATAAATGTAGTATCATAGGATTTATAGCAGAATACAACTGGATTTGGAATTCAAAGACCTGATGAATTGTGGTCTGTTGCTTACTACCCTTTTCACCTTGGGATAGTTACTTAGTCTCAGGGTGTCTGTTTCTGTATCTGTAAAATAATGGCTTTGTTTGGACTTTATCCAGAACAGACTTCAGGAATTTAAATGTATGATCCTTCGTGGAGAGCATCTGACTTGAAGGATGGGCAAGTTTTCAACAGATGGGGATGAGATATAGAAGATGAAGATTTGGTGGGCACAGATAACGTGAGCATAGGGAAAGAGGTGGGAGAGGGAAGGGTGAGTGCTAAAACAGTTAATACTTCAGTTTGGCAGTAATTCATTATGTGTGTGTATGTATAAATGTATGTATGTATATGTATGTATATATGTGTATATATAGAGAGAGAGAGAGAGACAGAGAGACAGAGACAGAAAGAGAGAGAAAGAGAGACAGAGAGAGAGACACACACACACACATACACAGAGAGAGAGAGCAAAGCAAGGCCACAAGTGTTCATTAAATAATATGTGCAAGACACTATGCTAAGCAACTCAAGCAAAACTAAAGACAGTTCCTGCCCTCAAGGAGCTTACATTCTAATGGTGGAAGACAACACACAAAAAGGAACTGGAAAGTAAGGTTGGGGTGAAGAAAGGTATACATACAGGGGCATAGTGTTGAAGTCTGGAAAGTGAAAAGCAGAGCCAGGGCAGGGGAATAAGCTTTCATTGGCTTAGATAACCCTAGATGAATGCCCCACTGGAAGAAGGAGATCAGCATGGTGGAGGAATGTTCCAGGGTGAAGGCAAACGATAAGGAATAAGGCTGAAAAGGTTAAAGCCACTATAAATCATTTGTCTAACCCACTTATTTTAAAGAAGAAACTGAAGCCCAAAAGGGATAAGTTGCTAAATATAAAATGGCAAGCAGGAGACAAGCAGTGAAAATCATTGAATTACAATCTAAAGAGTTAAAATTTTGTTCAGTGGGTAAGTACTAACAGTTCGTGTATATGAGCAGGGGTTTAATGATAATATTTATAGTCGCTTTGGTGTAATAGAAAGAGCCCTGGACTTGGAGGTTTGAGTCCTATCTCTGCCACAGACTAGATGTTTCTTTTCTTTTCTTTTTTTTTTTAAACTTTGGGTATCATTTTTTGGTTCCTCTTTAAAATAAGGACTTTCCCTGCTATAACTTTTTCAGCCTCATTCCCTACCACTTTTCTTTAGGTACTCTGTTACTGTCAAGTTGTACTATTTAACTGTTCTGGGATTCACCTTACTCTTTCCCCCTTGCTCCCTCTCTCCTGCCCCTGTGCCCCGAATGTTCCACATTGCCCCTCACCTCCATCTTCTAGATTCGTTACCTATTAAAATTCTACCCATCTCTTAAGTCCTAACTCAAATGAAGGATCATAGGTTCAAATTACCAAGGTCCTTTCCTGTCTAACCTATTTTATATAAGAAGAAACTGAATTCCAGAGGGATGGTGACTTGCCCAAGGTGAGAAGGGTAGTAGGTGACAGCCAGAATGCAAACCCATGTCCTTTGGCTCTACATCCACCTCTCTTTACATCACACCACACTGCCTTTCTATGTAAAGTAGACTTAGAACACACATGCTGATAAGCCTCAGATTTGGATCAATCACACCTTCCACTGCCTTTACACCTATACACTTATTGCTGAAGGTAGAGAAAGTCACAAAATCATACTGACTGGGTCTACTACAAATTTATATTATATAACATTAACTAGACCCTTACTGCTGCTAAGCAATCCTTTTCCTTCTCCTACTTCTCCCTTTTATTGGTCTGATCACCCATAGTTGGACACACTGAAACCTGACTCTAGCATAGAGATGTCATTTTGGTCCTCTTCGAGTAGGAAAGACAACAACCAATTCACTCATTATCCTACTCACCACATCTGCTTTTCCAAAACTCTATCCCTCCTCAAAGCTCCCATGGCTACCTTTTCCCCGGTATTCAGTTGAAAACCTTGCCCCATATTTCACTGAAAAAATTGAAGCCATTTGCCAAGCCCTCCCTTTTGTCCTCTCCCCCATCATCACACACCAACCAGGTGCCTTCTACCACTATTTCCTCCTTTACCTTGGCTCACATGAAGTGGACCCTTTTCCTTGTCAAGACAAACCTGCTCCATATATCATCCCCTCTGTTTTGATTTATCCCACAACTTTCCTTCCTTTTGTGGCTAAACTCCTTGAGATAGTCATCTATAATGGATGCCTCTACTTCCTTTCCTTTCACTGTTTTCTTAACTCTTTACAGTTGGATTTCTGACCTCATCATTCAAATGAAACTACTTTTTCCAAAGTTACCAATGACCTTTTAATTGTCAAATTTAATGACTTTTCCAATCCTCATCCTTCTTGACTTTTCTGCAGTCTTTGATACGGTCATTTATCCTCTTCTTGATAACTCTCTTCTCTCTTGGTTTCTGAGACACTACTCTATCCTGGTTCTTCTCCTACCTATCTGACTTTTCTTCTCAGTCTTCTTTGCTGGATATTCACTCAAGTTATTCCCACTAATCATAGGTTTTCTCTTGGACTCTCTCCAGGGCTTCTCTTCTTCCTCTCTACTATTCATTTTCTGATCTCATCAGTTTTCATTGATTCGATTACTATCTCTGTGCTGATGATTTTCAGATCTACTTTTCTAGATCTACTCTCTCTCCTAACCTCCACGATCACATTTCTCACTCCCTATTGGACATCTCAAACTGGATGTCAAACTCAACATGTCTAAAACTGAACTTACTATCTTTTCCCCATCTTAGCACAGTGCCCAGAACATAGTAGGCAATATTGTTGTTGTTGTTGTTATTGTCGTGGAGTAGTTTCAGTTGTGTCCAGCTCCTCATGAACACATTTGGGATTTTCTTGGCAGAGATATTGAAGTGTTTGCCGTTTCCTTCTCTAGTTCATTTTACAGATAAGGAAACTGAGGCAAATAGGTTAGTTGACTTGCCCAGGGTCACACAGCTAGTAAGTGTCAGAAGTCAGATTTAAACTCAGGAAGGTCAGTCTTCCTGACTCCAGGCCTGGCACTCTATCCACTGTGCCACCTAGCTGCCCACAGTAGGCACCATAGAAATTCTTATTCCCTTCCTTCCCCTTTCCTTATTGCTGCCGAGGGTACCACCATCCTCCTGATCACCCAGACTTGAAACGCAGGTGGCAATCTCTACTCCTCATTCTCTTGTGCCACTCCTCTCCATATACAATCTGTTGTGAAGGCCTGTCAATTCTACTTTTATAACATCTCTCATATATGCTCCCTTCTCTCCTCTGATACTGCCATTACTCTAGTGCAGAATCTCATCACCTTACACCAGAATTATTGCAGTTACCTGCTAGCTCCTCTCAAATCTCCTCCACTCCAGGCTGGCCTTCCTGAAGTACAGGTCTGACCATGCCAGTCCTCCTCCCCCATTCGTTAAACTCCAGTGGCTCCCAATTACTTCCAGGATTAAATACAAAATCTTTTGTTTGGCTCAGGGGTGGGAAACCTTCAACCTCGAGGCCACATGTGACCTTCTAGGTCTTTGGGCATGGCCTTTTGAGTGAGTCCAAGTTTTACAGAACAAATCTTTTAAGGAGATTTGTTCTGTGACATTTGAATTCAGTCAAAGAGCCACACTTCAGGACCTAGAGCGCCACATGTGGCCTTAAGGCTGCAGGTTCCTCACCCTTGCTTTGGCTTTTGAAGTCCTTCACAACCAGCCCCACTCCTACCCTTGAACTCTTCTGACACCTTACTTCCTCGGCCTCTGTTATCTAGTGACACTGGTCTCCTTGCTGTTCCTTGCACAAGACAATCCATCTCCAGATTCTGGGCTTTTTAATTCACTGTTCCCCATGTCTAGAATTCTTCTTTTCTTCATCTCTGCCTCCTGGCTTCCCTGACTTCCTTCCAGTCCCAGCTTAAACCTTTCCTCTGTTATCTGTAATTTATCCCGTATATATCTTGTTTATACATTGTTCTTTTTATGTTGTGTCTCCTGTTAGATTGTGAGTTCCCTGAAAGCAGTGACTGTCTTTTGCCTTTCTTTGAATTCCAAGCACTTAGCACAGTGCTGAGCCCAAAATAGGCATTTGATAAATGTTTATTGCCTGACACTGAGAATTTTTTTTCTAGAAAATTAGTCACATTTTGGGAAGCCCCTATATGTGAGACATCTCTAAGCTTTATTCTAGAGATTCCTCTGGAGTGGAGGCAGAATCAGAAGGAAAGAACCATGGCTCCCTTTTAGGATGGGCATCTCTTATTCAGATAAATTTGGATGTGATCCTAGAGCTCCTTTGGAACAGTTCCCATCTTGGGCCTTGGGATACAACAGTCCTTGGGAAAATACATTTTAATTGGGTGTCAATTGGAGGACACAGAGATTCAAGGATAGCCTCAGTGTGTTTGTCATTGTAGCCGATACCAGGCTTCCATATGGCACGCGCCCTTACCCTAGTCAAATGCAGTGCTCAATGGAAGAGGGGTGGGATCCTTGGTGTATGGGGTCTGGGACTGACAGAGGGAAGATGCTCCCCCTTCCCCCAATGGCCTCTGATGCTTCATGGCCCTCAGCCAGGGGACAGTTACAACAATCTTAGTCTTCCTAATTTTTTAGCTCCAAAATATGGCAAAGACCTGTAATAACACTGTCAAGAGGACTAAGCCTCATAATGAGCTGAGGCTGATAAGGAAAGCTAAGGACAACAAAAAAATCTACTTTTAAAAGCTGTATTGGTGAAAAGAAGAGCATCAAAGAAGGGCCAGGACTGCTGTTTGAGATAGATGAAATAACAGATGATGGAAAAAAGGTAGAGCTGCTCATATTCCCACATACACACACCTTGTTTTCTTTGCCAAGAAGAATGTTTTTGACCAGAAATGACAGAAGATAAAAAGGTTAATAGAGAACTAGTACCCAAAATAAATGGGTACGTAACAGAGCACCTAGTTGCTCTTGAGTTCAGTTCACCAGGCCAAGATCAACCCCATTGCATTCAATCAATCAACAAACATTTATTAACTGTTTACTATGATCCTGACCATCTCCTTTCTTTGCCTCTCCAAGGAGTGTCTATGATATATCGTTTCATTCAGCTTTATACTTCTTTCTTTTGGTTTTGTTTATAGCAAGAATGTCAAGATTAGTATGATCTGCTCCTCTGAGTTTCATTAGTCATTGTACAAAGATGTCACATTTTACAAATTGTCTAAAAACCAATTCTTAGCTCCTTATACTACCTTTTCCACCATTTTGCTTTTGCCATGACAAAAGTGGAGGGAGAGGGAGGGCTGTCTTATAGGACCAAAGGACATTAAAATTTTTTTGGTTTATGGATGTTACAAAAAAAAAAAATCACCAAGTGGTCAGTCTACTGGTGAGGAATCTCTCCACACTGTTGGGTGGATTCTCAGACATGTTGACTTTGATACATCTGAAGAACATTTAGTTTGAAATGTCTAACAGTCAGTAAATGATATGAGATTGGAGCTCAGGACAGGTAAGGGCTGGATATATAAATCTAGGAGTTACCTACACAGACACGATTAAACTCATAGGAGCTGATGAGGTCACCACATGAGAGAGAGGAAAGAAGAGAGCCTTGGGAGACAAGGACAGTTAGGGGAAATTATATAGATGGTAAACCAGCAAAGGAGACCGAGTAGCAGTGAGACAAGTGAGAAGAAAGCCAAGAGAAAGTAGTGTCACAAAACTCCAGAAGAAAAGAATATTTTAAAGTACATGGCTCTGATAGCATCAAATAATATAGTAAAGTCAAGAATTTGAAGATTTAAGGGGGAAAAAAAGATGATCAGATTTGGCAAAAGTCAGTAACTTTGGAGAGGAATTTGTTTTCTTTCATTCTTGAAGAGGACTAAAATGACATCATTATATTGGGGTCAAAGTACAGTATGCTTGACTGTGGATGATCTGACCAATATGAGCTTGGAAGGCTCTACCACAGGTCAGGCACAAATATTTCACATGAACATTTAGAGTGGAGACGTCTTTAAATTTGAGATCCCTGCCTGTAGCAGTAGGTAGGCCAGGATTAGGTTTGGTGAAGCAGACAATTTTTAGGTCATCTTTTCTAGCCCCTTCCTCACACCAGGAGGTGAGCAGTGTGATCCTTAATTTAGAAAATCTGCTCAGATACCCAGAGGGCTGCTAAATCACACTGCTGCTTCAGTCCAGTGTGAAGATGACCCTATGGCCTGGGCCGCCTGCATGCAGCATTGTGACTACAGCTCCCAGTGTATCAGCACCTGCTGCTTCATTACTTGCCTGTCACCACAGGACTTTGAGATAGGTAAAAATGGTAAAATGGTATGGGTGACGTCTTTTGACTCGAGCATAAATTGGATTTCAGTGAGGCAAAGTTGCACGAATTCCTCTGCCTCACTCTCTCTTCTTGGGAGTTATCAAAGTCCAATGGCAAGACGAAAGTCAAGATGAATGGTGATGTGCAGGAAGCAATGAAGGACCTACAGTTTCTTGGAGTCACAGGTGAGACTTAGGTGGCAGGCAGACACCAAAGGTGGAAAGCAGCGCTGAAAAGGGATCGGCAGCCTTCAGACCAGAGGTGCTAGTCTTCCCTTACACAAGTATACCCCTTTGAAGGCTTAGTTGATAGTACATAACACACATTTGTAGAAGGTCCAGTTAGCTTGGTTGTGATTTTCTGAATGTGAGTAGTAACAGGTGAGGTGAATGGTTCAAGTAATTCAGGGATAGTGTTTGGGAATAGTATGCATCAACAGAACAAGGGACAAAATAATGAGGGCAAAGAATAGTTCAGTCAATTAACTATTGGATCAAAGTTGGGGTGAAAATAAAATGGAGTGAAAGGGGATGATGGCCTGGGAAGGTATTGGAGAAGACAGTGAGGATGAATAGGTTTAGTATGAGTAAGACACAGACAGAGATGGAATGGCAATATTGTGTTCTGTTAAATGTATTTTGGAGTTTTTGATCATGGAAGTAGAACCCTTGAGAATGACGGGAAGTTAAAAAATGTGACTATTCCTGTGTGTAGATGAAATTCATTGGAGGAAATCATGGCAGTTGAAAAGATTAAGGGACATAAGGGAAGATATTGATGCCCCCCCCCCCATTGTAAGGGTAGAAGTTGGGATGTAGAGCCAAATGCTAAACTCCTGAGAAAGGAGAATAAAGAACGGGAATGGGATGTGGGAGGGGCAGGACTGAGGCGAGTGGTGATGGCTTCCTTTAAGAAGGTGTGAGCTAACTGGCCACAGGGAATCATAGATTTAGAATTAGAAGGGACCTTTGAGATTAAGGCTAGTGTTCTCATTTTGCAGATGAGAGAACTGAGGCCCAGGGAGATTAAGTGACTCCCACTGTTACACAAGTGTCTGAAGCAGGATTTAAACCCATCTTGCTGACTCCAAGACTAGCACTTAATCCACCATGCCAACCTGCTACTCTGAATCTGGACAGAAAGCACAGGATTACTCCCTGAATTTGGTGATCTCTGCAGGTAATGAAAGCAGTTCCATTGATGATTGCAGGTGGAGAATAGGAATGTTCTGCTTCTCAGCTCTGTCCCTCAGGCAGATACTGAAAGAATTGGTCGATGTGATAGCTGGCAAAAGGGAGAGAATGCTAAAAGACCCAATTAAAAAAAAAAAAGTGAAACTCAAAAGAGTGCTTGCTGAGTAATGGTGGCAAAGGGAAAGCGACAAATAGGGGACAGGGAGTATTTTGATTCCATCTCCAGGACTAGTGTGACAGGTGACAAAAGAGAAAATGTAGCTAGTGATGGGAAAAGATGGCTTTTAATCTTAACAGAATGGAGACTAAAAACTATTGGCCAATGAGCTTGAATGATTTCTGGTGAAATTCTAGAGGTAGTAATCTCTAGAAAAGGAATACATTTTCATAAGACTAGTATGATTTCTTTACAAATAAACCCTGCTAGGCTAATTTAATTTCTATTTTTTTGACAGCCTAACTTGACTAGAAGTTTAATCTAGACTAGGAAATCAGTCACCTATTAAATTTACTGTGTCCCAGGCACTACGCTGAATACTGGGGATACAAAGAAAAAGTGTAAAACGTCCATGACCATAAGGGGCTTACATTTCAATAGACATGAAATATAGAGTAGATACAAGATAACTTTAAAGGGAAAGGCACTAACAGGTGTGTGGGTGGGGTGCTTCTTGTAGAAGATGGCACTATCTTGGAGGAAGGCAGGGATTCTAAAGAGTCAGGGAGAAGTGGATTATTCCATGCATGGGGGAAAACCAATGCAAAGGCTTAGACACAGGAGATAAACCATCCTGTAAACAGCAAGTAGGATAGTAAAGTTTGTGCAATGGGAAAATGTGAAAGACTGGAAAGATAGGAAGAGGTAAGATTGTGAAGGGTATTAAATGGTAAAGGGGCTTAAATTTGATCTTAATTATTGGAGTTCTTGGAGTCTTTTGAGTAGGGGTGGGGAGTGAGGTCAGACTTGCACTTCAGGAAAATCACTGGCAGTGGGATGGACAATGGATTGGAGATGGAAGAGATGAGTAAGGCAGACTAAGTAGGAAGCTACTGAAATAGTCCAGGGGGGAGGTGAAGGCCTGAATTATGGGTAAGGTTTTGGAATGGAGGAGACACGTGAGACACTGTGGCGCTAGAAACAAGATTTGGCAACTACCTAAACATGTGGAATGAGTTCCAAGCGAGTTGCCAAAGAAGATACTGGAAAGATAGTGGTAATGATTGATAGTAACAAAAATATTTGGAGTGGGATGAATTTTTGGGGGGGAAAAGATATTTGGACATACTGAGTTTGAGATGCTTACAGGACATCCAGTATGAAATGTCCAATAAGCAGTTGGTAATGAGACTGAAACTCAGGAGACTTCTGGGTTATCATCTGCAGACATGGTAATTCTACCCTTGGGAAATGAATTCAGTGAGAGTTTAGAGAGAAAAGAGAAGAGGGTCTAGGACAGAACCTTGAGAGAAACCCAAAGTTACTGTTATTGACCCAGTTATTGACAGGGATGATGACTCAGCAAAGGTGACAGTAGGAGTCAGGAAAATCAAGAGAGCAGTCATTAAAACCTGGAGGGGAGAGAATGTCCAGAAGAGGTGGTTAACAGTGTCATAATGAGTGGATAGAGTACTGGCCCCGAAGTCAAGACCTGAGTTCAAATCTGGCCTCAGACACATAACGCTCACTGTGTAACTCTAGGTAAGTCACTTAACCCCAATTGCCTTACCAGTGTCATAATGTTAGAGGACAAAAAAGCATGAAGATTGAACAAAGGCCCTTAGACCTGGCAGTTAGGAGATCTTTGGTATTGTTGGAAAGCGGTTTTGGTAGAATGCTGAGGTCAGATGAGGGAAATGAGATGGGGAGAGTAGAGGCAACTGATGCAGACAGTTTTTTTAGGGAATTTAGCTGAAGACAGCAGGAATAAAGAATGATAGTGGGGACGGCAGGATCTAATGAAGATTTCTAAGGGAAACTTGGGCATGGGTGTAGGCAGGATGAAAGGAACTGATAGGGAAAGGTAGAAGATTAGAAAGAGCCAATAGGGCAATCAGCTGGAGAAGATGGGGATGGGATCAAGGCAAGGAGTCACCTCAGACTAAATTAAAGGTGATAGGGAGAAGTGGAATCAAAGGGATGTGAAATGGAAGAGCGAGTTCTCCTTGAATGGCCTCTATTTTTTGGGGGGGTGTGAAGTATCAGACAAGATTCCCAGGTAAGAAATTGGAGGAAAGATGGTTATCGAGTGTTTGAGGAGAAAAGGTTTACAACAGTCACTATGTTGAGAAGGCTGGAGAATTGAATAGGGAGGAACACAAGGACCTCCTTGCTATAGTAGAGTCCCGTTGAAATTAGAAAATAATTCAGAATACACCCAATCTACATAGTTTTAGAGCTTTGTCCTTCTAGCTTTCTTTAGCAGCAAAAGTAGGACTGGGGGAATGCTATACATGTACTTTACATAGATTTTAGCTTAGCTTCTGGAAACAAGTTATGCTAATTCAGGAATGCCAGCACTAGACAGTAGTCAAACTCCAACATCATTTTACTACCTATGGCACCCATGCCTGGAATATACTTCCTCCTCTCCTCTACAATCATCTTCTTTCAAGGCTCAAAGGAGAGGTTACCTCCTACTCCCAGAATCTTTCCTGGGGACTTAGTTGTTGGTGTCCTCTCCCTCATCAATTTATCATGCGATTTTCTATGTAGGTTATATCTCTCCTAGTAGAACATAAACTCCTTGAAGGCAGGGACTGCTTTTCAGTGTGTCTGTCTTTATATCCCTGAGATCTACCATAGTGTTTTGCACACTGAAACCACTTGATTAAAAAAAAAAATGTGGACTAAGTGATGGTATAATTGAGGTAAGAAGTGGTTGCACAGATAGATAGTGATGGTTCAATGTGTATTAGGAGACATCCTGTTTTCCAGAGCTAAGGTCCAGCAAGCAAGCTGTGCCCTAAGCATGGCATAACAACAATCCTTTGCATTCACCTGCTGTACGATCTCAGCCACAGCAAAACCCCAAAATCAGGATTTGTGATTTTCATATTAAGTATAATGATTACAATATTTAGATTTGTTGGAGCTTCTCTAATTCCCAGGGAATCCTGACCCGAGAGCTGGGACTGCAGCTGACATGCTGTAGCAGAAAGTGATCAATTAAATCTCCTGACAAGCTAACATTCCCTGCACTTGTAAGTGCTAAGTGAACCAACCAGGTGCTGCACTCCTGTTCCCACCACACTAACTCTGGTTCTGTACCCTGCTGAATGATCACAAGGTTCAATGATTCTAGTAACTTGGAGACTGTTCCCACAGGACCCAAGAATGCCTGTACTGTCCCCCAAAATGCCTGCACACACACACATGGGCCTGCTGTGGGAACTGTTTACTCAAGACCTAAGCATTGTGGTTCAGTCCTTCGTGATTTTCATGCTTAAAAATCCTACCCCTTCATAATCAAGTAAACCCTCCTTCTCTGGGAGGTAGACTTCATTTGCAAGTGTTTTCCTCACTCGGAAATTAAACTGCAATTTTATTCCTAACTCACCTATATCCTACCTGCCCCAGCCATCCACAGTTAGAAATTTGTCTAGTCTGGACTCTATATAAGATTATTTTACCAAATATTAACTTTGAAGGTCTCTAGTAGAGTGTCCTGAGGGTGCTGATGTGGCATTTTGTTGGGAATTAAAGAGGCTTTAAAAAATTCAACTTTCTGATGATGGAAAGCAATAGTTCCTCTGCCAAGGTTGCAATTCTATCCCTTACTTTCCTTCAGTCTCCACATGAAGAGATAGAACTTCTTTGGCAAGGCAAAGGTTTCTACGTGCATCTTTGATCCCATCTCTTCAGGTCTTCTCAAAGTATCCCCTCTATCTCACTAATGCAATCCCTGCTGCCTACACATTTATGTCTCCCTCATCCTTAAAAAAATCTCTTGATCCCACAATCTCTATTATTGTCCTCTCTCTGACCATTGGCTAAACACCTTGACAGTCATCTACAAACTCTGCCTCCACTTCCTCTCATTCTAAACCCTCTGCCATTTGGCTTCTGACCTCATCATTCAACTGAAACTGTTCTCTTCAAAGTCATCAATGATCTCTCCTCAGAACTAATGGACTTTTCTCAAGCCCAATTCTTCTTTTCCTCAGCCATTGACATGGTTCATCACCCTCTTTTCCTGGATTTCTTCTCATGTTTTTTAAGACACTGATGATTCTCCTATTTGTCTGATTACTCCTCATTCTCCTTTGCTGGATCTTCATCAAGGTCATATACACTAACTGTGGGTGTGCCTTAAGGTTGTCTCCTGGGCCCTTTTCTCTTCTTTCAGTCTATCTTGGTGATCTCAACAACTCCCAAATCCCTGCTGAGTTTGTCTCAAATCACCAATTCCCATTTGGATATCTCAAAACCATAACTCGATAACTTTACCCCCCAATTCTCCTCTCTTTCATACTTTCTTATTACTACTAAAGGCACCACCATCTTCTCATTCAACCAGGCTCCCAAGCTCAGTGTTGTCCTCAGCTTCTCTCACACTTTCCTCCCCTTCCTCATATTAAGTCACTTTCTTTCAACTCACAACCACATACCTGGTGCAATGCAGGATCTCATAACATCATGCCTGTATTTTGTGCAATGGTCTTCTGGTTGTTTCCTTGCTTCAAGTCTCTCCCCGTCATCCACTCAGTTGCCAAAAGTGTCACACCCTTCTCCTTCCACTTAATAAACTCCAGTGATTCCTCCAAAATGAAATATAAAATCCTCTTGCATTTAAAGCCCTTCACAACCTTGAACCTATCTTTCCAGTTTTATCTTGTATTCCCTTCATGTACTCTATGATCCAGTAACACTAGACTCCTTAATGTTCCTAGAACCCAAGAATGCATTTCCTGACTGCCTTTTCAGTGGCTGTCCTACCTGAAATGTTCTCTGTCTTCACCTCAACTATTTACTCAGTTCACATTCCACCTTCTGCAGGAGGCCTTTCCTGATCCCACCTCACTCCTCCGCCACTCTCTGCCCTACCAATGCCTTCCATGTGAGATGATCTCCCAGGGCCTAGCAAAGAGCCTCTCACACAGCCAGCATTTAGTAAATGCTTGCTGACTGACTTATGGATAATTACAACTCTCTAAGACATCATTGCTTTTATTGTCCTTCTCCCCCTGCCCTTCCCCAACCCACAACACACAACAGTATACACACACACACACACACACCTGGGTTTGACTTTCTGAGAAGACTGAAAACTTGATAGTCAGATTTCCGTTCTAAGTTTGAGTAGAAACACTAAGCTGAGCACTATATCAACAGATGGATATAGAAAAAAATAGCTTTTATCTAGTAGAGAGGAAATAGAAAAAAGTAACTGAAAATGAGGCTACAGAGTCCCAGAATTCTATCCTAAAGAAGTACAGAGGAGCTTAATCTAATTTCCAAGAACCCGATTAAGATTTACATTCAAAATTCATCTAAAGAAATCAGGAGAGTACATTTTGAAAAACATTTTTATATTTGTTAGTACACTACAGTAAAGAATTAGACTGAAGAACATGAGACACCATAATATTATTTTTATTAGAGACCTTATATTTCCCCCAAAAGATATAAAATCTTCCTAGAGAAAATATCAAAACCTGTTGAATTCAATCTGTTTCAAGGAAAGTATGGGCAAGATAAAAGCAATCTGTCTCTCTCTCAACAAAGGAATGTAAAAACATTTCAGTATAGGTACATTGATGTGGAAAGTAATTACAATGTTTTACCACATTTTTCTACAGAATTTTATTTTCATCAGCACTTGCTTAATACAAGGATCCTGGGTTCTCAATCATCTCTGTAGCTCTCAAAAATAAAACAGAGAAAACTAAAGCAATGAAAAACATGGTTCTTGAACATTTGCAATAAATGAATGAACAACTAAATGTATAGCTGAAAAGATTCAAATATCTAGGTAACATGACAATTTAAAGAAAGGTCATTTTCTTAATTTCCCTGATGTTCTAGATGTTTAGAATTCAAAAAAGAAAAGAAACTTGCTGGTTAAAGAATATATTTGCATTATGTTTGAACAGCTGGTAGTAATCAAAAGTAAAGCTGATACAAGATGCTGATGAATGGAATGGAACATATCCACCCAAAATAATTTTAACAGGCAAATATACTTTTTATTGCGTCCAAATATTTGCTTTATAGCTGATCAGAATTTAGGGAAAGGTTATGAATATCCAGTTTACCACAGAATACAGTGATCTCCCATAGGAAGGTTTTTCATTTAAGATTCAATTAAAATACTGGATCTTTTTTATTGGAACTTTCCACTGGCAATCCAAAATCTGTAGATTTCAACGAACAGGAAGTTTTCAATCACTGCACCAAGGAAACTTACAGTACATATTTATTGCATGAAGTTATCCACTTGTGATGTTTTATTTATAAAGGCATTGCTTGTTTATTAAAGGTGAATGAAATTTATGAATACACAACTTTAATAATCTCCTTAGCCAACTGAATCTTAAGTGAAAATTCAGAACTAGAGAACAACACAGAAACCCCAACAGGAAAAAGAAACTCGTTTTCATACTATTTATAACAATGTATAAATGACAGGAGGTAAAGTATTATGCAAATTTAAAATAAGCAAATCAATTCTTTCTAATTAATGGGAATTTATGAAATTCCACATGGACAAGAATCTACTTAATGACAACTATTAAAACATTTTTTAAAAGGAAATCCTTTAAATGATATGGTATGAACAACAAACATACTGTGGCACATAGACATGAGACTAACTCATGTTGAACTTAGTAGTAATAATAATAATTAAAAAAAGATTCAAACTGGGTGAGCCAAATGCTCATAATTCCTATTATGACAGCTATGAAGAATCTACACATGTTATCAGACTTCGGACACTGACATTTAAAAATCATATAAATGTTTCCAATATGGTTAACAATCTATGAAATGTATAGTGATGCCTCAATTTTGCATTTTTACAAAATCTTTACATCAGTTTGCAGTTTCCTTGGCAGCAGTGTATTTTGATTAACAGTGTTTTATCTTCCTGGTGTTTCTTTCTTACATCTTAGTACATTCAAAAAGTCTAAATGTTTAAAATAACATCAGCACAAGGTTAGTGGGACAACACAGATCAGAGTGTGGCCAGCATTGTCAAGAAAAATTACACAATTTAAGTATCATATAAACTAACCACCCCCTCACCCCCAACCCCAGAACAGTAATATGGACACCAAAAGATTTAATGAGACATATAAAAAAATAAGGCACATTTATATCTTGATATGGTAATCTTGATATAGAAAAACCCATCTCAGAACATTAATGTTCCAATGGGCTATCTAAAAAGATACCTTATGGTACCCCAAACAGGTTTATGGTACCCAGGGAATTACTTCTTGCTTTTTTAAGTGACAATGGAATAAATTGCACCTATCCCACTTTGTCAAGTAATGAAAATGTCTTTTTTTTTTTTTTTTTTTTAATACTACATACTGGCAGCCTGGGGTGATGGTAAGGGAAGGATGGATAAGGGAGGATGCAAAACAAGAAGTAAATTAGAGGAAGGTATGAAAGTTAATCATTCATATCACAAAGGCTCCTGGATTGCACTTCACCACAGAATTCACCTCTCCACAGTACAAAATAAGATAAAAAAATTTGTAACCTGTATGCATTATTGCAACTATTTGGCCATTAGCTATTACCCAACAGCTGTTTATCTCATTTCACTTAAATACTGAAATGAGATATTAACCATCATAATTTTAATAGAAATTGATCAAGGATCAGCAAATACTTTAATAACCATCTCACAACCCCAACAAAGACAAAATTAGCATTTAACCTGAGACTAAATCTGTTGTTGATACATTAACATCCTTAGATATTTCTTCTTTTGTTGCATTAATTTATACTGACAGTGGTGTTTCATGATAAAGAACTAAAAAATTGTTAAGAACATGGCTTTTGTAGGGGAAAAAAAAACTTGGTTAAAAGAAAATCACAGAATTCATGTTCTCACAGTATCCAGAAGCTGGAATAACAATGTGCTTCTTTATTGCACGTTAAATCAAGAAAATACAAAAGCTATTTCTTCACAATCCAAAACTGAAAGCCAAGTTCATCTCAAATGGATTCGGAATGTACTGATTTCCATGGGACTCATGTTGATATCACTTGTATTTCTGCTATCCGGAGGTGAATGCATCAAAGATAATGATGATGGTATAAGACTTTGAACAGTAAATTCATTAAATAGCTTGTGTACCAACATCTAAAAAAAAATGATAAAAAGTTCATATATTTAGATCAAATATGTAGAAAATTAAAAAAAATCCATAAGCCTACAAAATTTCCCACTATCTCTGCCCCATTACTTAGACATTTCCTTGCTTTATAGTAATCTGGATTTCTGTAGTTAAATTTAGTCAGCTTTCCGAATAAACAAATTCAGTGACATAGTAATTAAGACATTTATTAAATAATTACCTTGGACAAGACCCCATGGCAGGTGTTAGAATAGAGAAATTTAACTTAAATATACTTTGTTCCCAACAAGATTTTTTAGTACTTAGACATGTAACTAACTGTAAGGTTTAATTTCCTCACTTCAAGAATAAGACCCTCAAAAACTGAAGGGAAATTGGAAGAGAAAAATATTTAAACTATTGCAATTGCAGTGGTCCACTACCGATTACATATAAAATGTGAACTAATCTGTATTTTTATGTCTTTCCCGTCTTTTCTCTTTAACTTTTAGATCAACTGCGGTTGGAACAATAGAGGGTTTAGCTCTAATTAGATCAGGTATTCTTAACATTTTTTGTTAGTACCTTATCGAAAGACTGGTAAAACCTATCGACTCCTAAGAAAAATGTTCTAAATAATAGAAGGAAATGCTAAATCTCAGTTGCAGTTTAGTGAAGATAAATATTTAATTTTTTTCCTATCCAAACTCATGGATAGCCCTGAAATCTGTCCAAAGAACTTAGTTTAAGAAATATCGAAGTACATGCATGATCAACTGCTGGCTCTTTTGGTGAGTGAGTGGAGAAAACTGTGAAGGGGAAGATAATATGGAAACTGTAGAGGCTGCCAAATGGAAGATTGAAAACCACTGACATATCTTGAAATAGTAAAAACATTTTCAGTGTAACTCTATTATTAAAATATCAATTAACCAATATTTACCAGGTCATTAAAGAAACATATATTCTACTATATTCAGAGACCTGAGCTCAAATCCAGCCTAAAACAATGACTAGCTGTGTGCCCATGGACAAAGCACTTAGCTCTGTCTGCCCCAGCTTCCTTAACTTTAAAGTGCAGATAATAATAGTACCTATCTTCTAGAGTTGTTGTGAGGATCAAGTAAGGTATTTGTAAAGTTCTTAGCACAGTGCTGACACATAGTAGGGCTCTTACTAAATGCTTATTCCATTCCCTAATGTCCAGATAATCAAAGTAAGGCTAAGACAGAAGTTGTTTTTTAGGAATGTTAAAATAACCGAAGGTCACCAAGTTTATAATTTTCACCAAAAAGGGTCGAAAGAATCCATAAACTTTATTCAGATTTTGTGAACTGTCCGTAAACAAATAAAAAAAGTTTCAGAAGCAGCAATCATCCAGGAATATTTCTATAACAACATCCCCCTACTTATTACAGTAAAGTCCTATGATATTTTGTAGCTACAGTTTTCATGAAAATAAATGATTAAATTTAAAGACTCAGAACCTGAACCTTGACAAGTTAAACAGTACAGCATCTACACAAGAAAATGCTTCAAGGAAAAGAGGTGACTATTCTTAAAGTTCCCTGAGATAATAAATTCATTGTAAAATTACAATGTTAGAAGAAATTTCCTCACAGAGAGTTACCTACAGCAAAAAATTTCCCCCTTCTCTCTTCCAGTCAGGAAGACCAGGGTTCAATTCCTGCTTCAGACCTTTATGGTCTGTGTGTGTGACTCAGGAAAAGTCATTTCACCTCTCTGAACCTCATTTTCCTCATCTGTAAAACTTTTAAGTTTGCACTCAATGATCTCCAACGTCCCCTTCTAGGGCTAAACCTAAGAGACTGTAAACTTTGCTAGGTTGTAGAGTGAGGAGAAGGGAGTGACAACAAGGCTGGAAAGGTAAGATCCATTGTGAAGGGCTTTAAAAGTCAAAGAGAAGGGCCTGGTGTACGTCAGGCCAGACATGGGCTTAAGGAAAATCACTCTGGCAGCTATATACAGACAATGGAAATGGAGCTGAGGGAGACCAATTAGGAGGCCATTACCATAGATCAGAAAAGAAGTGATGATGGTGGTATATGTATAAATAGTGAGAAGGGAACAGAGGTTATAGACGTTACGGAAATAGAAATAGGAAGATTTGGCAACTGACTGGATATATGTGGTGAGGGAGAGTGAGGAATTGATGATAATGCCCAGGTTTCAAAACAGGGAGATGAGAAGGACAGTAGTGCCCTAGATACTCACTTGGAGGCAGCTAATTGGCACAGTGTGCTGGACTTTAAGTCAGGATGACTCGAGTACAAATCCTGCCTTAGACACTTAATAGCTGTGTGACCCTGAGGAGCAAGTCATAATCATTGTCTGCCTTAGTTTCCTCATCTGTTAAAAGGGGAAAATAATAGTACCTAACTTTTAGGGTTCTTGTGGAAATCAAATGAGATAATATTTGAAAACTTTAGAGCACTACGTATATGCTAACTTGCTATCATTTCTAGTCATTTCTAAATTATATAAATTATTCTAAATTATGCCTATGTATTCTTTCTCTTCTTTCTTACAAAGAACCAACTTGAACTTTGCCTTATCTTAACTTTTTTGGGCACTGCCAAACAATACTGATCTGAGTGTATACTGATTCCCTGTCCTCCCCAATGCTTTATGTATTATTTTTCCGGGCAGGGACTGTCTAGTTTGCTTATATTTTTATCCTGAGTGCTTAGCACAGTGCCTAGCACTATTAAGTAAGCACTTAATAAATATTTTTTCTTTCATTCAGAAACAGGAAAGTTTGGATCAGGTATGGGTTGGTGGGGAAGGAGGGAGAGAGAATACAATGAATTCTGTTTCAGGCATGTTGAGTTTGAGATGTCAAATACAGAGGATCTGAAGTATCCAACAGGCAGTAGATGATGTGGGAGTGAAACCTGGAAGAGTTTGGGGCTAGATATACAGATCTGGGAGACATACTATGAACCCTCTATGGCTGATGAATAAGTAACCCGAATGTTGCTATTATTTTCACATCATTACAGAACATTTCACACAATTATCTATGCCAGGAGGGAGAATTTCAAACACTTTATTAGTTCAGGAAAAAAACCTTTAAAACATACCTTTCCCTGAGTAAGTGAGCAAAGTAGTCCACTTCTGTTAGAAAATCTACAATCAAATCCCTTTCTATGAAGTATTAAGGCGGCCTCATCTAATGGTCCACTGTCTTCCTGGAAATAAAGAATGCATCAAATTAATTCATGACAGACATTAAAATAAACTTTTTATGAATGATGACATAGCAACTGCCTCAGATCTCAATATTCCTATTATAAATGCTAATGTTATTGAACATTTAATTTTTATTCAACATTTACTGAACATTTTTGTCTGCAGCTTTTTTCTTTCCCTCACCCAACCTCCTGCAACACCATCCTTTCAAAGGTGAATTGGGTCAGGAGACTCAGAATACAATCTTGGCTGATTTAACCACTCTTTCCCTCATATTATCATAATTCTTATAGTATCCAAAGCTCTTTAATTCTTTCTGAAAGTACTTCATATTCTGAATAAAGCCCATTATTTTTCCTAAAAAAAAAGTTCATTATTTGTTCAAATAAAGAACTTCAATGGAGTAAGTCTGATACACACACACACACACACACACACACACACACACACACATTAGCTGAATAAGGAACAAGAAAAGTTAGTTGTGATCTGGTCATTGAACAGTTTATCTTCTATTCTTAATTTAAATTTAGATTGCATTACTTATTGAATATCCATTTATGCGAATTATAGTAATATTTTCTCTTAAAAAAAATCTCTTCATTTTCACACCAGTGATATTTAAATGAAATTTCACTTATATACTAAGCAAACACTTTTTTTGGGCATAACAAAGTATGTAAATGGAGAACTGGTAAATATAACATTTGAATTCATATTGCAAAAAATACTCTTGTTAAAGAGTCAAAATACTGTTTTTGTTCAGTTGTTTTTCAATTGTGTCTGACTCTTCATGACTCCATTTTGGGTTTTCTTAGCAAAGATATTGGAGTGGTTTACCACTTCCTTCTCTAGCTCATTTTACAGATGAGAAACTGAGGCAAACAGGGTTAAGTGACTTGCCTGGGCTCACACAGCTAGTAAGTGTCTGAAGCCAGAGTTGAACTAAGAAAGATGAGTCTTCCTGATTACAATTCCAGTGCTTTATCCACTGAGCCATCTTTGTTTTATTATTTCGTGATGTCTCATGGCGTCATTAGCTTCCACATTCTCAATTCTAATTTTTAGGGAATGATTTCCTTAAATGAACTTTTATTACAACTTTTTCCATTTGGCCAATTCTGTTTTTTTTAAGGGGTTCTTTTCTTTTTTTTGGCCTCTTTTAGCAAGTAGCTGTCTTTTCATAATTTTCTTCCTTTATTCTCATTTTTCTACCTAATTTTTCCTCTACCACTCTTACATGATTTTGAAAATCAGTTGTAGTTCTTCTAAAAATTCTTGTTGGGCTTGTGTCTGGTTCATTTTTTTTTCTTGGAGGCTTTGTATGTAGTGGCTCCTTTGACTTCATTTTCTTCTTCTGAATTTCTGTCTTGCTCTTTCCTGTTACCATAGCTTTTCATGGTCAATTTAATTTTTTGTTGTTTGCTCATTTTCCACACTATTTCTTAATTTGGAACTTTATGTAAATGTTAGGATCTTTTCCCAGTGTGGGGAAGTGAGGGGCAGTGTTTCAAGTTTCTGGTTTTTTTGTACTGCTGTTTTCTGAGCTAGTTCTGGGGGTTTGGACCCAAGGGAGAAGGGGACTTCAGAAGCAGTATTGACTGTAATCCTAAGGGATAAGGGGCCCTTGCTGGGTAAAGTCCAAAGTGAAGACAAAAAGAGCAGTGACTGTACACCTTGCCCTAGATCACACCACTTTGGAAGGACCGAAAACTTGGGGCCAGAAGTGTTACTACCCCTCAGTGTTCCTGCTCCCTCTTGACTGAAAATGCTGCTCTTTGCCATTGAACTATGACCCAAAAGTGGGTATAGGTAATGGGGTTGCCAAACAGCATCTGATACTATGTCCACTGCTACTACCAGGGTACCTTATAATCTCTTTTTGACCAGTTGCAAGGTCCCCTTACTGTCTCTGTCTTGAGAGTTCCTGAAACTATACCATTTAGTGCATACATGTTTAGTACTCGTATTACTTCATTGCCTAGGACAGGGCTTCTTAAACTTTTTCCACTTGTGACCCCTTCAGGGCTTCTTAAACTGGGGGTCACAACTACTAGTTTAAGAAGCACTGGTCTAGGGTACATATTTAGCAAGACATAGTTTCCTTCCTTATATCTTTCTATTAGATCTATTTTGCTTTTGCATTGAGATCACAATTGCTATTCCTTATTTTTTTTTTTAACTTCAGCCGAAGCATAACAGATTGTGCCCCAGCCCCTAACTTTTATTCTATGTGTGTCTCTCTCCTTCAAACGTGTTTTTGTAAACAATATAATATAGGATTCTGTTTTTTTAATCCACCTAGCTATTCACTTCTATTTCATGGGTAAATTCCTCTCCATCCTATTTTTCTCCTTTAATAACTCTCCCTGCCAACACCCCAGTCCCCTTTCATCCTGTCCCTCCTCACAAGTGTTTTGTTTCTAACCACCGCCTTCCCAATCCACACTCCCTTTTATCAGTCCCCCCAGCCCCTTTTCTACTTCTGTATAGGGTAAGATAGATTTCTATACCCAAATGAGTGTATTTTATTCTCTCTTTGAGCCAAATCTAATGAGAGTAAGGTTCAAGAATTGCCCCACACCCCCCATCTATCATTTTAGGGCTAGATACCATGGATTTTTTTTGCTATTCATTGTCACAACTAGATGTCGACAACATAAAGAACAATACATGGGGGTGAGAACAAGGAAGGATATTTTTATATGTTAGCTTCTTTAAAAATATACATATTTTAAATGCCAGAAAATTGGGCTCTTTATGACAAATAGGTTTTTGTTTTTTAAAATGAAGTGCAGATGTTTCAATGATGCCTTAAAGGCTTCCAGTATAGATTTTAAAAATGAGATACAAGGGGCTTGATTTTCAAATGTAGAAGCAGGGAAAAGGGCAATTTGGAAAAAGTCCCTAGGGCTTACAAAAGGTTGAATCCTGGGTATGGTTATATCTGTAACATTCAGTAATTCTTTGTCTCACATTTATTTGTAAAGTCTTGAACCCTGGTGCTTGTCCCTATCCTGTATATACTTTTATTTTCTTGTTTATGTACACTTTCCCAACTTCCAGAAAATTTAAAATTGCCATGTTAAATGCAATCCTCCTTAATATTGTTCTTAAACTTAAAATATTTGTATTCTCTACTATTCACATCACTAATGAAATTATTGACATCCAAAGGTCCAAGCTAATCCCTTATTTCCTTCTAAGCAGATGCCAAATCAATTCCAAATGCTTCTCTTCTCATTTAAGAGTGGAGTCAAATCTCTAACCTGTTATTTTTTTCAATAGAAATTTCTCCATCCTTAAAAATATAAATACTTAATTATTAATAGAATTTAACTAAAAACATTCTTATTAAGAATGTCATGCTTCAAAGACACATATTAATTCTGAGCTTCCCTTTTTCTTCTGAACATACATGAAATGTATCACTGGATTCTAGTAACTGAATTTGATTATTTTCAGAAGGGAAATAAAAAAAAAAGGAAGAAACATATTGTGTATTTCTCTGACTTTCCAGGTATAGTATCTAGTGAGAAGGACTCAATATACCAAAAGATAATCTCTAAAGATGGTGGTGTAAAAGCAATGACTTGCTTGAGCTCTCCCCCAAACCCCTCCAAATACCTATAAAAAATGTCTCTAAACAAATGCTAAAGCAGCAGAACCCACAAAAAGACAGAGTGAAACAATTTCCAGCCAAAGACAAGCCTGGATGGTTGATCAGAAAGGTATATCATGCTGGGCTGGGAGAGGAGCACAGTTCGGCATGGGCACGCATGCTGCAGTGACCCTGGAGCAGGCCTCAGAGGACTGAACCATGGGCAGCTGTGGTGGTTACCAGACTTCTCAACCCACAAATGCCAAAGACAACTTAGAAGGTAAGTGGGAAAAGTCTGTTTCTACAGTGGTAAGAAAGAAAGATGGTGGGGTCCCAGTCCCATTCCCTGGGGTGGCAGCTGCTTCCTGAGCTTCTGGCCCACAGACTGAGGGGGAATCAAGTGGCTGATCAGAGGGGGATTGCACGAATCTCTCTGCTGGTGCAGGATTCTCTTGCTCTGCCCATGCTTGGATCTGGGTCACAGTTCTGGGTGGTGGTCCTGGGGCGAGAAGGAGTACTGGCATGGTGGAGCTTGTAGTGGCTGTGGAGAGGAAACCCTTCTCACAGTTCCAAGACAGAAAAGAGTGCTCATAGACCAGAGCACAGGCCAGGAAAGGAGTAAATACCTCGTCCCTGATCACAGCACCTTGAAAGAACTGAAAATTTACAGGTCCCTAGAAGTATCTCTGAAAACAGCTGCACAAAACTCCTGAAGCTTGGGACAGTACATTCTCCACAATGGAAACAGACCCCTACCTTAACAAAGAGTTTATAACTCAAGTAACTGGCTGAGATCATGAGCAAGCTGCGCAAAAACAGTCAAGACTATGTTATCTTACTTTGATGACAAAGAAGATCAAAACACACAACCAGAAGAAGACAACGAAGCCAAAACTCCTACATCCAAAGCCTCCAAGGAAAATATGAATTGGTCCCAGGCCATGGAGTCTGAGAAGCAAGTAAGAGAAGTAGAGGAAAAACTGAGAGTGATGTTAGTTGAGACCCAAAAAAATACTGAAGAAAATAACACCTTAAAAAACAGCCTAACCCAAATGGCAAAAGAGGTCCAAAAAGCCAACGAGGAGAAGAATGCCCTAACAAGCAAAATTGGCCAAATGGAAAACGAAGTCCAAAAGCTTACTGAAGAAAGTACTTCCTTAAAAATTAGAATGGAGCAATTGGAAGCTGGTGACAATTTGAGAAATCAAGGCACTGTAACACTAATCCAAAGGAATGAAAAAAATAGAAGAGAATGTGAAATATCTCATTGGAAAAACAACTGACCTGGAAAATAGATCCAGGAGAGAGAACTTAAAAGTTACTGGACTATCTGAAAGCCATGATCAAAAAAAGAGCCTAGACATCATCTTTCAAGAAATTATCAAGGAAAACTGCCCTGATATTTTAGAACCACAGGGCAAAATAGAAATTGAAAGAATCCACCGATCACCTCCTGAAAGAGATCCCCAAAGGAAAACTCCTAGGAATGTTGTAGCCAAATTCCAGAATTCCCAGGTCAAGGAGATATTGCAAACAGCCAGAAGGAAACAATTCATATATCAAGGAGCCAAAGTCAGGATTACACAGGACTTAGCAGCTTCTACATTAAGGGTCCGGAGGGCATGGAGTATGATATTCCAGAGGGCAAAGGAGTTAGGAGTACAACCTAGAATCACCTACCCAGCAAAACTGAGTATAATCCTTCAGGGTAAAAAATGGTCATTCAATGAAATAGGGGACTTTCAAGCATTCCTGTGGAAAAGATCAGAGCTGAATATAAAATTTGACTTTCAAATACAAGACTCAAGTGAAACATGGAAGAGGTAAATAGGAAAGAGACATCATAAGAAATTTATTAAGGTTGAACTGTTTACATTCCTGCAGGGAAAGATGATATTTGTAACTCATGAGTCCTTTGTCAGTATTAGGGTAGTGGGAGGGAAAAAATTATATGTATAGATAGATAGATAGATACATAGAAGGCACAGGGTGAGTTGAAGATGAAGGGGTGATATCTGGAAAATAAAATTAAGGAGTGAGAGAGGATTATACAGGGACAAGGAGAAAGGGAGAAATAGAGGGGAAATGGGGGATGGTGAGAAGGAATGAGTGAATCTTATTCTCATAGGATTTGGCTTAAGGAGGGAATAACACACACAATGGGGTATGGAAATCTATCTTACCCTTCAGGAAAATAAGGCGGGAAGGGGACAAGACAGCAGGGCATTGAGAGAGGGGAGGGCAGATTGGGGGAGGGGATAATAAAAAAGAAACACTTCTGAGGAGGGACAGGGTCAAAAGAGAGAATAGAATAAAAGGGGGGTAGGATAGGATGAAGTGAAATATACTTAGTTTTTCACCAACAGGACTACTATGGAAGTATTTTGCATGACTACACATCTATAACCTGTACCAAGATGCTTGCCTTTTCAATGAGGATGGGTGGAGAGGGAGGAAGGGAGAAAATTTGTAACCCAAAGTTTTAAAAACACACGTTAAAAATTTAAAAAAATAAAAAAATAAACAAACACAAAAGATAATCTCTACTACTCAATGAGAGGCAGTTTGGAGTCAGGAACATCTGTGTGTCAATCCTGACTCAAACACATAATAGTTGTGTGACTCTGGGTAAGTCACTTAACCTCCTTCATTCATAATTTCCTCATTTGTAAAATAGAGTCAATAGTAATATCTACATTGCTGAGATTTTAAAAGAAATATATCTAAATCATTGCACAAGCCTTAAAATGCTATATAAATGTCACACAATACTCTTATATAAATGTTAATATGTTTTTATCATTATTAATATTATTATCACTTAAAGAACAGGAGAGTTATAAAAAGCATTTTAATTTTTAAAGCATTAATGACTCATCCCCCAACACAACAAATGTAGCTGCCCTTTAAAAACATGTACTGTTAACATACCTTTGATTGTATTGTCCTTAGATTAACTAAGTGAATGTCACAAGGCATGGATGATACAAGTGGAGAAAATCCATTCAGGAGGTGAGGAATATTTATGTCTGGATTTATAGTCATTGTAATGACTGGATGATTTAAGAAAGAAGATGTTATGTGGCTAAGAAGTGAGGGATAACTGACTGACTTCTTTTCTTCTTTCTATTAGAAAAACAAAAAAATTAAATTAGTTGATAATTTAATATATTTGCATTTCTATACATGTTAAGAGTGGCACACATGCACACACACTTTACAATTATACTTTTTATTTCTATATTTACAGCCTTTTACCAAAAACAGCATTCCAAAATTTCACAAGTAATAGGATTAGACCTGGAGTTGAAAGGGACCAAAGAGGCCATTTAATTCAATCCCTTTCATGTTGTAGATGAGTAAATTGGGGCTCAGGGAGTATACAATGACTAGCTCAAGATCACACATTTAGTAAATGACACAGCTGAAGTTTGAACAAAGGTCTCATAATGCAAAGTTCAATGTGGGAAGGTTAGGTGCTTTTTCTACTGAACCAGAGTTAGGTCATTAAATCAACTTACAATCAATATAATAAAAAAAAAATCAATTGAGTTTTCATAAACACATTACAAAGAATACTTCAAACCCCTTAAAAATGATTTTGTAAGTAGAAACACTAACAACATATCCCACAACTCATTCATTCATTCGTCAAACATTTATTAAATGCCTATACTATGTGTCAACTGTACTGGACAAGGGAAACAAAACCAAAAGCAAACAGTTTCTGTCCTCAAGAAGTTCATCCAACTGGGGGTATGGGAAGAACAACATGAACAGTTAAATAAATACAAAGTAATTTCGAGAAAGAAGTAATCTAGCAACTAGAGGGATCAAGGTAGGGCTAACTGTGGAGAAGAGTCGGTTACACTGGTTTTTGAAGAGAATTAGGGATGCTAAGAGGCAGAAGTGAGGGGTGCAGCCAACACAAAGCCAGAGAGATGGAGATGGAATATCACGTACAGGGAACTGCGAGCAGGCAAGTTTGGCTGGAACCCAGTATGTGTGAAGGGGAATGATGTGGAATAAGCCTGAAAAAGCATGCTAGAGCCAGACTGTGATGGTCTTTAAATGTCAAACAGAGAAGCTCGTATTTTGTCTTCTTTTAAATTAAATTTTTTTTTCAATCAGCAAAAATCTGCCTTCTCTCCCTTCTGCCTCAACCACTTCCTCTCCCCAACTGAGACTAAAGAAAAATAAAAATCCTGCTACAAACCTATACAGTTAAGCAAAACAAATTTTTGCATTGATCATGTCCAAAAGAATATAAATTATATCCATATGTCTATAGCCTTCATTTTACATCTATATCGTATATGTGTGTATCATACATATATAAATAAAATGTGTATTATATCATGTATCTAGAGTGTAAAATGAGATATATATATATAGCATAATTATATTTAAATATATCTCATTCCACACTCTAGATATAATCAAAACATAATTATATAAATTATAAAATATATACACAATAAAATTTTATACACACATATACCCCAAACACATACAAATAATTCTGAACTCTAATTCTTTCACTTCTCTACCAGGAGGTAGGTAGCATGTTTCCTCATTAATTCTCTGAATAATAATAATAACTAACATTTATATAGTACCTATATGTCAGATACTGTGCTAAGTGTTTAACAAATATTATCGCATTTGATCCTCCCAACAACCCTGAGACATAGGTGTTATTATTACTCCCGTTTTACAGATTAGCAGATTGAGGCAGAGAGAGATCAAGCAACTTGCCCAAGGTCAAAGAACCAGTGTTGTATTTGAACTCAAGTCTTTTTGACTCTTGGCCCAAAGCTCTATCCACTGTGCCACCTAGCAGCCTCAAAAACAAAACAATACACTCTAAGTTGTCTGTTTTTACAATATAGTCCTGGTATAAACAGTTTCATTGGTTATGTTCACTTTACTTCAGTTCATAAAAGTCTTCCTAGGTTTCTCTGAAACCATGCCCTTTGCTATTATTTCTTACACAACAATCATATTTCATTGCATTTGTACATTATACCTTGTTCAGCCATTTCCCTAAATGAGGGGCACTGCCCTCAGACTCCCATTCTTCTGTCACTTCAAATAGAGCTTTAAATACTTTTCTGTGTGTTTAGCAAGAGTTTGTTTTGCTAAGCCTCCTTTTAATCTGCTTTCCCTTTAATTCTCCATTCTCTCTTCTCTTTCTTTTTCCTGTGGAGTGAAATTTATTTCTGGGGGGGGGGGGGGTGTATGTGTAGGTGTGCATGTTCTTCCCTCCCTTGATCAAATCAGATGAGGAAAGCTCAACTGTCAGCTGATCTCTTCCTCCTTGCCTACGTAGACTTCTACTCCAGCCCAAGACAACCTGGATGGTTAACCAGAAAGTGGAAAGGTCTGTTGCGCCTGGCTAGGAGAGGAGCGCAGTTCAGCGTGGGCCACACAGGCAAAGACTGGGCCTCAGTGAACCTGGAGCAGGCCCCAGGGTACTGAATCAAGGGGAGCAGTGGCTGTTTCCAAACTTCTCAACTCACAAACGCCAAAGACAACTTAGAAAGTCAATAGGAAAGGTCTGTTGGACCACAGTGAGAGAGGAGCTCAGTCCGGCCCCAGTCCTGGTGCAGCGGCTGCTTCCACAGCTCTCAGTCCACAGATAGAGGGGAGATCGCAGGTATCTCTTTGCTGGTCTGAGGCAGGATTCTCTTGCTGTGCCCATGCTTGAATCTGAGTCACAGTCCTAGGTGGCAGTCCTGGGGGAGGAGGAGCACTGGCGTGGTGGGGCTTGTGGCGGCGGTGGAGAGAGAATCCTCCTCACAGTTTCAAGGCAGAAAAGAGTGCTTGTGGTCACTCACAGACCAGAGCACAGGCCAGGAAAGTAGTAAACAGACCCCTTCCTTAACAAAGAATTTAATAGTCAAGTAATTGGCTGGAAACATGGGCAAACAGTGCAAAGAAAAAAAAAAAAGTCAGACCATAGAATCTTATTTTGGTGACAAAGGAGATCAAAATATACAACCAGAAGAATACAACAAAGTCAAAGCTCCCATATCCAAAGCCTCCAAGAAAAATGTGAATTTGTCCCAGGCCATGGAAGAGCTCAGAAAGGATTTTGAGACGAGAAGTAGAGGAAAAACTGGGAAGAGAAATGAAATTGATGCCAAGAAAATCATAAAAAACAAGTCAACAGCTTGCTAAAGAACACTCAAAAAAATTACTTAATAACGCCTTAAAAAATTAGACTAACCCAAATGGCAAAAGAGGTCCAAAAAAGCCAATGAGGAGAAGAATCCTTAAGAAGCAGAATTGGCCAAATGGAAAAGGAAGTCCAAAAGCTCACTGAAGAAAATAAGTTCTTAAAAATTAGAATGGAGCAATTGGAAGCTAGTGACTTTATGAGAAATCAAGACAATATAAAGCTCCTATTTGGTTCATTCTATTTTAGGAAGTTTGTTGTTTGAGCAAGGTTTTGCACCTCTTGTGCCAAGCTCTTAATTCCTTTTCCAATTCTTTCTTCCACAACTCTCATTTCTTTTCCATTTTTTCCCCCTCTAGCATTCTTATTTCATTTTTAAAAACATTTTAAAACTCTTAAAAAAAATTATTGCTTTTCTCCTGGAATTCTAATTGAATTTGTAGCCGAGTTGTTTGTTTGTTTTTCCCTTTTCTTTCCTTTGAGGTCTTGCTTATGTTTTTGCTTGCAGATAATTCTGTTGTAGATGTTTGCTTATAGATGTTTCTTCTTGATCATCATAATAGTTTTTGTGGTATGATTTTTTTTCCCGCTCATTCTTTCTGATTTCGACCTGATATTAGGGCTGGACTCTGTGCACTTCTGCAGGGAAGGTCTGGGCTAGTCTTGTTGCTGCTTTCTTGGGTTTTCAATGTTGTGTGATTTCAGGATCTCCAGAACAGCTCAGGCTAGCTCCCAAAATGATCTTATTAATGGTATAAAGTATGACTGCTGCCCCCCCACCCTGGTCTAAGCTTTGCAAGCCTGCCTGGGGTTAGATCTGTCCAAGAGTAGATTGCTGTTGTATTCAGCCATAATCCAACATCTGGGAAGCTCTGTTGATTCAGAGTGACAGAAATGCTGGCTCCCCTTGGGTCTGGGGGTTCCTGTACTGGTTATCCCTCTGAAGGCTTCAGATTGGGTTAGAAGCTAGAAGTGAGACTTTGCTCTGTACCTGGGGATTCAAGTCATATCTCTGCTACTTAATTTTGAGCTTGTTCCTCTCCGGCTAGGGCGTGCAACCACTGCCCTTGAATCACAGTCTTGTTGGCTCAGGAGCTATGACATGAAACTGGGTAGTGGGTAGCAAAGTTTCCAGTTGGCATCTACTCCTGCACTCTGTACATGGTGCCCTGGTGTGGGTCTGGGACTTCTTTCGCCTTGGTGTATAGCCTCACTGTATACTAGAGTATTTTACTTGGACTATATCGCCCAGAATGTCTACAAATCTCTGTTTCCCTATGCTGACCTGGCCCGGGAAAAATGACTCATTGTGATTTTTCTTGGGAGTTTCCATCAAGATTTGATCTGGAATATTTTCTGAATCTATTTTCTGAGAAGTTTTGGAGGGGAACTAACTGTACTTCAGACTATCAGTTTGACAGGGGTGTGAAGGGTGGATTGGAGACGGTTTCATTACTTCAAAGGACATTTTACCCTATTATATTAGACTCTACCATTTTCTCATGATTTTTTTTGTCTTACATAAGTAGATTATAACGTCATATATATCCATCTAAAACTATGTTTGCATAGCAAATATCATACTTTAGGGACTCAGCATACACTGAAGAAACAGATCATCTAAGCATAAAACATTAAAGATGATATATTTAAAAAATCTAATCTTTTTGAATTGTCAAACTACTGACCCATGCTTTGTTCTCATTTTATCAGAAGAGAAAAATGATTTTATATATATAAATGTTTGGGGAGTGCTGAGTACTGTCATTTCTACACAGTAATATAAATATATACATATATGCATACCTAAAAACACAAACATTAAATGGAATGGTTTCCTACCAGATTTGAAGATATACACTACATGATTCACAAATGTTAAGTCAGAATAAATATAGAAAATGTTCCATCAACTGACTTTAAATCAAATTTAAGCTAATTGGATCTAATCAAGTTAAAAAAAAAAGATATAGTGCTAGGCCTAGAAAAAGAAATAGATTATGTATATAGTTTCTTTAGTTACCAGCTAGGTTCCAAACAGAAATTTGAATGCATCTCCCATTACTAGAAAAAATTATTAGTATTCCAATAATAACTTCTGTGAAATTATGACCACTAGCAGCAGAGGCATCAAATGAAAATCCTAGTAGCTTACCAGTGTAAGGCATAAGGTAAAGAAAAAGTACAAAGAACTGATCATTTCTTTACTCCATAGTAGGTGAATGTGAAATTGACATTTGAGGGAAAAAAATAGGAATGATGAGGAGGGATCGAATCCCACCTTTGACACAACCTACATAATCTCACACAAGTCAATTAATCTTGGTTTAAGTTCTAGGTCTTATTCTCCTCATCTGTAAAGTGAAGAGGACTAGATGACCTCTCAGGTCTCTTCCAGCTCCAGATTTATCATCCTATGTTATCACAAAGTAACATACCCAAGGCTGATAGTCAACTGTAGTCAGGTCAACAAAATTACACAGCAAAAATATAAAGTTGAAAAAACAAAAACAAAAACAAAAACAAAACATGCCTTGAAATCTTAGACCTTTTAAAGCTGCTTACAAATACAGATTAGGTAGAATTGTGAATGAAAAAAAAACAGCATTCTCAAACATATATTTTCAAAATATCTGTTGATTTCATTGCTATAAGAATTTCCCAATGAGAAAATATCCTATGCCAATCAAAATCAGCACTTGCTCTGCAACTTGCTAGAGTCAAAGATTTGCCTGGGGCCCAAGAGGTTAAGTGACTTGCCCAGTGTCACAGCTGGTATGTGACAGAAGTGAAACTTGAACCAAGGTGCTCCTAACTCTGAAGTCAATTCTCTCTCTATAGTGCCATGCTGCCCCTCACATTATTATTATTATTATTAATTTTTTTTAGGCAATTGGGGTTAAGTGACTTGACCAGGGTCACACAGAAGTGTCAAGTGTTTGGTGTGAGGCCGCATTTGAACTCAGGTCCTCCTGACTTCAGGGCTGTGCTCTATCCACTGTACCACCTACCTGCGCCCCCCCCCCCCCCCCCACATTATTATTCATCAGTGAGTATAAGATGTGATCCCTTTCAATAATTGAAAACTTAGACCAAAATTACATGACTTCAAAATCTAGGTTAGAATTACAGAATGCTATGCAACAGTGAGTGGTTCTGGTGAAAAACAAAACAAAACCAAAAAAATGGCATAATAACGTGTTACAAGCACCTGTCTTATTGGTACTTGAGAATCAGGCTTACTAGACTGGCAATACAAAGAAAGAATTATCCCCTTATTTCTAAAAACATTCTTAAAAAAAATCTATTTGGTCTCACGATGTACCCCAAAGTTTGACCACTGAAATTGTCTAAAATCACATACTTTTAAAGTTGGTCAAATTTTTTTCAGAAAAAAAAAATTAAATGAGATGCAATGTAGCACAGCAAATTGTTCATATGTATGATATACAATTGTTCAGGAATATACAAATGTGTGTACCTGTGATATATACATATGTATTTATGTGTGTGCCAATAAAGTTCAATCTGCCTCCTAAGTTTCCTATCGGAGCAGAACATGCAGCTCTCAGAAGCACTCAGGCACAGGATGCATTCCCTGCTCTAGTCAGCCATAGTCAGAGAAGTTGGTGCAGTCTTTATAAACCGAGTCATTTCCTTCACCGACCCCTAAATCCCCTCAACTGCAACTAAGATACTTGATCTTCAATATTCTAGTGCTGCTCTGACCAGTTTTACTTCACTAATCACTGAACAGGAATGGGACAAAGTTTCTACTGGACTTTGGCTAGACTGGTCCAGGCTAGGACCAGAGGCTCAGATACCAAACCTCTTGAATGCAGAACCTTTTCTAAGAGTAGAAGGATGGAGAAAGAAATGGCACAGTATCTTTTGCCAAGAAAATCCCAAATGTAATCTTTTTTGCTCTCCTTGAGAAATAAGAGTATGAGAAGCTTTATTTACAATTCCATTTTCTTTCAGAAAAGATTTCATTTCTAACCACAGCAAGAAATGACTCAGATGTTTCCTTTTTCTTTCTTGTTGCCCTTGGTTAGAGGAAAGAATATTCCCGTGTGCAGAGGGCTCAGCCAACCTAAGTAAGTAGGCTGGTTTCCCCTTTCCTCTAGTTCCTGACAGAGAAGAGACACTGCCTTCTGCTTTTTTTTGTTTGTTTGTTTAAAGGCAATTGGGGTTAAGTGACATGCCCAGGGTCACACAGCTAGTAAGTGTCAAGTGTTTGGTCTGAGGCTGGATTTGAACTCAAGTCTTCCTGACTTCAGGGTCAGTGTTCTATCCACTGTGCCACCTAACTTGCCCCCTGCCTTCTGCTTTGCATAAGACTCTTAAGAGTGTGAGTCCATCAAAAAATATTACATATTCTCATTCTGTGGCTAACAAATTCTTACTTCTTCCTCTACTAATCTTGGTGACACAAAATTATTGGCTGTGTAAGTGAAAACTACCTCTTTATTCTTGCTACCTCTTCCAAAGACAACCCTATCCAACTCTGCCCTACCTTCAATTGTGTCTTCTGGAACCTCCTTCTGTCAATCTATCTAAATTGTGGTGGTAGTTACCTGCCCTAAGACACTCCGGTCTCCTTGGTTCAATCTTCCTCTCTTTGTCAACTCTTTCCTTTATGCTAGGAGACTTTTATACACATTATAATGTCCCCTCAAACATCCTTGCCTCTCTAAACTCATCATCACTCTACCCTAGTTAGTGAAAAAAAAAAAAAAAATTACTGAGCATCTAATTATGTTAAGCGCTGGGGATACAAAAAGCATCAAAAGACAACCTGTTCTCAGGGAGTTTATAATCTTAGGGAGACAATGAAACAGGTAGAACAAATCAAACACGTTGAATGTTTGAAAGGCAAATGTGAAAGAAGATTTGAGATTGGAGATCAGTAGAGAAGTTAGAGCAAGATAGGTAGATCTGAGAATCACCAGCAGAGACGATAAATGAATCCATGGGAGCTGACAAGATTAACAAGTGAAGTATTATGGGGGGGGGGGGGGGGTCTATGACAGAAACCTTTGGGATACCTACTGTTAAAGGGAGGATCTAGCAAAAAAGACAAAAAAAGTAGTCAGATAGGTGGGAGAAAAACTAGGAAAGAAGTGCCAAAAACTCAAGAGAAATAAGAATATCAAAGAGGAGAGGGTGATCAAACAGTGTCAAAGGCTACAGAGGAGTCAAGGAGACTGAAGATTGAGAAAAGTCCAATGAATTTTGCAATTAAGAGATGGAAAGTTTTGGTGTAAAGATGAGATCAGAAGCTAGATTTTAAAGAATAAGAGAATGAAGAGAGAAAGTAGAGGCACCTCTTTTAGTGTGTTTCACACACTGATATGGAACTAATCGTGATCTCACCAGCAATCCATGTGCTCCACTTTTATGATCAAGGACTCTGACATTACTGACCACATGCTCCTATCTTTTCATTTTGCCCTGTGTCTTATTTCCTCTAAATCTATTTTTCATCCCTTCTGTAACTTCCAGGACTTACATCCTTTGGTGCTCTCCTGAGGCCACAATTCCTATTTTGGCTTCACTTTCTTCCCTTCCCAATCATGATAATCCTATAAATTAATCAATTCAACTATATGCTGTCTTCTACTCTCCAGTCTCTTGCCCTATTGTTGATCACAACTTGCCAAACCCCAGTTGGGATTAGTACCCCTACCATTTCTCTTCTTGACTTAAATAAGTCACATGATTGTGTTGACTGAGTCAGCTACAAATTTTCAATATTCAATCTCATCTGAGCCCCCACTGTCACAATGAAATAATTTCACTCTTCTTTAATTACCTAAGGAGCATCCCTCAGTGATTGTTCCAAATTTTTTTCTACTCTCGAGCCCCTTGCCTCACAAGTTACTGACAAAATAGAGGTTATTTGCCTTTAAATCCATTTACTCCAACTCAAAATCTCTTGACATCTCCTTGTTCTCTCCTGCTATGGTCTTTGATTAACAGTTGAACCTTTTAGTTCTGTCAAAAGTCAACCCCTCTGAAGTATCACTTTTTTCCCCTTTCTTCTAGTAAAAACCTTTTATTGGTTGTTTATTAAAGATTAGTAAGACCTGTAGATTTAACATCCTTCAGAGTTTCATCTCAGCTTGCCTTTTAGGCTTATTTAATGCTGTCTCCTTTCAGATGTCCTTAGATAGGTAGGTAGGTAGATACATAGACATAGATACATAGATGCCCTGAACTTCACCCAAATTTGTTTAATTAAGTGAAGGAAATGAGAATAGTTTAGAATCAAAGCATCCTTCCAGCATTTATAATATTTCAGGAGAAATATTTTAAGGTCTGTATTGAGCATAAATATTTCTTGTTCCTAGTTAAATTTATTCAAATTGACTAAAGCTAGAAACATTTATTTGACCATCCTGAGTCTGGAAGCAGAAAAGTCCAGTAGCTTGCAATCATAGGATTCAGTCTTAAATATTTACCATCAGCTTCCCCTAATTTCTCAAAAGTATCTTGAAGAATACAAAGACTAGGTTTAATAGGACACTAGTGGCAACAAACAAGGATGAATGAGAAGATATCACTAGGTCACAGATTTGGAGCTGGTAAGGACCTCAGAAGCCACCCAGTACATCCAAATGTCCTGTGGAATGGAAGGTGTTGGTCTTACCAAAGCAGTTTTATCAAATAAGGAGTTTTTTTTTCCCTAGTCCACTTTATCAAACACTGAGTTCTTAGTGGCTACTGAAGTTATCTGAGGTGACTGAAGTCTATTATTTCTGATTCTCTCTTGTGTCTAGTCTGCTTCATTGAGCTATTTCTCTATTTCTTTTTTAACCAACACCAGATGGTTTTACTGAGAGCTGGTTTATAGTATATTTTGAGATCTGGATGTGTTGTTATTTCCCCTTCATCTACTTCTTTTCATCATTTTCTTTGGTATTCTAGATCTTTTTTTTTTTTTAAATCAAATGAATTTTATCATTTTATAAAATTCTATAAAGTTTCTCCTAGGTAATGATCAGTATAGCATTAAAAATGTAAACTGATTTTGGTAGTATTGTCATTTTTATTATATTGGCATGGCGAATTTTAAGTTGTTTTACATTTCTTAAAGGAGCACTTTGTAACTGAATCTATACAAGTCTTTCTTGTGCTTTGGTATGTTGATTCCCAGATATTTTATGCATTTTGTAGTTGTTTAGAATGTTATTTCCCTATTATTCCTTCCTCGGTTTTACTATTACTACATAGAAATGTTAATGACTTTTGAGGATTTATTTTGTAGCCTGCAACTTTGCTAAAGCTATTATCTAAATTAGTATCTCTGTTGATTTCTTAGGGTTTTCCAAGTCTACCAACACATCATCAGTAAATAAGGATAGTTTTACACCTCCACATTACCTATCTTTAAATCTTTAATTTTTTTAATCTTGTCTTAGGGCTATTGCAAGTATTTCCAGAAGTATATCAAATAATAATAGGGAGAGTGGCACTCTTGCTTCACTCTTATATTTACTGTAAATTGTTTTAGTGTATCCCTATTGCAGACAGCTTTGCTTTTGGTTCTGGATAGATGCTTTTTTTTTTTTGATATTAAAAAAGAAGGTCTTTCTATGCCTGTACTTCGTAGGGTTTTTAGCCTATTGAGATGATCATGTGGTGGGAGTAGTAGACTTTTAATATGAGTACAATCTAATACTATTTTTTAGAATATCTTGGTACCCCAAATACCAGAACACCTCAAAATATAAAGTCCCCAAGATTTTCATCAAAGAAAAAGAATTACTATTTGATCAAAACAAGCAAAAAATGTGACACGTAATTCTTACCATGTTAATTCCATTCCTTTTTTCTAATAGAATTCGAAATAAATTAGCTGTAATCTTGTTATCTTGTACACCTTGTCCAAGCCCACGATAATCATCTTGCATGAGTCGACGATCCATGACTACTTCAATCTGTCCTGAAAAAGAATCAATGTTTATTTTGATAACTGCATTGCATACTGGCTGCAATGATGGATTAATCCATATTTGTACTTATTTGTATCACTAATGTCCATATCAAGAATTAAACTGATTATATATTATGCCACCTAATGGCTACCCATGTGGCAGAGTGGGGAGAAGGTTCAAATCAGAGTCAAGAAGTCTTGAGTTTAAATCCTATTTCAGACAAGACTTAGCCGTGTGATGCTAGACAAGCCATTTAACATATCTTGATTTCCTTGTGTTTAAAATGAGGACAATACAGCACCTATGCCATAAGGTTGTTGTTATGAGGGTCAGAAGAAATAACGTGTGTAAAGCACACTGCAAATCTAAAACTCTATATAAATTCTATTATTTTATCATTATTATGCTGAATATTTATGAGGTAGTGTGTCACAATGGATAGACAACTGGTTTTGGAATGAGGAAGACCTAGGCTCAAATCTTGCCTCTGAGATATACTGACTTCTGTGATCTTGGAAAAGGAGATCAACCTTTTAATGATCTGAGTAATTTACCAGTAAAGATTAGAAGTTTGGAGAGAAGGTGTTTATCTGCATTGGAAGAGGACATTTCTCTCCAGAAATTTCTTATACCAACGAAATCACATTTGGTCAAAAATCTACGTTTTATCTGAAGAACTAAAAGTAATTTAAAAGACAGGGTTGAAAATATAAGTATGCAAACAACAAATGTTCAAAAAAGTTTAGCAACTAGTACATCTGAAATGGACAAATTTTTACAATTCATTGAAGAAAGTTCAGTCTATAATATATAATACACATATTATATTGTATATGTGCTATATACTATACTATGATAATATGCTATATTATAAATAGTAAAAACACATATAAAGATGTTAAATATTTTTTGATAAAGTGTTAAGCTGCATCAAAGGAAAAAGGAGTAATGTATGTTCTTCAGTCTTCAAATTAGGAAGGCATGGGTTCAAGTACCACCTCTGACACAAACTGACTATATGACTCTGGTGTTTGTGTTTGTGTTTTTGTCTTGTTTTGTTTTGTTTTTTTTGGTGAGGCAATTGGGGTTAAGTGATTTGCCCAGAGTCACACAGCTAGTAAGTGTTATGTGTCTGAGGCTGCCATTTGAACTCAGGTCCTCCTGACTCCAGGGCAGGTGTTCTATCCACTGCACCACCTATCTGCCCCATGACTATATGACTCTGGAGGGAAAAAATCACTTAAGTTCTCAGTATTCTAGGAAACTAAGACAATAAGATGCAGATAAAATGTTAATCTGCTTTGGTAGATTGTTGTTGTTTGTCCTTCTTTCTGGGAGAGGATCAGTGACATCAGTAGGGTGATGTCTTGACTTGTAAGGGAATTAGATTTAAGTGAGGCAGAACTGCGCAGTCATCAGCCTCACTCTTTCCTCCAGTCGTCTAAGCCCAGTGGCAAGACACAGGTCAGGATGACTTGAGATGGCTCAGGATGCAGTAGGAGACCTTGGCTTTTTTAAGCTAAGATTTTTTCCCAGGTCTCAGTTTGTCTGAAGCAACACCCATTCAGTGATTTCAGGCTAGGTAAGAACTGAGACAAAAGACAGCCTAGGTTGCTTACTCAAAAGAATCAATCTGGGATGGGAAGACCTTCAGGGTTTCTAGCCAGAACAGAAATAATCTTCATTTACACTTGCTCTGAGTCATCAAAACCCAACAATGAGCAAGTGAGGCTTGGGCTGGGAACTGCTTGGGGGGGTGGGGAAAGGATATAGTGAACATAATTCTGGATTCTCAGTAATTTCTTGGCCTTATTCTCTGCATTGATAAAATGAAGGGGTTAGACTTGATGATTTAACTCCTTTGTTTTCTTTCTTTCCATCCTTTTTGTCCCCACCCCTTCCATTTTTAACTAGCCAAAATATAGAACTACTGTATACTTCAAAATATTTATAAAACATTTAAATAAAATTTTATGTTCCTATCTTAAAAGAACTCTCTCTCTTTCTCTCTCTCTAGTAACAACGCACTTTTACCAAAGGTGAAATAGCATACTTGAATCTTTTAAAAAGTTAAGAGAGGAAAAAAGAGTACATACCATTTTTCAAACTTGCAACACCTAAAGACTGGGCAGAAAGAAGTGTCAAACGAAACCCATCATCTTGGATATAAGCCATTGTTGTCATTGGGTAGATATTTGCTTGAAGAGGTAATTTGCTCATTGTTAGTCTAGGCTGTATCTATAATGCAAAAAGTTATCTTTAGCAAATTCAGGTGATATTCACATACTTATCTGATGGAAATCTGAATGTCTTTGTATTAACAGTGATGCATTTCTGTTTTACAGACAAACAGCACAACATCATTTCTGGTTCAAAGAACTTTTTTTTTTTTTAATGAAATTCTCTTTAAAGGAAATTGAGTGCAAAAGACAAAGAACTGCTGCCATAAGATTTGTGAGAAAGGTGGAGGCGTTATAAGAATATCAGAATATTCCTAGTTTTAAAAATAAGGCTAAAAAGGAGCAGGAGTATTCAACAAAGCGTTAGAATCTTAATATTTGCATAAAACAAATTATAATAGGATTACTTTTTTTATGATCTAAGCCTGGAATATTATACTTATAATGAACACTAAACAGAATAGCTAGATACCCAAGTTTAAAAGCATACATTATAATATTTTTTTAAAAAATCACTATTTACCTTAAGTTGGTTTACTACAAATACATATCAGTTGTCATAGACATGTTAAAATGCTTGCTATTTTTATTAATATTTTGTGATTTTTAAAAACAAGTACTAAATAACTATCAATTACTATAGTGAATTAAAATCAAAAAAATATTTGTACCTACATAACTCTTCAATACTTTATTTCATCCATAAAATGAGAGCACTGAACTAGGAGATGTCTAATTTCCCTTCTAACTAAATTTTAAATAAATTCGGTGATCAGAATATTGGCCCTTTGAATACCAAGCTCAATTTACTTCCTTCAATACTGCCAATTAAATTCAATAAACATTTATTAAGCACCTACTCTATAAAGTCACTACACCAGATGCTAGGAATACAACTGCCCTCTCCCAGGTTATATTCTCCTAAGCAGATAGAACTTGCACTCATTATAAGGGATAACTCAAAGAACTCAGGTCTCCTGTTCTGGTGGGTTTTTTTTTTTAATGTACTTTATAGAGTTCGTAAAACAAGAAAAGCTCTTAATGTAATTACAATAGCTCAGGGCCCCGTATTAGGAAGAATTCTAAGATTGGGATAGAAGATTAATGCTTTATCTTAATTTAATTCAGTGTGTAGCTTCAGAATGGTTATTCCTTGTTCTAAGCACAAACTAAGTATACGACATATGCCTTACTGACTGACACTAGACTTCGTCATGTATTAAGCAATCATCTATTTCTCCCATCTCTACCAAAGCTGAGCTCTCTTCTCTCTCTCATTGCTCCTATGGCTCTGCTCCTCCCCAGCTATGTTTGTTAAGTCTCAGTGGCGGTAAGGATGCCATCTCTCCCATTGCTACTGTTGTTCGGCTCATGTTCTTTTTCCTCTCAGTTTGTTCTTCCCAGACTGTCTGAATCTTTTTCAAAATTTTCCACCATGATTCAAAACTGTCTTCTAATTCAAAGAGTACAACAGTCGAAACTGCATTCTAGGATGGGAAGGAACATTTATCCCTCTAAACTATAAGTCCATAATACTTGTCAGTTCTCAAACCCTCCTACACTGGAAAATCTTGGATTTTGGCTTTATCATTCCAGGGTCCATTTATAGTTCGATGATTCTTTTAGCACGTGGTCAGTAGATTCCTTTAATCTTCACTGTCTTGAGGTAGTAAGGTATCTGGGTAGATTTTTTTTTTTTTAATGATTATGGCTTCTGGATTTTTGACTGATCATGGTTTTCAGGAAGTTGAATGATGCTTAGATTTTCTCTCTGACCTGTTTTGTAGGAAAGTTATTTTTGACAGTAGATGCCTTACATTTTCTATTTTTTTCAATCATTTAAATGTTTTCTAATAATGTTTATCTCATGTAGTAGTTGAGTCATTTGCTTTATTCTGTTTTCCAGAGAGTCCACTACTTAGTTGGCGTTTTCCAACTTCTGTGCTAAGCTATTCATTTACTTTTTTCCTCTTTTCAACTCATTCATTTTTGTGATATGCTTCATTTTTCTCAACAATTTTTATAATCAAACTAGTCATCCCCCCCACCCCCACCCCAGGCACAAGATTCTGTTCTCTCATTCCATTGATCAGTGTTTTCTATCTTTTTCTGTTTACTCACATTTTCAGTCTCAGATTCTGTATTCTGGCCAGTCCTCTTCAACATGATTTTTTTTGGGGGGGTGGGGGGGGAGACGGGACTAGGCAATGAGGTTAAGTGACTTGCTCAGGGTCACACAGTTACTAAGTGTCAAGTGTCTGAGGCCTCATTTGAACTCAGGTCCTCTGACTCCAGGGTCAGTGCTCTATCCACTGCACTACCTAGATGCGCCTCCCTCCAACACTCTTAAATGGTTTGGTCTTGTCCTCTTTGTAGTCTGGAGATAGCTACCACTGCTAATCTTGGTAGGGGAGTGGCTATTGGATCCCAACCCTCTTCCTCAATCCCTGAATTCTACTTAAGTCTCCTGGTAGTTCACTGGGTATTTATGTCTGAACTAGGCATTTTTTTCCCAAAAAGGCCTCAGTGGGATACTGGATATCGTTTTGGGCTCAAGCTTTCTATGTAAACCCCATATCTAGCACTCAAGTGCTAAGCTGGTTCTATCTCCTGTGTCTGTGTTCAGTGATCTGTGAGTGTTAGTTCTAGCCCCGATTCTATTCTAATGGGTCAGGGGCAGGATCTGGTTTCAGGTCCCTGATTATT
This sequence comes from Vombatus ursinus, assembly GCF_900497805.2. NCBI lineage: Eukaryota > Metazoa > Chordata > Mammalia > Diprotodontia > Vombatidae > Vombatus > Vombatus ursinus. Next base: position 9,095,188 of record NW_020954570.1, on the reverse strand, counting down.
GGAAATAGTGCTTGTTTATGACACTGTCAAGTTTCAGGTCTATTTGCAGGAATTCTCACTGGTTTCCTACTTTCTCCAATTCTACTGGCTTCTGGCAAGGTTACTGGAATGACCCTTCTTCCCCACCTCTACCCTTTCTGCTTCTCTGTCCTGGTACCAGCTTCCTTGGATTGTTCCCTCTACCTGCTTCCAACCTCTTATGACCATCTTTTTCTGCTGTTCCACACTAGATGGATGAGCTCATTTCTGAATCTTTTCATATTTCTGTATCACTGATTTTTTCTAGGACCTTTTTGGTTACTTGCTGAGGTTTCCATGGGAAAGCTGAGCTTCTCTAGTATATTTCATGTTACCCCCTCTTACATGGAGACCCAAATACACTTTTAAAATCAAATGACACAGCAGGATCTCATGTTCCCTATACTGTTAGTCTAGATTATAACTTGTTCTGTTTTGTTTTGTTTTGTTGTGGGGAACTTGTAGAATAGAAACTCTCTACTGAACAAAACTATCTCTAACACAGTCTTAGAGAGATGACAGGAGTGCTAAAAGATGGGAAGACTTAACCATGACCGAGTAGCTTTTATGTGACGGTGCAGGGCTTGACTTTGGAGCTTTCTTACTACAAGGCATCTTGCCCTCTGCTCTGCTGCCTATCTGAAAGTTAGTTGGATACACATAAATATTTGGCATGTGGCAGAAAATTATCTGAAAAGTTCACATTTCTTCTTCCTCTTTGAATTAAGTTTAGTTTTATTTAGTGAATATAACATACTCATAATCATTTGTAGAAGATTGGAAAATAGAGATATGGGTTGAAAATGAGAGGGTGGGAAGTTTAAGAACTTCCTGGCATGGGACAGAGAATAAATTAGAGAGGGCTACAAGGACTTTTATGTTGCAGCAAGGATCTAGTTGAAACTAGATAACATAAATTTGGAGTGGACCAAGTTAGCACAGCTGCAGATCCATTCACAACATGTAAGTAGGCACAAAAAAAGGCAGATGGTGAGAGTAATTTGCAGCTGAGGTTTGGCAAGTTGTGAGCAGTGTGATAGGATAAAGGGACAAAGAACTAGTAATTACACTAAAGAGTCAAATTGCTTTACTAAAGAGTTAAGGGAGGGGGAGAAGGGAGATGGAAGGAAAGAAGGAAGGAGGGAGGGAGGGGGAAAGGGAAGAAGGAGTAACAAGAGGAAGAAAGATGGGGCAGCTAGGTGGCGCAGCGGATAGAGCACCAGCCCTGAAGTCAGAAGATCTGAGTTCAAATCTGGCCTCAGACCAAACACTTGACACGTACTAGCTGTGTGACCTTGGGCAAGTCACTTAACCCCAATTGCCTCACCCCCCCCCAAAAAATATAAAAAATTTCAGTGTAAATGCATACTATCCCTTCATCTATTTAGTCCAATTTTGGGAATATCATATAGTGGTTTTACTTTTTTATGTACAAACCTGTTAACTAAAAATTCAGCTTACATGCATCAGACTGGTTAAGGTGACAAAAAAAAGGAAAATGACAAATGCTGGAGAGGTGTGGGCAAATGAACATACTCATATACACTGTTGCTGGGTCTGTGAACTAATCTAACCATTGTGGAAGGTGATTTAGAACTACACCCCAAAAGTTATAAAACTGTACATACCTCTTGACACAGCAATACTACTACAATGGCTACACTTTAAATAGATCAAAGAAAAAGGAAAATGACCTATATGTACAAAAATATTTATATATAGCAGCTCTTTTTGTGATGACCAAGAACTGGAAATTGAGGAAATGTGCATCAACTGGGGACTGGATGAACAAGTTGTAGTATAACAATGTGATGGAATACTATTGTGCTACAGGAAACGATAAAGAGGATCAGTTTAGTAAAACTTGAGAAGTCTTATATGAACTAATGCAAAATAAAGTGAGCAGAATCAGGAGAACAAATTACACAGGAATAGTAGTAGTATAAAATTAACCAACTGTGAAAGACCTAGTAATTCTGATCAATACAATGATCCCTCACAATTCCAAAGGACTCTTGATAAAAATGCTATCAAATTACAAATAAAGAATTGATGGGCTCTGAGTGCAGATTTAAGACTATTCCCTCTCTCAAGGAACAAGGCTAATATAAAAATATGTGGTATGTGACTTCATATGTGTGATGAGTACTATACTTCATGCCTTCTCGATGGGGAAGGAGAAAGTGGAGGAAGGGAAAAAATTTGGAACTGAAAATAAAATTTTAAACAATTAAATTTTAAAAAATAAACTTTTTTGAAAAAATCAGTATACTTTAAAATAAAAGCTTACTTTTAATCTATTTCTTTAATTGCTACCAAATTAACAACTGAACCATTACTAAATAAACATTACTAGTTTATGCATTATACTTCTACTTTAAAGAGAATAGTTACCTGATATCCATTTAGGTCAGTATAAAATCTTTTTTGACTGTTTAGGTCAGAAGAAATTCTCATTGCAATCTCACGGTTATATTCTCCTCTGATGTCCAAAATATTGGCAACTTCCACAGATTGGCCTTCTATTCCTGAATTTCAAACAATATATTACAGCTTGTCAAAAAGATCTTTATCTTTTTTCTTTAAATAAAATACTGAATACCCTTCCAAATAGCTGATAACTATTTTTAACCACATAGTCTTCTTCAACCTGAAAATATTACTATATAACATAAAATTTTAACTGTTTACTATAAAAAAATTTCAATTTTATAGAATATATGACTTATTAGAATACATGAATGTCCTTCAAAGAATTATAACATATGGTATATACACATGCGTATGTGTATGTATGTATGTGTCTATATATATGACTTGCAGTCTGGCCAAGAATCCACATTAATATAAATAAACTTACTGGTATAACAATGCTGTTTAAATATGAAATCCTGCTTAACAACCTCAACTATATAATTTCTGAAATAGTACTGATGCATGATCTACTATAACCATACAGTGCTCACACCATGCAAAGGCATTACTAATGAAATCAATAATATTTTTAAAAATGTATTGTCATTTTAAGGGAAAATTTTACACTTTTCACTTCTTAAACGCTAGGTCAAAAAAATTAGCAAAGATTAGGAACTGGTCAATATTAAGGGTCCAGGAATCCTAGGTATTCCCCCTGGAGAGGAAAAGTGTGAGCATAAAGTATAGGAAATATACAGAAGAAAAGAAGGACAGGGCTTGAGAAGCTGCAGATATACGTTCCTGACTCCACTAAGTTGAGCTAGGTGTGGAATTAAAAAGGACCAAGCACAACTTCTGCACTCCTTCCTAATCCCCACCCCTAATACTTTTAGGCATCATATTTCCAAATAGGAAGCCTCACCCATTTTCCTATCATTTCTTCTTTACTTTCTTTGACTAGAAATTATCATAAGTAAAAAACAAAGCTGAATGTGTTTGGGAAAGACAGCTTACGCTAAATTTGAGTTCCAGCTCTGTACCTGGGAGAAGAGCCAAAGAGGTGATAAGCATTTGGAAAATATGTGTTGTATATATAAACTCAACTTGTCTAATGCAATTCACAAAGCATAGTATTTTATGGTGTTTCTCAGGTGTCTAATAGATTTTATGACAGTGCAGATCCTATTCTCTTTCTAGTACATGATTGTATTATTCCAACCTACAAATCCAGAATGTCAACAGAAAGCTAATATTACTGATTTTAAGCCACCAATATGCTCCTGAAGTGGAAATCATGTCTGTGATTCCCATGTGAAATTAAAATTACTCTTGCTTTGGAATAAGTTTTGTTTTTGTACGACTGCTTAGCACAACACCTGGAGCTTAAAAAAATGCTTACCAAATGAATGAACCAGAAGGCTAAGAGCACAAGGAAGAATAAGGGATTTCAGAGAACTTTTTAGGAAGGTCATTTATCTTTTTTTTTTTTTAAATTTTACCTACTCCCCTCCCTTTTCTTTAAGCAAAACAATTTTATTATTAACACTTAGTTTCAGGGTTGGGGCAAGCCAAAGCATCTTGATGAGCTCAGGTCAGGCTGGCTAGAAGATGCCAAGACTACTGACCAGGTACTCGTCCCATCCAGCTGGGAGTTACAGGGGGTTACTACTTGCAGGTGTTACAGTTGGTCATGGGTTTGCATAGCCATCTTTTTTCTAAGATTAGCTTCTTGGCCTGTCAATTGAGTTTCAACCTAGATACCAACACTTCCAACACTTCCTCCTGTGCTTCAGGAATGCTCTTATCTCCTCATTTCTGGTTCTTGGAAATCCTTACCTCCCTTCAAGATGTAACTCAAGTTCCATTTTCTACATAAGGCCTTTCCTGAAACCTCCACATATTACTGTTCTCCTTGTAGTTTGTATGTTATTTGGATATAGTTTTTTTTAGATATTTTGTACATATCTGTGTGTGTTTTTCCTGAGTTGAATGTAAGTTCCATAAGAGCAGGTAATATTTTATTTTTGTTGTCAGTGCCTAATACAGTGACTGGCAGAGAGCAGACAATGAATAAACGTTTGATGAGTGAACTGAATTATAACAGGCTTCACCTCTAATTCCAACCAGCTAACTCATAAATAAATTATCTTTCATCACAAGGTATACAACTTAAAGATATTAACTGGCTGAAAAGATCTATTACAAGTATCAGGGAAAAATATTTCAATCACATTGTTGACCTGTGCCAAAAGGTAAGTAGTGAGGTCAACAAAGTTGTGAATAAGGATTTCTAGTTCTATTCCAAAGCACAAAATACTTCCCTTTCATTTCATTTTCATTTTCTAGAAGAAAGCTTTTATAAGTAACAAGGAAAATACATCATCTTAAACAATTTCTGCAAAAGAATCAATTACATAAAAATATTTAGTACAACAATGTAAAATTGCAGGGAAAATGAGAAAAAACTGGCAGTCAGACCCAATGGTCTAATGGATTTTCAGGCTTTTCATATTGCTGAGAAAGTGAGAGGAAGCAAGTATAGTGGAAAGAGTGCTAGACTTGAAGTCACAGAAGACCTGGGTTGAAACCCCACAGTTCTGGACTTTGTGACCTTATACAAGTCACTTCTTTGAGCTTCAATTTCCTCATCTGTATGAGACATAAAGCTCATGTGTAAAGCTCCCTTCAAACCCAGAAAACAGCAATTATTATCAATTTGTTTTCTCTCTTTGGGTTCCTACCAAAAAAATCCTGCCAAAGAAATCACAGGTCCAATAAAAACAAAACCAAAAAGCCCCAAAACATCAGCTACCACCTGGGCCTAAGTGGCTCAACAGCAACAGATGTTAACAGGTCAGATTGTCCACATCCCTGTTAGTCATCGTGAGTAGACTGGGAAACATTCCAACATGGTATTCCTACTTTCTTAGTGAGAAAAGTAGGATCTGCTAATCTGGTTAGGATTCAGAGCAGTGACAATGGAAGTTTCCTGCCATATACATTAGGTTTTGTTTGTTTTTTCTCTCCTTTAAAAAGGCAAGGAAATCTTCCCCAAAACTTAAAAAGATTAAGGCACAAATCACGAGAAGCTTCCCATTTGCCTAAGGCAACCGCAATGAGGGAAGCATGAGTATTAAGCACTCTTCAGGCTGCCATGTGAGTCATCACACCTTTCTCACCATATGTGTTGCGAATGCAAAGGTGAGGCAAGCTTTGCCAAACTTAATCAACACTATCTTTGCTAAATAGCCTGTCTATGCTATTAAACTTTTTGCTAAATATTATTTATGAGTATTACATTTTTAAAGAATCTGGATGGAGCCTAAACCCTCAGGCACAAGTTAGACCTTGCCTGGATTATCCCTCAAGAAATTACTGTCTTTTCATCTTTAAATGCAAATCTTGAAGAAAAGGCAATAGAGAACACCTTGCTCCACACCAATTATCACCCCGGTGTCCCTGAAAAGAGGAAGAAGCATCCCTAATATGTCAGAGAGTCAACTATTCTTCTATAAAAAGGAAAAGCTAAGATGTCATCTTTGAGGGAACTATCATATTGCCACTCTAATGTGGATATGGATGTGGAGGATGACAGCACCTATTTCACCTACATCTCTCCTCCTCCTTCGCCCTCATTTTCACCTGGACAAAAAGAACATCCTTTAATAAATCTCCTTTGGAACATAAGTCTTTTATATGGATTTTCTCCTTTAATGTCCCTAAAATGGATGCTGTTACCACATAATCACTTTCCAGGAGAGGACTTCATTATCAAATGTAAAAGTTTAACCAGTAGGAGAAAATAATAAAATCATCTCATTTTAAAATTCCTGAACCTAACATAGAGAGTCCTTAGTCAAACTGCTCTACTGAGTAACCCAAATTTAAGCATACATTCAGAATCTATGGCCCTCATTAGGAACGTATTACACTTCCTACCAATTGAGATCAGCAACTCTTCTGCAACTTATACTAGAAGTATCTGGAAAGTGGTGATGCTAAGCATCTTGATCAGTCACAGAATCAGTATAAGTGAGAGTCAGATCTTCCTGACCAAAGCTGGCTCCTCTTATCATTTCATGATTCCTCTCTACTTTCTTACTATATGCTAACTCAAATTGGTATTTACGTTTTCTAAGTTCCATGGGGAACTATACCAGTTCTGTATTTATATTCCTAGAGTCTACCAAAGCAGCTGGCAAATAGTGGCACTTAACAAATGCTTGTTACATCAAGCCTTTGAAAACAGACAATCATATACTTTACTAAATTCCTACTTCTAAGTGTATCTGTGTGTAGACACTTCTCAGTGAATACTAATAGTAATTATCTAATTAATACTGCAATAGTTCTGATCAGAAGTGATGAAGCCTTGAAGTAAAGTAGTGGCCCTGTACCTAGAGAGAAGGATACAGATGGAAGAAATGTACATGTTTAACAGAAGAGAATTAGCCACCAACTGGGAAAAAGGAAATGAGGGACAGCAAAGAGTCAAGTATAACTCTCTTAAGTTACAAACTGTGGCAACTGGAAGGATGGTGGTACACTCCAAAATAAAGAAGTTTGGAAGAGATGATGATTTAGGAAGAAAATAATGAGTTACATTTTGGACATTCTCAGTTTGAGATGCCAGATAGAAATGTTAATCAGGCAGTTGGCAATATGCGAATGAAGCTGAGGAAAACAATTAGGGCTGGACATACACACTTTGGAGTAATTTTTGTGGCAACAATTGAATCCGTAAGATCTGATGAGATCACCAAAGGAAAATGCTGAGGAAAGACAAAAGGGTCTGGCACAGAGCTTTGATAGATACCCATAATTAGGGGGCAGGAAATGGACAATGATCCAGCAAAGGAGATGGAAAAGGAATGCTAAGGCACATGGGAATAGGTCTAGGTGATAACAATGTTGCAGGCAGTCAAAAGAAAGAGAAAAAAGACTATCCAGGAGGAGAGGGGTGCTTAACCTTCAAAAGCTGCAAACCTCAGACAGAACACTTACAGCAGAAGGGTTGCACCTGACCTAGATTATAAAAGGGTTAAGAAATGAATGGATGGTAAGGATACAGAGGCAGTGAGAAGAGATGTCTTCCTAGGAATATCGCGGTGAAAGGGAAAAGAGATGAAGCAGAATAACTTCAGAGAATGACAGAATCATGCTATATAGACAAAAGAGAGAGGGACAATAGAAAGGAAGAGAGTGAAAATGAAGGAGGCAGGAGAGAGTGAAAGACAAAGAAAATGAGAAAGGGGAAGAAATCAAGGGAGGAGAGAGAGAAGCAATGGCACAAGCAAATGATGGGTGAGGAAGGAATCCAGAGCAGAGAGTGGGATAAGCCCTGAAAGAGCAAAGAAACCCTTCTTTCTCAAAGACTACAGCAAGACATAGAAGGATTTAGTGGCATGGAGTTAAGACATGAAGAAACTCATTCAATTCATCAGACAGTTTTATTAAATCCCTACTATGTACTGGGGATATAAAGATAAAAAACGAAGCCATCTCTACGCCCCTTAAGTGCTTACATATTACTGTAGGGATATCACATATACAGAAAAATAACTAGAGAGATAAAATGTTCATTTGGTAGTGGTGGTGGGGTGCTCTTGAAAGACCTCTAAATAGAGGGGTGGCACTTGACCTAAACCTTGAAGGAGGCTAGAGATTCCAATTGTATAGGCAAATGATGTGATGAATAGGTGAATGGAAAAAAAAGGATGAATGTGAGAGATGTTATGAAAACAGAATCCATGAGATATGCCAAATGATTGGATATTGAGAGGAGAGGGGAAGAGATAAATGAAAGGGAAAAATCCTGAATGACTGATGCTATGAATCTAATTGACCAAAAGAAGAGTAGTGTCCTCAAAAGCAATGAATCTAGAAATCTGGAGGAGAAATGGGTTTCAGAGGAAATATGAATTCTACTTTGAACACATTTAGTTTGAAATGCTAATGGAATATCTAACAGGCAGCTGGCAAAGCAAGACTACAATTAAACCAGAAGTAAAATGGATAATTTTGATGACATAAAATTAAAAAGCTTTTGTACTAACAAAACTAATGCAGCCAAAATTAGAAGGCAAACAGGAAAGTGGGAGAAAATATTTACAGCAAATTTCTGTGATAAAGACCCCATTTCGCAGATATATAGGGAACTGAGCCAAAATTAAAAAAAGAAAAAACCACAAAGTTAAAAATGTTTGTTCACAGGTTCCCAAAGAGGGAGATAACACCCCCTGGAGAGGACTGGAAAGATTCAGGGGGGCCGTAGTGGTTTGAAATGACACAAATTTAAAAAATATATATATATATATATATATAAATGGGTTAAAGAAAGTGGATTTCCAGAAGGGTGTTGAGTAAAGTTTGGTTTTTTGTTTTTTTTTTTGAAAAGGGGGCAGTAGGCCAAAAAAGTCTGGGAAACTCTGGCACATGGAAAAATTAAATAAAAAGAAAAAAATATTATAAGGATGAGCAACTATCAAAGACTCTGCTATTCTGATAAAGACAATTTTATAGCACCCATGATGAAAAATGGTATCCACCTCCAAAGAAATTAATGATCTGAGTGCAGACTGAAGCACTTTACTTTACTTTTAATTTCTGTGTTTTTTTTCCCTGTATGTTTTCATTTGCAACATGGCTAACATGGAAATATGTTTTACATAACTTCACAAGTAACATAGATATCACAGTGCCTGCCTTCTCAACAGAATGTTTAAAAAAAAAAAAAAGCTTTTTACATTCAATGAGGAAATATTTAATTTAATAAAAAAAGTTCAAAAATAGTAAAGATTATGACACTGATGCATTCTTATTCTTGCAATCTGTTCATATTCTTTTATAAATACTCCACAAGGGATACATTCCAAAGTGCTGAAGGTTTTGCTTGTTGAGGATACCAAAGGAGTATCTGGACTATTGAGTAACTTATATATCAGTTATCTCTCACTCACTAAATAAGTAAGCCATATTTGCAATTCCAAGCCTAATATAATTATTCTCTTTTACACTGAGATCAAGGATGCCCATAATGAATATACAGATTTTAAAAGATTTTGTAGAGATAGAAAAGCAGGCATGAGTAAACAGTTTTTAATATTTTCTTAGTTATTTCTTGAAATGATAAAATCTTTGACTTTAAAAATTATTTAGTATCCTTTCTCCCTCAGATATCTTCACTATCAATCCCGAAATGTCCTTAAAATGATTATCTCCTTGAGCAAGGAACACCTTTGATGTTAGTTGATCTAGCTTTATTTTCTTTTGTGTCATTTCTACTTGTGTCACACAATGGAGACTGTGAGGTTCAAATCTATATATCTGAGGCTGTTGAGGAATGTTAAAGGGTCCCCTGGGCTTGTCTTTCGAGTTACCAAATTTTCCAGAAACACTGGATCCAGACTCTGCAGGAGGCCCTGAATATGTCAAGGATGAAGCTCTCCCTGAGCTGACATAATGTATCCCAAACTGGACTCTCTCTGTGTCCTTGGGAGACACGAAGGTGCCAATCAGTTTGCACTAGGCTGAAAAACTGATTGTGCAGCTGGGCCCCTTGTAGATAAGCAGCCCATCCTACCTTCATAGTCTAGCAATTACCAAGGGAAAAGAGTACAGCTTTTACCACTGACTTGCTCCTCTTCCCGGCCTCCCACCCCGCTACGCCACACCCCTTTAGGTGGAGATTTCTGGTAGCTCTTCTTCCCTTTGTCCTGCTGTTACAAAAATGCAACTTCTGTATAGAGTGTGAAATCTTTGGCTTCCACGTGCATGTTCATTTCTCTTGTAATAAACTTAGTTTCTTGTAAACTTGGTGAAATTATAATTGCCTGCTGACAAGCAACAGTAGTTGCTGATAAAGAAAAAAAATTTTTATGGCTATTCACCTCTTACATTTTTGTTTATTTGTTGTTCTTTGGCTTCATCCTTATATGTCTTGGGGATAACCTGGTTTTACTGCATCTCTTGTCAAGCTTTCTGTAAACTTAGTTTTTTCTTCTAGTATTCTTTACTGTATTATGAAGCGATATTGCTCGATATTCTAAATGGTTTTGCCACTGACTGCTATACACCTGTTTGGCAAGAACAAGTCTTTCAAATGTCTACTCTTATTTGGTCACATCATGGTGATGGATTTATACTAGTCAAACTCACAAAGGAAAAAATGATGATAATTTGTGTTAACATATGTTCTTTTATCCATTTCTTATAACATATAAATTTCTCACCTTTCTTCTTTTTTTCTAATTTATTAATGTTTTGTCCTTTGCTCAACAAGTTGGTGGTCTGAAGGTATACAGAAAGAAGATTTGGAAATTGCTCTCATGTTGGTAACAAGTTGATTTTGTATGCTAAATAAACATACAATATGTTTTTAAAGAAGCACCTAAGTAGGAAACTGCTATTGTGTTCAAATTTCCAACATGTAATAATGCCAATGTCAACATATACTAAATCAGTGAGACTTTAGAAATGTGTATAAGCAAAACGTGACTAAGGTTGAAGACTCAGTAACAATTATCATCAGTAAAATGAAGTACCTTAGAACAGACTCTATAATCTACTACACAGAATGAAAATAATAGTTTACAAAACCACTGGATTATAATATCTGTAGTGAAATTTTTTGAATAGAAAATGAAAGCTAGAAGGGGTTTTTAATCTTGTTTTGGGCCTTATTCCAATTTCTTCATTTTACAGATAAGAAAATTGAGGTACAGAAAGGTTAAAAAATTTGCCCAGTCACACAATTAAGTCAGTAATAGAGCAAGGACTGCCAAATATCCTGACTTTCATTTCTTTTTTTTTTGGTAGAATTCTATTAGGCTCTGAAGAAATTAAAATTATTTTAAGTCTATGATGTTTCCAAAAGCCAAAGGTCACAGATTAATTATTTCTAAAAATTATATTGAAATTTATATTGTAGAAAAATTTTACATGCACTCTTTTACTGCTAAATACTTCCAAGTACTGAAATTACCCAATCATTTCAAACCAAAAAGTTTCTGAAACAGTTCATTACATTTTGCCTTCAAGCTACTTGTTTTCTTTCAGGAAATTCATCACAAGCACTGTTTTTTAATATGTTAGTGAGAGATAAGGCAGAAATATTTAGAAATTTTCTCCTAAGGGCATCAGAGTGATGATAACTAGGACCATAATTTATACTCACAAAAAATATCTGCCTTGTGAAAATGTGAAGACATACATCATAACAGATCTGAGGCTTGAACCCTTTTGTCAGCATTGGAAAATATATATAAAAGGCTGGTAACCCATAGCAACCTAAAACTTCAAAGCAACTCTTGATGTCAGAAACTAGGACACTCAGTGAAATAATTACAGCTCCGAAGACAAATGAAAGCATAGCTAGCAAATGTCACTTACAGATCATAGTGTCAATGTAAATTAAGTGTTTCTCTAGGCAGGTACAATATCAATTCTAACAAAAAGGGATACAGAGACTTTCTAAAAGAATCAAGGACTATATTCTAACTTTGAGGTTGCAGAAGGGAAGTACAGCATTTATATAACATCGAGGATGTAAGAAGGGAAGCACAACATTTTTATAACATATAAAGCTGCAATTTGGAGGGCAAGTTAATTTTTTACTTTATTTCACCAGGAAAATATTCATAGTGCCTACAGATTAAATAATCTCTTAACTCTGAAAGTGTTAAGAAGAAGAAGCAGTTAAAAACAGCTGGGTGGTGTGATGCACAGAATCTACATTTAGCAAAAACTGAGTTCAAGACCTGCCTCAGTCACTAGCAGTGTTACCCTGTGCAAGTCACTATCTGCTTCCTTTATTGTACAACAGAGATAATTATTACCATATACTTCACAGCTGCTGTGAGGATCAAATGAGATAACACATGTAAACTCCTTTGTAAACTTTAAAGCATCATATAAATATTAATTGCCAATATATGTATATATGCTATTTAATGTAACAAAAGGAAAAGTACACTAAAGTCTCCCCAATAACCCTGATCTGATATGACTTTAACTCGAGCTGTATATAAACCATCCTAGGGGAGGATGAAGAACTTGTAGTGCCTTAAGTTTTAAAAGGTTTGAAATTATAATTATTGACTACAATTACATGTAACATTACATTTAAGAAGCATAATCACAAACATTATTCATTTGATCCATAACATAGTACTCTAAACCAAGCAAGGTTAGTAAGATTTCTCTTCTCGATTTTAACAATAAGAATGATAGCTGACATTTATTTGGTGAGTTAAGGTCTCCAAAGCACTTTGTCATTTCATTTGATCTTTGCACCTAACTTATGAAACAGATACTGGAAGGAAACAAAGTCTCAGAAATAATTAAAAATGATTAGCCCATGATTCAATTCAATCCAAACATTTATTAATGACTTTCTATGTGCAATGATTACATGGCAATCTGGGCCTGGAGTCCACATGTTTTTCAGAATATAAAGGGGAAAAAGAGGGAAAATGGAGGGTTTTTTAATTTTTAAAAGGATTTTCAAAAGGATTTTTATTTGGGGGTAAAAATATGCCATGGGAAGTAAACTAAATTTTACTTAATATTTTATTATGTTTCAATGATTCTAATTTTAATTTTCTATTAAAAAGTTTTAAATTCAGCTAGATTAGAAAGACTTAGATTAATTATTTATATCATGAGCTTTTTTCTATTTCTTTATCATTCTTACCGGGGAAAAGGTGATTAATCTTTTGTTCACTTATTACTAACTGAATTAGAAACATAATAAAATTTTATTTCAGAATTAAAAAATGACAAACTACCTTTCCCTTATGTCCCATTTCTCCCTGCCTTGGAAAGTCAGAATGGTTCTACTTAACCAAAGAACTACATTAGATCATAGACTTAGAGTTGGAAGAGACATTAGAGATATAGGATCCATCTGATTTTACCAATGAGAACACTGAAGCTCAGGAAAAAGTGACTTGGCCAAGGCCACATAGGGAGTAAGTGGCAGAGCCTAGATCTGAACCCAGGTCTTCTGACTTCCAAATCTATGCTTTTCCACTATGCCACCAAGGAAAAATATATTTGTTTCATAGCCCAAATATTTTGGGAAACACAGCTTTAGTGTATTCTTACCCTGCACATTATAAAGTCGCACGTTGTGTTTCAAATTAGGAAAGAGACATGTAACTTCTGAATAAATCCTTCCACGTGTCACTCTGATAAAAGGTGGATCAGCAGAAATGTAGGGCTGAAGGAAGAAAATTAAATTTTTATGAAAAATCTTTAACCTTTTGTAATTTCCCAAGAAAATTACAAAATATATTCTTAAATTCTAAGAAAAGTATTCTCTCTTCTAATACCACAAACCACAGTTGCTCACCAAGTCAACGTGACTGTAAAGATACATCGTTTCCCAAGGCTATGTTAGGTGGGCCATCAGGTTAACCATATATACTACTTTAAGGTCTTTAAAAGCTTTCACCTCTGCCTCATTTGTCCTGAAGTGTGAGCTATTTGACAGGACATGTGCTGGTCCTGCCAGACCTCTATCACATACTTATAATTAAGGGAACCCAAACAGACAGAATGGCCCATTAAAATTTTCATTTCTGCTTATGAACCAGACAGGGAAAAAGTTAAATGGGAGTTGCCCTTAAAAGTCAAAAGAAGTGGGGTGAGAGCTTACACCAACTGCTAAGGACCACTGGAAGAAACCATCTCATTGGTACATAATTTGAGCTTTTTCAAAGATGAAAAAGTTACCTACCCTAGTCGGTTATTATGTTAGGTGGTAACACAGCAAAATCACTGGGATGAAAAGTTAAGAATAACTCCTTTGAAACTGCCAAGACAAACTGATATGGAAAGGTTAGGTTTAAATAGTATTTTATGAAAGTATACGAAGAGGTTGAGCCATCTGACCATCAGGCACCAGAATTTTGGAGTCTGATAATAACAACAACAATAATAATAATATTAGTGTGGTATAGTGGGGGAAAAACATTGGTTTTGGAATCAGAGGATCTTGAGTTCAACTACCACCTCTAATACTTACCTGCTGTGTGACCTGGGGAACATCATTTAATCTCTCTGGGCCTTAGTTTCTTCATCTATAAAATGATGGAGTTGAACTAGATGACCTCTGAGGTACCTTTCAGCTCTGGATCTATGATCCTTTGAGGTGTGATTGTCAGGCAAAGTGTTAAGAGATTGTTGTACCATTAGCCACATAATCCTAGGCCTTCCAACCTCCTTGACCCTCAGTTTCTCCATCTGAAAAATGGAGGTAAAATCCACTCTGCCCATATGGTGCCATAAGGGTCCAATGGAACAAAGACTGTAAAAGTGTACTATACTTCTTCGGTGATACAGAGATTACTATTACTATCTGCCTCAAAGACCACAACTAGGGATAAATTTTCAAGGAGAACACTTGAAAAAATAAGAAATACACCTTTCTAAAACATGATGTCCCAAATGGAGTAAAACATTTTAGATGTCAACTGAACAAAGAAAAGTCCAGCAGGACCATAACCTTCCTTAGTTTTGGACATTACTGTTCTCTTAATGCAGCTCGAGATGGGATTCACTTTCTTGGCTGCCATACCACACTGTTGATTCATATTGACTTTGCAGTCCAGGAAAATCACTAGGCCTTTCTAAGACAAACTATCTTTCAAGAAAGACCTTTAGGTCTTTTTAAGGCAAATTTATCTTTCCCTCTTACACTTGAGAAAATTATTTTTAAAATCAAAGTGTAAGTCTTTATATTTTTGTCTATTAACTCCTTATCTTATTAGATTTGGTCAAATATTATGTCAAGATATTTTTGGAACTCCCAGTGCCCCACTACCCTGGGAAATGAGAGTTATCATAACTGTACACCTCAGAATGAACATTAAATACTAAATAAAAGTTCTGGAGTGTGACTGCCTGTTCACGTCTCAGGGATCTGCTCCCACAACCTAAGTAGAGTTTGATTCAACCTGAAATGAATGCTCATACTTATTTATCTCTTTAACGAAATAACTGAGCAGAGCTCCCTACCTGTGGACACTCTGCTAAAATTTAGGTGATTTACATCTGTAGCATTCCCCTAACCTACCAGATCCCCTAACAAAAAAGAAAATGAGGTTAGTCTTGCACTACCAGTTTTTTATGAAATGATGCTGAATTTTGTGATCATTGCATCATTTTGTAAATGTTCATTAATAATCTCTTCTATGTTTCAGAATTGTTTCCAGGAATTAAAATCCACTGGTATAGAATTTGTGGACTAACCTCCATTTTTTTTTTTTTTTTAAATTTGGGACAATATCGGCCCTTCTTTAATATTGCAGGACCTCCATAACTTTTCAAAATCACTGCCAGTGTATCATTTCTGCTGTATCTTCAACATCTGCGGATGACACTCTACTTTGTGGCTTAATTAATCAAGAGCAGCAAGGAGCAAAATTTCTCTGTATTCATCAAGAAGCATTTATTAAGTGCCTATTGTGTGCAGACACTGTGCTAAGTACTAGGAATATAAAGACAAAAACAAACATTCCCTCACCTCAAGATGCTTACACTCTGAACACACTTAAGTAAAAATGAAATATATACTCAAAATGAATACAAGGGCACCAATTTCCTATTAGTAATTTTTGTTTTGTCCTTTCCAATCTAAAATATAACTTGTCTTAGCAGAGGAAAAAAAAAACCCAAGAGTTCGAATATCCCACTTCTCTACATTCTGTTATCACTGTCCCAACTACCTAAAGCATCAGTCCTATATTTCCCCTTTTGTTCTCTCTCCTTGAACTGCAAAATAGCTTTTTTTTTTTTTTTTTTTATTTCTTGGGGGAGTGGGGAGAGAGATAGCAATTGGTATTAAGTGACTTGCCCATGGTCACACAACTAATGTCTGAGGTCATATTTGAACTCAGGTCCTCCTGACTCCAGGGCCAGTATTCTATTCACTGCGCCACCTAGCTGCCCCAAAACAGCTTTTAAAAAATAATCTGCGCTATCTTTAGTTTTATTCAGTTTCAGTTTATTCTGAGCCTTGGTAATTCTGACACTATTATTTTTTTAAAATGAATGAAAGCTAGATGGCACATTGGTTAGAATGCTGGACTTGGAATCAAGAAGACCCAAGTTCAAATCCAATCTCAGACATTTACGTGCAGTTGTGACCCTCTGTGCTTCAGTTCCCTTATATGTCAAATGTTGATAATAATGGAATCAACCTCATAGGGTTGTTTTGTGGATAAATGAAATTATATTTATAAATGTTAATATTATTTTCAATATTATTATTATACTTTTGGATTCCTTCTGTTAATCTGCTCTTGCTTCCATCTTCTGTAGACATCTTTTTAAAAACCAAAGTTGGTGATGAGTTCCCCATCCATTTACTTTGGTTTCTAATGCTGTTCCCTCTTCCTCTTCTTCAAAATTGTGACTCCCTTGTGAAACTCACATTGGTCTCTTATGTCTTCCTTTTCCTTACAGTCTTCTAAATTTCATTTCTGGGGAGCTTTGTATCTTTCCTAGGTTGAATTCATTTGTAGAATTTTAGGTAACTTAGCCTTTTTCTGAACCCTTTGAAATCTATTATCTCCAATTCTTAGGTAAATATAACTATGTCAGGCTTTTTTCACCTTCTTTATCCCAAATTTTAAAGTGGAGTAAATAGTTATTTCCAAGTTCCCAGGATTTTCACTAAAGCAACCAGTTCCTACTTGCTAGAAGGATCATGCAAAGAATAAATTTCCCCTTGTTGGTTCTGTTACCTTTTTTAAGTATAAAATTATCATTTAGGCAATAAAGAAATAATTAGATGCTTTGCTATGGTAGAAAGCCAGCAGATGTCTGGATATTTTATATATTCCATCACTAGTCCATTAGTCAGACAACAAGCATTTAAGTCTTTACTATGTGCCAATCACTGTGCTATGATGCTGGGGACATAAAGAAAACAAGCAAAAAAAAAAAAAAAAAAAAGTCCCTGCTCTCAAAGACTACTACTACACTAGGCCTCCATGCTATATATGGGATCTGTTTCCTGAAGTCCTCATCTATGTCTTCTTTTTATTTAAGTGGGGTGTAATATGATCCACTTCATTTCTGCTCCACTGATCTTGACTTACATGCTCTCAACTACGATTCCACCCTAAAGTACCTAAATTTCCGGACATAAGTATATTTCCCTAGGTGAACTTTACATTTACACCATTCTCCTGCCTCCATTTTTCCCCATCCTGTTACTTATCAATAATATGTACTTTTTCAGTATCCTATTCCAGTCATGGATTATATCCTATGTATTTTCTCAATATACTACTTTGTCTCCTCTTCTACTGTTCATTAAAAAGAGTACTCTGGTAGTGGTATGAAGGATAAATTTTAGCAGAGTGAGAATGGAGGCTGGAAGTACATTACATCAAAAAGACTCGGAACCACTACAATCTACCCTACATAGTCAAGCTTTACATTCCTTTAGAGAAAAGTTATCTCTTTACTTGGGAAAAAAAATACCAAACTGAAAGTTGTACAAGGCTTTACTTCCTTTAAATTTACAAAAACAGAAGACTCTATATGAAACCATAAACCTCCATTTTATGTTGCTTGTTTTAAAATATTCACACATACATAAAATAATCACATAGATATACACACATACTCTCTCTCTCTCTCTCAATTCTATACTTTCTCTACAGAGAAATTGCTACCGCTCTTTCAGAGAGGAGATGGCAAGATTCATCATAGGAACTCTGGAGACATGGCTGGTCAGTGCCTTGATAAGAGGTATCTTCAGAGTAATTTCACTTTACAATGTTGTCTTTGTATAAACTGTTCTTGATTATTTGCTTCACTCCCAATCAGTTCATACTGCCAAGGATTCTCTATAATTGTCTCTTTCATAATTTCATAAGAGTCAACAATAGCACATTACATTGATTTGTTCAGCCATTCCCCAACTGTCTAAGAGGCAATATAAGGCAGTCCTTTAGATTTTAGTTATTTTTCTTTCTACTGTTCCTCCTTTTAATAATCCTTCAGGATCAGGAAGTGTGCTGTCTTTGTAATCCTTTCTTCCACAATATTATCTTTCCTCTTAATGCCCTCTCCATGACTGTCATCTCCACTTATTTTCTTATGGAACTGGATATACAGCTACACAAAACTGTGTGTATTCAACCTTCTTTTGTTCACTTCAGGTTAAGAGTGAAGTTTATTCATCTGAGACGCACTTCCCTCACTCTTTCTTCCATGTTTGTATTTTCTTTCCATTCATGCTAATTAAGATAAAAGGCAAGCCCCATCACCTTCCTCCTTTCTAACAGTGTATTCCTTTCATCCTTTTTTCTTTCCCCTCTTCAAACCCTCAGAACAGAACCAATCCACTCCCTAGGACCTCTGTTTTCTTATTTAATCTCTTCAATGTTGTTTTAAGAAGTTACTGTTTTAAGGGACACTTACTTTCTTCTCCTCCATTAGAAAGTTAGCACTACATCATCATATAGTTTTATTCCAATTGCTCAAATACATTTACCTTTCTGGGTTTCTCTGAACTCTTGTATTTGTATTTCAAAGTTCCTATTCAACTCTGATCTTTTTATCAGAAATGCTTTGAAAATCTTCTATTCCATTAAAGATTCACTTTCTCCCCTGTAAAATTACACTCAAATTCGCAGAGTAATTATTACTGGTAGTAGGCTTTTCTCTTTTGCCTTTAGGAATAGTGTTTTACAAGATCACCTTTCATTTTCAGTAGAAGTTGCTAGGTCTTGTGTGATCTTGACTGTAGTTACTCATTACTTAAATTGGTCTCTGGATTTATATGGTATTTTTTTCCTTTGATTTGGGAGCTCTAGATTTTGAGTGTGACATTCCTGGGACTTTTCATGTTAAGATTCCTTTCAGGAGATAATCAGTGTATTTTTTTCCCCTATATTTGCTTTGCTCTCTGGGTCTAAGCTATCTGAATTTTAATTTATCTCTCCTTGACCTGTTTTCCAGGTCATTAAAAAAAATCAGCTTACATTTTCTTCTATTTTTTTTTAATCTTTTGTGTTTTTCCCCCCCTAACATTTTTTTGCTGTTTCATAGAGTCATTTATTTTTTCTTTTGGTCTCTTCCAGTTCTTAGAAAATTTATTTCTTGGTTAAGTTCTACTGTTTTCTCTTCTAAGCTACTTATTCTCTTTCACATTCTTTCCTTAGGAGCTTTGATTTCATTTCATAATCTCTTTATTCATTTATTCTAGGTATTCATATAGTACTTGTGGAAAAGTCTTTTCTTTGAATCTCTGCTTCCAGTTGTTATGGAGTTAGACTTGCAATAATTTTTGATATTCGATGATATTTTCCTTGATATATTCATCTCTCTAGTTTTACTTCCTGGACTGAGATTTTATGCCAGAGTCAGTCTATAATCTCTATTGTGCTTTTGAGTGAGGTTCAGTGCATGGTCCTTCTCTGTATCCTTTAGCCTCTTGTGCTGACACAAGTGTTTCCTATCCCTTGTGTTAGGATTCCTCTGGACCTTTGAGGTTCAGAGGCTGGAATATTTAGGGTCTTCTCTGGTGTCTCAGGACAGAGTAACAGGGTCCTGGGTTGCCCAGGTCAGAGCACTATGGCTGACTGGCACCACACTGGTCAGGAATTACTCTTGCACCTGGGGCTTTCAAGGTCTCCATCCTGAGGTTATCTCAAGGAAGCTATTTACTTTTATTGCATTCAAGTATAGAACAAAGCAAGCTCGCTGTCATCTCTGGTCATACTAGAAGGCTTGTGTATAAGATTTTCAATTTGACATTTAAGTTAAAGACTAAATAACTAAAAAAAAATTAATCATAGTGTTGTTTTATGGGTAATTTTAAAATATAGAGTGAAACCAACACTTGATTAAGAAAAAAATATCTATTTTTCTAACCACACACCAACTACATAAAGCAACTATTAAGACAATATTAATGCTACCACTTAAAATTTATTACACATTTTAGTAATGCTTCTGCATCTGAACTTTTACTAAGGTTCATTCATATTCTATTTTCCAGAGACTTTGGAGTATAAATATTGCTCTTTTTCTTCTTATCCCTCATGCCCTTTCAAATATTCAATAGTACTTTTTACTATTCAAATCTCTATTCTACATCATAGTATTTAGAAATTTCTCATTTACTCAAGAAACATACTATGAATCAAATAGAGACAAAATTATAGACCTAGTGAATAAATTATAGAATTCAAATGAAAACAAAGTAATATTCATTTTAAGGAGTGAGATCTAAAAGATAAATAAATACAAAAGAATTAGAAAATGATTATTTTCTTTCATCATCTTTGGATTGTATGGTATAGGTGTCAATGAAAAGACAAATTGTTAAAAGATGGGAAGCAGGAGATTGAAAGAAGAAATGCATGGAACCTAGAAAATCTACAAATGAGTCAATGAATAACCAAATGCTAGCTTAGACCCAAAATGCATGAATATGTGTACACATAAACATAAAATCACATGCAGAGAATCGCATACAGTCCGTACTATTTCTATTTATGAGGACAATGTGTTAACTGTAAAAATTTTTTTGATAACTGTAAAATTTGAACTGAATTTTATTCTGAAAAATTGGGGAAAAATTAGAAAATTATGTCATTAACTCCATCAATTTTCCAAATTTCATTTACTCTTGTTTTCCATTATAAATGGTTAAGTAAACTGACATAACATATGGCCCAAAACTTAAGTCAATATATGGTGAAAAGATTAATAAATGGGACTACGGGATAACAGAGTTAAGCACTGGAATGGACTTTAGAGGTGATTTTATCCAACCCTCTTTTTCCTCATAAAGAAATTAGAGGTTGTGACACACTCATGGTTACATAGTATATAACAGGCACTAAGCAATACCATCAAGATTCAAATGCAAGATCTTATGACTCCAGTTTCAGGTCTATACATCGAATCAAACCTCTTTTCCTAGGTTAGAAGAATTTTCTTTCTCATTCCTTAACCTTCCAAAAGTATTGGGGTGCTTAAGCATTGAGAACATACCTTGGCTTCTCCATCAGGTAAGAAAAGATAAGCACCACTCTTGTCTCTACCATTTCTGGTTCCATACCATGTAAATTCCACTTTGACTTCATGGATTTTACCATCCTCTTTATTAGTCATTTTCTAAGGATAGAAAATTCCCCATTTGTAAATATTAACAACCAAACTGCCACAAATTCTAAGTACAAATAATCTCACTATCTCAATTTCCTATTTAAGGAAAATATAAAACCACAAGGAAGCAAACAACTTAGTTATGGCAAACTTCAAAGATTCCTGTTGGATCAGTATGAAAGGATATTAATTGCCTTCACAAGAGCCACTGTCATTCCATAGCATGGAAAAAATACAAGAGTAGGGGACTAGTTTAGGAAATTTACAGTATCAAGGGACTAGTGTCCATCTAGACTCTCTCCCAGTAACTTCTGTAAATTCTATAAGGCTCCCAATATATACTGGGTTGGGGAATGGGGGGTGGGAGGGAGGCGAGGTGGCTCCTGCATATTGTAATTTTTTTGCATATGATAAGCACTAATGATAAGTGATCATACTTATTTTTACATACCTCCATTAATCCAGATCCACTAAAATCAAGTTTTATATATGAGTTCTCTATAGTTATGTCATCTGTATTGAATTTCATTTCTTTTATCTTGAAAATTGTTCCAGAACTTGCTTCCATATTATAGATCGTATAAGTAGCTATGTGTAACTCTGAGTCCTCTGATTCCGAAAGCTGGTATATTTTCATACTTAACGGCAGCAGATGGGCTACAAAGGAAATCTGTTGAATGTGGAGGGAAAAACAGTTAAGGAATTCAATCAACTATCAATTGTTATTAATGAGGGAAAAATATCCTCTCTATAATAAAAATTTTAAACACTATATGGAGCAAATCTATTCCTGAGGGAATTTGCCTGGACAACCTAGGGTAAAACTCCAAATCCTAAGGAGACATATAAGATTTTAATATTAGACATCAGAGTCAGCATGCTGAGAGCCTACTGGACTTAAAGTTAGAAAAACCTAGGCTCAAAACCCACACTTACTAGTTGTGTGACTTAGGTTAAGACATACAACCCTCTCCAGACTTCAACTTCTTCATTTGTAAGGAGAAAGCTCGACCCAAAGACCTCAAAGGTTCTTTCTAAAACTATGATGCTACGATCAAATATGCAAGCATTATGTGGCTATTTCTAAATACTTTTCTAATGGCATTCTTCTAGCAAAGGATTAGTAAACGTTGGCAACAGAGATACAAAGATAATCTAGTTCTTTGAACATTGTAGATGCTTAGTAAATGTGCTGAACGTTAAATGAATGAATTAAAGATAAAAATTTCTTTTTTAAAAAAAATATTGATTCCACAAGTTCCTAACATGCTCTAGATTTGTAAAATAAAGGTGATACACTTAATTGTGTGAGCATGAAGTATATACTCTTTGGTGAGTTTCCTATAAGTTTATATCAGACCACTCTGCTAATTCCCTTTCAAATTAATATAATTCCAATTAAGTAAATCCCAGACTAAAAATTCAATCTGTAGGGTTAAATTTGGAACATCATTTAAAATGGATTACTTAATGAAATTCTCAGAAATGTTTATATTATATAGCTTATATCTTTTGTGATTTTAGCAGTTTAAGAAGGCTTTCTTTTCTAATTCATTAAACCTTATTGTAAAAGCTGCATTAAAATTATCCAGAAATATTGAAAATAGACTACATGAATTACTAAGACCCACAATACTAAGAACTGAAAAGTCTATAACACTTTTCTGGGAAACCAAGACAATAAAACATGACACTATAGATCACATGTGAATTGATAGTAGTTTTAATTTTAACCATATCATGCATAGTAACTAATAATTTCAATTATTTACACATACAAACCAAATGTAGCCAATAGTACATAATACTGACTACATTGTGTTTAATGTAACAAGGTAAACTGAAATATTTATTAATCATCAATTACATAAGACACTGTTTCTAGGCAACAAATCACACAAAGATTTAAAATTCCACAATCTTGGCTCTTGAGGAGCTTACAATATAGTAGGGGAGATACGATACACCTGAAAGTAATAATAAAACAAAACAGAATATAAGTGTATGAGAGAGGTACAAACAAGTAACATACCTGATATGCCTCATTTGAAATTGTATTGGGTCCCTCCCAAACAGCACTAATTTGAATTAAGACAGGTTTTCCTGAATCTGTGAGGAGTTTAACTTTTGATGAACTCACATAGACTGAAACCACAGAGTGACGCTCTTGTTCATAAGGATTATAGATCACAAGGTACCTGCAAAAATAGTTGTATTTACTTTTTAAAAATATTTCAGCTTAAAAAAATTATTTGTGACTTTTCTTGTGGTGAACAGAGCACTAATTAATAGATAAGTAAGAACATTTTATAAGTAAAATATTCTGGCAGAATTTCTGAAAAATCAAAGTTAAATCCTGTACCCATGGTCATCTTCCTGCCATGCCTAGTTAAGCAGCTAGGTGGCAGAGTGGATAGAGTGCTGGACTTAGGAGTCCAGAAGATCTGAATTTGAATTCTGCCTCAGTCACTTCCAAGCTGTGTGACTTTGGGCAAATCACAACCTCTTTCAGCTTCAGTTTCCTGATCTGCAAAATGGGGAAAATAATAGACTCCACTTCACAGGGTTGTTATGAAGATAGAATCAAATGAGAGAATATATGTTCAACATTTTATACACCTTAAAGTGCTATGTAAATGCTAGTTATTTCTATTATTATGATTATGATATCACTTGTTGGAGTATCCTTTGAACCAAACCTTCAGAGACCTGGAGGAGATAATGACACTCAGCTCTGAAACTCACACCAGAGGACTCTTGTTATTGAGAATCTACTGTCTCTACCTAGCTCCAGACTCTTGAAACACATTCCTACCATGCCCTGCTACTGCTGAAACTTATGAACCCACACCCTGAAAGGCTAAATGCCCTGAAGAAACTAGGCCATTCAGCTTTGGAACTCCCCTTCTGGAGCTGGCCCCAGACCACCAATGATGCTACGCCAGCCTCCTAACAAACTGCACTTTTTCTTCAAAGTATATTTGCAAGTCATATATGTATTTATGAGCATACATAAGTACATCATGAAAATTACTCTTCATTAAACTGATTTAGCTCTGAAGCAAATATACCTCAACAAACTATCTACTCATTTATCATCATGATATTAAGTTGTTAAATTTGTCAAGAATTCATGTTTTTAAGGACCGATTTCTCTGGATGTGAAGTATAATAAAAATGTAATTTGTCAGCATAATGTTATTACATTTTAAAATAATTTCATGTAAACTTATTAAAGTTAACATAATAATGAAATAAAAGGGTGTAAAGACAACATGAACTTAAAATAATTTGTTACAAGTTTCTTATCCAAATAAATACACATAGACATACATATACATACATGTTTAAGATAAATTAATACAGAATAAGCAAAACAAAACCATCTCAAACTCTGTAAAAAAAAAATTAAACAAAATAGTATTTTTTTAAATGGTTATGAATGACTGGCTATATGCCTGTACCCTTCAGTTACTTGATGCTAAAAGAAAAGAAGATAGTATAAAAACTGAAGTTAACACCAGTGTTGAGCACTGTATTTACTATCAGTTCTGGAAATCTTTTGATGTCTTTTACAAAGCAGTAGTCCTCAATGTATATTCTTTTAGTTCTATTTTTTCACTCTCCTTCACTTATCAGTTTCCTGGTATTTTATTGTATTCTTCAACATAATCATTCATTAAAATGTAATAACATTCCACTATATTTAAGTATACAGTTAACCCTTCTGCATCACAATTTTCCCCACTGTGGTTTCAATATGTTGTGGGTCAGCATAAAAAATTAAACTGGAATTTTAGGGATGTTTTGTGGAAGTTGCAGACCACATATAAAGGCCAGCAGACAACACAGAAAAAGTTTAAAAACTCAGAAATGTATAAAATAGATGTGTAGGATTGTATAATTGCCCATAACCAAATACTTAACCTAAATTTTACAATATGGTACTGTAAACATTTCATAAGAGAAAAAAATTTTTTTTTAAAAATTCTTCTCTGATACAAAAGGAGGGCCAAAAAATTTTATATGGATTCTCCAGATCACGGGCTCTCCGTCCCCAACCCCAACAACGTAGAAGGGAAAACTATTTATTTAGCCTCTTCCAATCATTGGCTACATAGCTTACTTTCAGTTTTTTTTGCTGTCACAAACAGGACTGCTATAAATAGTGCTGCACAGATAGAGTCTTTATTCCTGATACAAAGAATATTATGAATATAACTCTAGCTATCCTGTAGGAACTCACATAAATTTCTAAAATGGTTGAATTCAGTGTCACAAGCAATAAATTTACAGACAGTTTTCATGAGCACCAAATGATCTTTTACCACCTTTGATATTTTGATGGATTTCAGGTGATACCTCAGAGTTGTTTTAATCTTAATTTCTTTAGCTGTGTTTCTTTTGAAAATTTCCTATCTTTGGACAACTTATCTATTGGAGAATGACTCTTACTCTTATGACTTTGTAATTTTCTTGGAGTAACTAGTTTTTATCAGAGATGCTTAACTGAAAAACTATTGCTCACTTTTTTCTTTCTCTGGATGCACTGCTTTTATTTGTGCATGTATCTGTATCTATAGATAAATTTTCATAAAATCAAAACCGTCTCTTTTCGTTATGTCTTCTCTATGCGGCTAAATAAGAGATTAGTTTAAAACTCTTTCCTTTTTCACAATGAAAGCTATTGCCTTCGATTATTTTTGGATAGTATGACTTTTCGTATTTAGATTGCCAATCACCATTTTCTGCAAAAGTAATTTACAATTTTCCCAACAGATTTTGTTGA
This sequence comes from Vombatus ursinus, assembly GCF_900497805.2. NCBI lineage: Eukaryota > Metazoa > Chordata > Mammalia > Diprotodontia > Vombatidae > Vombatus > Vombatus ursinus. The sequence continues at coordinate 9,068,829 of NW_020954570.1, read as the reverse complement.
ATACCCCAGTAATTTGTCTGTTGGGGTTTACTGAACTCATCAAAGTTCACAACTTTGCAATGTCTTACTTTCAAACCAAAATATAAAATCAGTTGTGAAATCTTGTTATTTTTACATTCCCAGTATCTTTCACACCAATTCTCTTCTCCCCACACAATCAACATCCCACCCTAGTTCAGGCTCTCATCAGCTGAACTACTGCAATAGCCTCCTAACTGGTCTCTCTACTTCAAATTTCTCATTTCAATACATCTTCCACACAACAGCCAAAGACAGTGATTTTCCTAAAGTGCAGTTATGCCCATGTCACTCTCCAACTTCTTTATTGAGACTCTCTATTGCCTTTAGAATCAAATATAATCAACTCTCTCCTCTTTAGTTTTTAAAAGTCTTGCCCCAAGTTACCTTTCTCACCATATTTATACACTGTTCTCTTTTCCACTTTCAAGTTTAGTCAAACATGCCTTCTTTCCATGCCTCACTCATGAAGCTCCATCTACTGTGCATTTATTAGTTTGTAGTGTACATTTGGTTCTTATATAATCTATACCATTGATCTGTGACAAATAATTGTGATATTTACCAATTTATCACACAATGTCACAAAGTTCCATCTGCCTTTCTCTCTTTTTTAAAAATTTCCCTTGATTTTTTGTTTTTTTTTACCTTTTGTTCTTTTATTGATTTTTAAAACTATTTTGTCTAGTTCTACAAAGCATTCCATTAGTATTTTGATTGGTATCACATTAATCCTGTAGATAAATTTTATATTATTATCTACTTTATTATACTTGCCCCATTTAAACATAAAAATCCTATACAACTCTTGGAAGGTTAATGCCAATGTATTTAGTTTTTAAAATTTGCTATATCCTTTTTCCTTCTATTTATTGTTTCTGGTTTTGGATAGTCTTACATAAAAATGTCAAAGATGCGTATGGGTATATTGTCTACCCTGCTTCTCAGCTGAAGCAATTGTCTTGATTAGCCTTTTGTTTGCTCTTTTCAGAGCAACCAACAATTTCTTAATTGCCTAATTTGATGCATTTTCTCAGCCTCAGCCGCATTTGACATTATCTATCACTTCCTAATCCTACATACTCGCTTACATGGATTTTTATGACTTTTGTCTCCTTCCTCCCTGTGTGATAGCTGCTTCAGTGTCCTTGGTTAACTCATCTATACCAAGTCCTCTGACTGGGTGTTTCACAAGGTTCTGTAGTAGGCCTTCTTCTATTCTCTCTCTACACATTCCCTCAATAACCTTATTAGCTCTTACAGGTTTAACTATGATTTCTATGCAGATGACTCCCAGATCTATTACCCAGCCCCACTATCTCCCCTCAGCTTTGTCCTAACGTAACTATTAGATATCTTAAATTGGCTACCAGGGAGGCATTTCAATTCAACATGTCCACAATGGAATTTGTTGGCTTCCTCACCTCACCACACACCCCTACTTTTGAGTCCCCACCAACCAAAGGCATCAGCATCAATCCAGTTTTCCAGCTTCATAATCTCAGCATTATCCTCAACTCCCCACTCTCCCCTGACCCCACATATCCATTCAGTTGTCAAATCTTGCTGTTTATAATTTTACAACATCTTTTGTATTGATCCCTTCTCTGCACTCATACAGAAAAGCATCTTAGTTCAAGCATTCATCTTAACTACATTATTGCAACAGCCTAATTGGTCTCCTTGCCTCAAGTCTCTCCCCAGTGCAGAATTCAAAAATGCAGAAGAAAATTCAAAAGCAAAAAGCAAGAGACAAAATTATGAAAGACATTAATTTCTTAATGTGCCAAAAAAAAATCCTCTTTGAAGAGGTGATGCACAGATATTTAAAAGTCACAGGTCTCCCATAAGAATATGACAAATTAAAAAATTTGAATACCAAGCTTAAGGAAAACAGCAAGAAGTTTTTCAACTTTGAAGAATCTTCAACCAAATAATTTAGGGTTATATCATTACTACAAAAAATTAAAGAACATAAAGATATTCCAAAAAGCCAAAAAGTGACCCCTGCAAAGCAAAACAATACACTGAGACAAGCAAGATTTTTTCACACATAAATTGTTAATGTTAACAGCCCTTCAACAGGAGGCATTTCTACCCACCCCCCATTCCCCAAAAAAAGGAATACAAGAAGAGTTCATAAATATAATTTTCAAGAAAGGACTAGGCAAAAGTCAAACCATACTCTAGCACATAACTCATAAATCAATGCAGAAAGGTGTTTATAGACCATAAGAAGTATTTGTTTTTAAAAATTGACTTTTGAATCCGAGTCTATGGATTTCCGCCCCCCTCCAGAAATCTCTTTATGCTTTATATACAGGCTTGCAGGATGATAGATCTAAAATTAGAGGGACCCTCAGAGAACATCTAGTTAACCTCATTTTTGAAAGGAAGAAACCAAAGTCCAGGGAGATCAAGTAACTTGTCCAAGGTCAAAGTAATAATCAGGAGTGGGTTTTGAATGTAGACATTCTGATATTAGTATTCCCCTGGCCAAGTCTAGAGATGGTTTAAAATGTAATACTGTGTTGTGTGTGGGTTTTTTTTTTTTGAGTAATCATTTTGTTAAATATTTCCCAATCAGATTTTCATCTGGTTCAAGGCTGTACCCAGGAGTGTTGCTATAAGCCTCATGTTTGACCTCTCTATGCTAGACTATGAGCAATTTTTACAAAGGTCCCATGAATATTTTTTCTCCATATGTAGGAACTCCTGTTTTTCAACATTCCATTCAAGTCCTTAACTTCCTTCATTTAATTTTCTGTTACCCTTCTCCAGATCTAAGGAAGAATCAAAATAAGTTACTATTAAGTCCTTATTATTATTTTTGCATTTCAGTTAACTTTCTCTTTATCTACTTACTTTCCATTCCATTCCATGAATTTATATTTAATATGTGTATATTTTAAAAAATATTTAACAAATGTATATTTAATATATATTTACTGTCATTCAGAGAACTATCTACACATGCATTGAGTGCATTCTTGATAAGGGTATTATAGAAACGAGTCAGTTTTTACAAAAGATATCTGATCAAATCCCACCTAGACACTTAATAGCTGTCCATTGATTATTTTTTTAAAAAATTTTTGATTGAGTTAAGCAACATACAGCCATAAATTTTCAAACAAGTTGTGTCTCATTGATGCATCAAAATTATTCAAGATGCCTTAAAAGATATAACAGAAATAATCTTTTTTCAATGATCTTCTGATCATACACCTCAAGTGAATCAATGCCATAAATGCTCACCAAATGTGTTCAGTGAAGAGTTCAAGATGAAGGATTCCATATGGATGGTGAATTGCACTTAATACTCTTATTTGTAGATGACACTGTGTTAGTTCTATAAAACCCCAGAAAACTGCCTACTGCCCAGATTACAGCATACAGATACATGGACAATTTTTAGAGCCTATGCATCAGGATATCTGGGACAGACAGTACAAATTGACAATGAATTGGGTTTAAAACTAAACAGGAGAGGGAAGAGCCTTCAGGAAATTGCAAAGTTCCTTGAATGACCTCAAGATGACGGATCCCTTGAATGACCACTTCAGAAACAAAAGTTTTTAATACCAACACCTTATCAGAGTTGTATGATTGTGATACCTGGAAGACAAATAGCACTTGAAGAATTAAAAATATGAACCTCAAGAGGGCAACAGAGGAGTGCTGGGTGGATGTGAACAAGGATGGAACCATATAACAAATGTGGAACAGGGAAGAACTGAAGTAAAGGATGCTAAGAGGAAATCTAAGAAAGGAAAAGAAGATGGGCTGGTTACATGGCAAAGGTAAAGGATAACAGGTGGAAAAATCAAATGCTCCACTCATATCCTCATAATATTATGATTTGAGGAAGGGCCCCAGTGGTGAACTTATGAGAGTCAAGGAAAAAGTCACATAAAATAGGAAAGCGTGGGTAAGTTACAATATGCTTCATCAGCAAATTCAGTAATCACAGATCCATGTGAATTCATTTGGTTACTACCGAATGGCCTTTGGTATCTTGGAGCATGATGCTGGTTTCTGCCATTCCCAGGAAGTTTTAACTTTTTCAACTCTGTAACACACAACGTGGGACTCTTTCCCTAATTGTTGTGTGCCTCACCTGGTCCACTATTTCAGGCAGGCCTAATTATGCTTTAATTTGTTTCCTACTCCCTGATCATCTCATCAGCCACTTTGCCACTGTGTAATGTATCTTTACTCAACCATGCCCCTCAAATACTGAAACCATGATCAAATCAACTCTGTAGAGGCATCTAGGTGGCACAGTAGAGAGAGGGTTGGGCATGGAGGCAGGAAGAACTGAGTTTAAATCCAGCCTCAGACATTTATTAACTATGTGACCCTGGGCAAGTCATTTAGCCTCAATCTGCCTCAGTTATCTCAACTGTAAAATGGGAATAAAAAAGCACCTATCTCATAGAGTTGTAAGGATTAAATGAGATAATATTTGTAAAGTACTTAGCATAGTGCCTGGAACATAGACACCTAATAAATGCTTGTTTCCTCTACTCTCTCTCCTTCCTTCCTACCTTCCATCTTTCCTGTTATTGTTCATCAAAGGGGAATATCATTCTACACCACTATAACATCCCTGTAACTTTGCATAACAAACTGATGTTCCCTGGCCCACATTCCACTAAATGTGTTCTCTCTCCCTATTAGAATGTAATCTCCTTGAGGGCAGGGACAGCATTTTATTCCCAGCATTTAGGATTGTGTTAGCATATAAGAGATTAGAAAAAAAAATAATTTCATTAATCTCATTTAATTATGTTAATGTTACCTCTTTGTTCTACTTTGCTCAAAAATCACAACTGTAACATCTGAATTTTTGTAATCACTTGAGGCATGACTTTTATTTCTGTCTAAATCTGTATGTATCATTGAGAAACATTTCTGTATCTTCTATTCAACACATTCTTCAATTTTTTCAAATTGTTTTTGAGGTTCTTTTCATTTAAACAGTAATTCTGCGACACTAATTTTCATAGTTACTACTGATTCATGTTTTTATTCCATCAAACAAATAAGTCTGTGTTACGGTTTTTTTTTTTTAAACCAACTCTAGGTACTTTCACAACTATCAGTTCTAACCTAGAGCTTATAGAAACACAGATAATATTCCCATATCCAGTTTTCTTGTCTTTCCAAAAACAGAGATTCCTACTATTAGGAGATAAAACTTTTTTATAGTCAACATACTCGGAAAGGAACTGTAGAAAGAAAAAAATCTATATCTAAAATTGAACAGAAACAAGAGCAGGTTGTATTTCATTTTTCCTTGATGGGAAAAAAAAATTCAATATTCCGAATTTTCTTTAAATTGGCAATATTCGTTCTAAAATCTGGGCCCTATAAGTTATTATAATATTCCAAAAGTGTTCTGACCAGGGCACAGTAGTTAGTGTATCTATTATCTTCTTATTCATGGATAATATACTCATCTTAATGTAATTCAAAATTTTATCAGGCTTTTTTTTGGGAGGCTGTCATTTCACACTACTTTGAGAAGATTTAAGAAGTTAAGCTTGCTAAAGTCCTTTGAAAATCAAATCTAACAAACACAAACCAGAGACAAAAGGTGCTTGCATTCTATAAAGTATAGAAGGTTCTTAACCTTTTCTTTGTCACAGGCCCCCTGGGCATTCTGGTGAAGCCTACAGACTCCTCAGAATAATATTTTAATGCATAAAATAAAAATACAGGGAAAAAACCAATTGCTTTGAAATAGTTATCAAAATATTTTTGAAATACAAATTTCAAGGCTCCAAGTTAAGAACCCTTGATTTGAGACTTTTTGGTATTTTTTCTTTTCTAAAGTTTAACAGCAGTAAAAACACATCAGTAAAACCATTTATTACAGAAAAGCATTTGGCACAAGATGGGTTTAGTTTTGGATCCTAAGCAACTTCCAAAATAACTTCCTTATAAAAAGTTTGTGTTTTTCAGATAATCCGGAGGTTGTGCATCTCAAGGTTATGATGAGAAATTTGCATACATTCAAATTTTAATAAATATACCACTTATCAATAATACGTCTATGGCTACCATTGATTAAATCATGATTGAAAGGCAATCATATTGCACATTACAATGCCTTTGAGACAGAAATGTCTAACAACTAAAATGGCAGAGAAAAATATTCTTTCAAAATATTGGTATATATTATCATGACCAATTACATAGGCAAGACAAAAAAAAAGATGGGGAAATGTTACACAAAATTGGAAGACAACTGATACATATAACAAAGAAACCATAAAGTAAAAGTTATCTAGGAAAAGCAATTAGAAAACCGTAAGCATAAGGATACCTTTAAGACATTATCTGAAGATGCTATGCAATTGCAACATTGAAAAGATTTGTTCAAATGTATTAATATTATTTTATATTTGCACTGAGAGGCAGCACAGCATAGTGGATAAAGTTCATAGCTAAATAACTAATATGGCCAAGACAAAACCTAAACACCCTTACTCCCTCTTATTCCAAATCAACTAATCAACAAACATTCATTAAAGACTTCATGTATGCTTGATTCTGACAATAAAAAGATAAAACAGGCCTTGCCCTCAAAGGAGCTTACATTGTGATGGGCAGGCAATAAGTGTGTGTGTGTGCATGCGTGCACATGTGCACACACACACACACATATATATATACATGTATACACGTATGTAAAAAAGATATGAAACAGATACAAAGTAACCCCAGTAGGGAAGATACTAGCCCAAGAAAGACCTCATGTAGAAGATGGCATTTGAACTGAGTCATGAAGAAAACCTGGGATTCTAAGTGCAAATGTGAAGATGGAGTGATTTACTGGCATGGGGAGAGTCAAAGCAAAATCACGGAGACTGAGGACTTATCCATGTGTGAAAAACATCAAAAATGCCAGTCTGGCCGGGCCAATACAGTACAAAATGTAATAATGTAAAAAAGGCAAAGTAGGGTCAGATTCCATTTTGCATTTGTAATTTCGTCAGTGACAGGACAGTATAATAAACATCTTTTGTGGCAAAAAGTACTTGAGATAATATGTACACTGAAAAACTGAATATAAGTTACGTGGTCTAATAAGATTCACGTGATAAACATAAGCCAGCTGGAAAATATCACACTACAAATCTTTATAGGACTACAAATGTCATATCCACAGAAATGAGCTAATTTTGACAATGTTTTTTGCTTAATTTCAAAAAATAAAAATAAACTTAAAATAACACTAGTCTGTCAGTCACTAATCATTTGTCACGTGGCTAATATGTGCAAAACACTATGCTAAGTGCTACAGATACAAAGAAAGGTGAAAGATAATACCTTGCTCTGAGCAGCTCACTGAAATGGGGGAAACAACAGACAAACATCTATGTACCAACAAGATGTATAGCAGATAAATTGAAAACAATTAACAGAGGGAAGGTACTATTGCTAAGGGGAATTAGAAAAGACTTCTTACAGGGGGAGACTTAAAGGGAAGCCAGGGAAGTTGGGAGGCAGCAAAGAGAAAGGAGAAAGTTCCAGGCCTCACATGATGAAGTACTGAGTTGCAAGATGGAGCACCCAGTAACAGCAAGGAGGCCAGTGTTGCCGGATCAGATAATTCAAGTTTATGGGAGAGGGGAAGACAAACATCATTTTATATTTGATCCTGGAGGCAATAAGGTTAGTTGAAGGGGATGGAAGGGAGGAAGGCAATGTAACATGGTCAAATGTGCTCTTAAGAGCAATCTGACAGCAGCATGAAGAATGTACTGGATTGGGAAAGGACTTGAGGCACGGAAATTGACCAGCAGGCTACTGCTGGCCCAAGTGTGGGACAATGAAGGCCTGAACTAGGGAGAAGAGAAAGAAGCACATAAAACAAAGGCTGTAAATGTATACATGGGGCTAAAAAGAGATACTGTAAAAGTTTTGCTATTTGTCATAATGCAGAAATGGGGATGAGAGCGAGGAAAAAAAAAATCTGCCTAAGTCAGAGTAAATTCATGTTGCCCTATAAAATTTCCTTCCTAGTATCATTCCTAGTTCTCTAAACCCAGACCTATAAGAAATAAAGTCAAATTGCCCTGGATTTTCTGATCAAATTCAGACTTTGCACATACACTGTGATCCCCTGCCCAACACACACACACACACACACACACACACACACACACACACACTCACACCTTGCCTTTGAAAAAAGAACAGCATTTATATCAAGCCATATTTTTGGACTGGACATTATGACATACCAGGAGAAATGAGAGTTTAACCAACTTTTTACTTCAAGTTCTATTAGGAGGCGATATAACATTCTCTCTACAAACAAGAGGAACAAACCCACAACTATCCTATGGTAACCTTATTATAACTTATTTTAGCTAAGGATTTCCAGTTATGAAAATGCATTTGTATCAAAGAGAAACGATTATCTACACATCTAGTCTTTCTCCTAAGCCTCAGTTCCACATCACCAACTGCTTATTAGTCATTTCATATCAGATGCATTATGGATTCAAAATGTTCAAAAAAGAACTCATCACCTTATACTCAAAATGTCTTCTAAACTTCCCTATTTCCATCAAGGGTACCACCTTCTAACTTAGTTTCATACCCTATGACTTTCTTTACTCCTTACCTTTCCTCATACCACATATCCAATTAGCTGCCTCATCTTATCAGTTCTATCTCCATAACATCTATTACATACATCCCTTTCTCTCCACTCACATAGCACCAACCTACTTCAGGCCTTCATCACCTCTCACCTAGATTACTGTAATAGCCTCCTAATCAGTCTCTCTGCCTCAAATCTTCTTTGATCCATCCTTCACGAAGTTGCAAAAGTGATTTTCCTAAAACATAGGTCTGACAATATCATTTTCCTATTCAAACTCTATAGACTCCCTACTACCTCTATGAACAAAATACAAAAGCAAGCTTATCATTCAAAGCCAGCACAACCTGGCTCCAACCACCTTTTCAAGTTCAGTTGTGCATTGCTGCCATTCATATACTTTACATTCTAGTTAAATTGACCTTTCAGATGCTGTTCACTCAAAACATTCCATCTTTCCATGTCTTTGCACAGACTGATCCATGCTCAGACTATATTCCCTCCTCATTTTTGCCTTTTAGACTCTTTACAATCCTTCAAATCTCAGATCAAACACTTTCCCGTACCTGAGGCATTACCTGACGATGCCCAATTGCTATACTTACCCACCCTCATTCTCTTGTATTTACTTTTACATTTTCTGTACACATTTTTATGCACATATATTGCTTTTCCCTACAGAAGAACGTGGGTTTCTTCAGGGCAGGAAATGTTTAATTTTTGTTGCTATATCCTCAGTGCCTAGCCTCCAAAACTCTTTATTGATTCATTAAAGGTTTGGGTTGTTACACTGCCTAATACATCTTCATTAGCACCCTCTCAAACCAGCAGAAACAACATTGACCAATCAACCAATAAATGCACATTATTAAGCACCTACATGCCAGTCACTGTGGATCCAAAGATAAAATTAAACAATCTCTGCTCTCAAGGAGTTTACATTTTATCAGGAGAGAAAACATATCTCTGATACATGTAATATATTATAAATATAAACATAGAAAAAAAAATAGAGTAAAAAAATAGAGTAGTTAGAACCCTCTAGGGTCACTAGCAGTTTGGGATAGGCTTTGTGCATAAGGTGGTACTGAGCTGAATTTCGAAGCAAAAGGTTCTGTGAGGTGTAGGTGAGCAGGGAGTGCACTTTGAGCATGAACACAGGTGGGAAGTGGAGTGTCAAGGGTAAGAAACAGAAAGGTCAACGTACCTAGAACAAACTCCTGACATACAATAAGTCTGGAAAGATACGTTGAGGAAGAGGATGTGAAGGGCTTCAAAATTCAAACATGAGGATATGTGTTTAAGATTACAGGTAACTGACAACCATCAGTTTCCTGAATAGTAGAGTAACATGGTCAAAATTGCACTTAAGGATAATCACTATTAGTTCTGTGAATGACTACCTTTATTTGGGAGAGAAAACAGGCAGTGACACCAACTAAAGTCATGGCAAGAGTTCAGGCATGAGATGATGGTTGATCTAAGGTTGTGTGAGCAGTTAGAAGGGGATATATGCAAAGATTTTGTGAGGACAGAAACAGCAAAATATGTCAACGGATAGAATACATCACGTAACTGCAAGGAGTCAAAAATAATGCCAAGGTTATAAACATGGGAGACTAGTAGGATGGTGATGTCCTCAATGTAAAGAAAGAAGTTGAGTAGAGTGGTGATAATGCCAAAAGGTGAATGTCATACTGGTATGTAAGTAGAGGGAAAGATGCACTGTCTTAACCACTTACAGTTGGCACACACACACACACACACACACATACACACACACTTTCTGTCCCCTCAATTCCAATCCTTCTTCCCTCCTCCTTCAGTCTTTCCACCCCATTGAATTGCTGAATTGAAGGAATTCTATAAGAATTCAGTGATTCCCTCATAGGAACTGAGAGTCAGATAGGCATATTCAATGTTTTCCAAAACAGATTTCTACTGTCACACATGTAGTAAAAAGTCTCTTTTCTCTCATCAGGTATACACCAAGATATAGACAAAGAAGAGTAAGATCTAAAGAAAACTTTTTGTTTGCAATGTTCAGAAACATAAAAGCCATCAATTTGTAGTCTCAAGTGCAGTTAATTATTTCTGAATACAAAAAGAAAACTCATGTTGACGCAATATCTCACTTTATAACATTAAAAAAACCCTATAACAAAGATTGAAAAGCTAAGTAACATGACAAATTTTAATACCAAAAGGTATGCCCATAAGACAACTTTTTAAGTCTGATTAATGTAAAACTCAAAAATAACTAAAACTAGACATTACTTGGCTGACATCAAGCTTAGGGTCATTACTTTTAATGCATCTATTATTCTATAAGAATTTTCTCTAACCAAAATATTAGATAGTTTTCCCCAAGACTTTAAGTATTTCATTTGAATCAAATTCTGGAATCATTCCTTAGCCTATATTGAAAGAACCTAAAAACATCTTACTTATAGGTGACTGAATAAAACACTTTTTCCACTCAAAATTTAATTTTCTTTTCACAGAACTTTTGGAATATGAAAATTATTAACATGCATATTTGTCCCTTTGAAACTATTTTTGGTTCTAGGAATAATTCTCCACTAGATGAGCCAAATAAGTCACCTAGATGAACCAATTAGCAGCAAGCTATACAGAAAAAAAAAAAGTCACTTGCAGGCAACGCTAGCACAACGTTACAAGGGATAAGTTCTAAAGAAACACACAGAGAAACAAACATCTATTTGCAACACGTATAGTTCATTTTATGCACCTACACAAATGTAAACTATGGGTAAAGTTTCCAAGTATCAATCAAATAGCACAACTTTCTTGCCTAAAAGACAAAGCTACACTCCATTTAAGCTTGAAATAATTAATTCCAAAGACTCTATTTAAAAATTTTCTTTTACCACAAAGTTGTGAAGTGTTGTGAAGTCCAAGACGGGCTTGAAGCCCTCCTTGACTTTTTGAGGATTAGGAAGTACCTTCACTAAAATTCTTTTGCTTGTTCATCTTGTATGTAGAGTACACTTTATTAATCTGTATTTAGAAGGAAAAAAAATCTGGTTCAGAAGAATGGAAAACTGAATATGCTACATCACTTCAGTCTATGCTCTGAATTGTTTTGGAGTAACTATTTGAAGCAGCTTCAAAAGACAAGTTGGATAGAGGTTAAAAAGAGGAAAGTAGGGTTAAGTTGAAGAATTTTCAAGGAAGTATAAAAACTTTTTTTTTTAAAAAGGAACTGTATATACTTTCCACATAGTCAACAATTTCCAATTTCTTTCTTCCTTTCATAATTTTGTTCTTGTTTTTTGAGAGGCTGGGTGTCTCTATCTCACCCAGACTGGTAGAGTAGTAGCCAATCACAGGCACTGATCTCACTACTGACAGGCATTCCTGGCCTGAGTTGACTTGCTCTTCCTCAGGCAGCCTGATGGCCAAACTCCTCCCTCCAATCTGATTCCAGGGACTGACCACGTTGGTGGTGTTAGATTTAGTACAGACACCTAATTAACTTTAGCCCTACTGCCATTCAGAACTCTTAAGCTCAATTTATCCAGCTTTAGCCACCCAGATAGCAAAGTCTGTGTAGGCATGAGCCACAACATATGGCAATCTGAACTAGAAAACTAGAGAAAAAAAAATGTATTCCAGGACATTCAATTTACTTTGACTCTTCCTTTGAATTTACAATTCTTTAATTAATGGGGTAAAAAAAAACCCAGAACATTTATTAAAGGCTTCCTTTGTGATAGTTAACTTGTTTTTCTTCTAATTTTTACATTAGATTTGTTTGTTTAAAAAATTTTACATAATCAAAGTTTTATACTATATCTTGTATGATCCATTAGACCTTGAGGGCAGAGGATATTTTCGCCTTTCTTTGATTTCCAGGCCCAGCATTCTATCCACTGTACCTCTCCAACACACCATCACCCCAATTAAAAAAAAAACAAACTTCAGCATAAATGTGCATAGTCTAGCTGCTTATTCAGTCGGTATTTATTAAAGGCTTCCTCCACGACGAGTAATATGTTAAATGTCTGGGAATTAAAGAAAGGTAAAAACAGACTTACCCTCAAGATCTAATGGATCACACAAGATAGAATGGAAAATTTTGGATTATGTAGAATTTTTAAAGTTTCTACATAAACAAATCTAATGTAAACATTAGAATAAAAACAAGTTAACTGTCACAAAGGAAACCTTTAATAAATGTCAGCTAAGCAAGCCCGCCTGTAGCTCATTTATACATAAAGTCTTTTTGTCTATAAACAAATCTGAAAGGTAGTATTGTTTTTGCTCTTAGAATTTATGATTTGCTCTTTTATATTTAGGTTATATAATTACTTGAAGTTTATCATGGAATAAAGTGTGAGTTATTGATCCATACCTAGTTCTTGACAGACTACTGTGCAGTTTTCCCAGGTTTTGTCAAGATACAAAGTAAAAATTGGCAATATTAAAGTACCCCAAAGAAGGCAGATAGGTGGCACAGCAGATAGAGCACTGACCCTGAAGTCAGGAGGACTTGAGTTTAAATCCAGCCTCAGACACTTCTTAGCTGTGTGACACTGGGCAAGTCATTTAACCGCAACCGCCTCAAAAAAATAAAAGAAAAGAAAAAATAAAGTACCCCAAAGAGTAAGAAATAGTATACTTTCTTAACTTCCACTACTTTTTTCCAAGTATGTTAAAGAAATTGGTCTTACTTTCAGAACCGTAAGTCACCTCAGAAGCCAAAACCAAAATCCAAACCAGATCTCTTGCCTTCCAACTCTATTACCATCATTTATAATCTTTGCTAATTTACAGGGTAAAAGTTGAAACCTCAGGATTGTTTTGTTCTGCATTTCTCTTGTTATTAGTGATTTGAAACATTATTTATTATATTATTGATATTTTTATTCTTTTATGAACTGTTTATATATTCTTTGGATTATGTCTACATGGTGTGCATGTATGTATGATGTGTGTGAATATATTTGTGGATATGTAAAATCTTAGTTGTTTACATATCTTGGATACAAAATCATTTTAGAAATCAGGTAGAAAAAATATTTCGTATTTGAACACTTTCTTCAATTTTGTTCAGAAACTTTTCTGTTTCATCTGATCAAAGTTATCCACTTTATTTTTTCTAATTGTATCTATTCTTTGGTTAAGAATGCATCACACGCCCTGGCAAAAACTTATCGTCTGTTTAATATTAAGATCATATATAATTTTGAATTTACTGTGGAATATGGCATCAGGTAGTGGTGTAAGATTAATATTTACTAGGCTGCTTTCCAGTTTTCCTGGCAGTTTTTGTCAGTTGAGGAATGCTTTCCTAAGTAATTTATGTATTCAAGTTTTTCGAACACTGGATTATTGAGCTGCATTCTTTCTGATTCCATGATCTAGTCTATTCTATTGATATACTTCTCTATTGTTTAAGTAAGACCGAATAGTTTTGATGATAGCAGCTTTAGAATAGTTTGAGAATGGTTGAATAAGTCATGGTATATAAATGTGATAGAATATTACTGTGCTACAAGAAATGGCGAAACAGATTATTTCAAAGACATGGAAAACATATCAATTGATTAAAAATGAAATAAGCAGAACCAGGAGAACAACGTATGCATCAACAAGAAAACAGCAAAAACAAACAAATTTGAAAGCTGTATGAACCATGATAAATACAATGACGATTTGTCACCCCAGAAGACAGATGATGAAACAAGCAATCTGAGACAGGTGATAGATTTAGGGTAGACAATGACATATATATTTCTGTATACAGCCACTGAAGGAATTTATTTTGCTCAAATATGCATATTTTTATTTTTCTCTTCTCTTGTTTTCCAATGAAGTGGGAAAATGGGAGGTAGAGAAATAGACTAATGTTGATTTAAAAAAAAAAGCCTATGGCAAGCATTTTCAGATGAAGTAACTGAATTATTAGTTTTATTTAACTGATTTGTTCTATTACAAGAGTTCACAGAATGCGGATGATCTGTAAATGTTTATACTAAAAAATATCAATAAAATCATTTAAAAACATAGTTTGAGCACTAAGAATACTGTTTCCATTTCATCTTTTCCCTTCATTGTCTAGATGTTTTGTTCTACAAATAAATTTTGTTATTTATCTAGTTGTCTCAAGTAAACCTTTGATTTGGTTGAATTGGTATAGCATTAAAACTGTAAATTAACTTTGGTAATATTTTCGCTTTTATTATATTGGTGTGACCCCAGCTATGGGCACAGAATATTTTTCAAGCTATTTAGGTTGCTGCTTATTTCTTTCAGGATTTCTTTGTGACTGAACCTACACAAAAATTATATATATTCTAGCAGACTGATCTGCAAATACTTCATAATTGTTTTGAAGAGCATTTATTGACTCATATTTGTTATTTTATAGAAATATGTCCAAATTGGGGAGTTTATTTTATAGCCTACAACTTCAGGAAAACTTAATTGTCTCAGCATTTTCACTAATTTCACAGTTTTTTATAAGCAAACTATCATATCTTCAACAAATAGGGGTAATTTTCTTTCTTCTTTACATATCTTTATGCCTTTATTTTCTTTCTCAGGACACAGAGGGAGCATAGGGGATGGAGTACTAGGCCTGGATTCAGGAAAACCCAAGTTCAAATATAACCTCAAACTAGTTTGTGACTCTAGGCAAGTTACTTAACTTTTACTTGCTACAATTTCCTCTGTAAAATAAGGATAACATCTACCTTCCAAAGTTGTTGTGAAAAATCAAACGATATAACAATATCTGTAATGTGCTTTGCATAGTACATGGCACATATTGTTTAATAAATGCTTGTTCTCTTCATTTTCCTGATTGTTCTTGCTACAATTTCCAAAATTATTTCAAATAATAAAGGGAAGAATGGGCACTTTTCCTTTACTGATGCATTTACTGGGGGATTATTTGGTATATCCCCACTGCATGTGATGTTTGTCTGAAGTTTTAGATAGATACAGTATTATATTTTTAAAAAGGTCCCTTAGTGCCAACATTCTGGAAGGTTTTCTAGCATACATGAGAAACGTAAGTTGTCAAAGATTTACTCTGTGCTGATTAAGATAATCATGTGGTTTTATATAGTGCTGTCTTTAATATGATATATCATGTTAATTGCTTTTTGAATGCTGAAAAATCCTTGTATCCCCGATATAAATCCAATTTGTTGGACGAATTTCAGTAGTCTGTATGGCAATATTTTATTTAAAAATTTTGAAACAACTGATGACATTGGTCTACAATTCTTTGTATGCTTTATACTTCCCTGATTTAGGGATTAGTAATATATTAGATTAACAAAAGGAGTCTGATAAAAGTATGTTTCTTTCTCAATTCTGGATAATTTCTGTAGTACTGGCATTAATTATTTCTTTAAAAATCAGAAAGAATTCTCCTGTGAATCTATTAGGACCAGATGCCTTTTTCTTTGGTATGTATAATTCTATTACATCTAGTTTTCTTAACTTTTCTGAAAAGAGATTATTAAGGCTCTTTATGTGAGCTACTGTTAGTTTGAGTATTTTATATTTTAGGGGCTATTACTCTAATTTTTTTTTTCCTGCATCCTCAGTTTTCTTAGGTATAACTGCACAGTTGGGCTTTTTTTCTTATTCTGTTTTTTCTTTTCTTTTTTCTTTTTTTTTGTTTACTTTTTTTTCTTATTCTGTTGTGACTGTTTAACTGACTTGCTACCCTTCCCTCTTTTAATCAGTTAGGCTAAAGTTTAAAGTATTTTAAAAGAACTAGCTTTTAGTTTCCTTTGTCATTAATTTAGAATTTTTGGCTTCCAGTTTATAAATTTCATCTCTAATTTTAATATATCTTACACTCATTTCAGATTTATTTGTTGGCTTTTCAATTTTTAAAAATATATAAAGAGTTCATTAATCTTCTCCTTTTATTGTGTTAATATGTTTTTAGGGATATATTCCCCCTAAAGACTGACTTAGCTGACTTCCAGAAACTGTAGTTTTATCATAATTTTCTTTCAAATATTAATTGCTATTAGGATTCAAATACATAATCAAATAAATATTTATTGCTATTTTTCCTTGTAATCTCATCCAGTTATTTAAGTCTCCATTTGTGTCTATTATTTTCATTTTTGGTCCCTGAATTGACTGTCATTTTTGCTGTGTCATGGTGTGTAAAGTATACATTTACTAATGTAAAGTTTCATATTTATATTCTTTAGCATTTCCATTTAGAAGATTCTTTAAGTCATTTAACTAGGTTTTTTTAGGAATATATTCAATTCTACATTTTTTCCCTTTTGTTTACTGGTCTATTGGATTTGGTCGAAACTGAGAGACATTAAAGTCCTTTATTATTTGTGCCTTTTTACATTTGTTTACAATATCTGTGTCCTACACGATCAATTTTGGGGAAAATTTCATGGGGTCCTGAGAAATATGAAATCTCATCTTGAAGGCACCATAAGCTTTTTAGTATTAGCTTCTCCAGTAATTTGTCCCATTTGATATTTACCTTCTTTCCATTAGATTTATCCCAAACTGATAGAAGGATATTGAAATCTGTCACTATTCTGCTACTAAATATTACTATAGCTTAGTTAAGGTTTTATGAATTTGGATGCTAAAAAAATCTGTGGGTCAATCAGTCAGTACACATTTACTAAGTAAGTACCTTTTACATATACTATGTGCCAGGAACTGAGTTAAGTACTGGGGACATAAAGAATGGCAAAATGCAGTACCTATCCCCAAGGAACTGACAATCTAATGGGGGGAGAAAATATGCAAACAAATATGTACAGACAAGTTTACAATACAGTAAACAATCAACACAGGGAATACACTAGAATTAAGAGGAATTGGAAAATTCTTTTTGTATAAGATATGATTTTAGCTTGGATTTCAAGGAAACCAGGAGATAAAGATAAGGAGGGGGAGCATTCCAGGCATGTGAGACAGCCATATAAAATGCCCAGAACTTATAAACCAACATCTCACATCATCTACCAAAGTAAGGTCAAAATGGTTACATGATTTAGAGAGATAAAGGGTGATATCATAAGTAAATTAGGGGAACATGGAATAGTTTACCTGTCAGATTTATGAATATAGAAAGAATTTATGATCAAACGAGGCAGAAAGTATTACAGGATGTAAAATGGATAATTTTGATTATATGAAATTTTAAAATTTTTGCACAAACAAAACCAATGCAGTCAAATAAAAAGGAAAGCAGGAAACTGGAGGGAAATTTTTACGAGTTTCTCTGATAAAGGCTTAATTTCTCAAATATATAGAGAAGTGAGTCAAATCTATAATAAGGGTCATTCTCCAAATATGAACAGGCAGTTTTCAGAAGAAATCAAAGCTCTCAATAGTCATGTGAAAAAAATCCTCTAAGACACTACTGATTAAAGAAATGAAAATTAAAACTCTGAGGTACAACTTCATGTCCATTAGATTGGCTAACATTTATAGAAAAATAACATGACAAAAAAGGAAAATGAAAAATGTTGGAGGTGATGTGGGAAAGGTGATGTGGGAAAATAGGGACAGTAATGCAGGAACTGTGAATTGATCCAACCAGTCTGGAAAGCAATTTGGAACCATGCCCAAAGGGCTATAAAACTGTGCACACCCTTTTATTGGCAACACCACTATTAGGTCTGTATCCCAGAGAAATAAAAGGAAAAGGGCCTACAGCTAGATCTAGCTTTCCATAAATGCCCATTACATTCAACTCCCCAGCAGCCTGCCTTCTGCAATGTTGCTGCCACACCTTCCCCTGCCTCTTTTTGTATATCCAATTCTTAACCCAGTGCCAATCACAAAATAAGCGCTCAATAAACATTTAATGACTGACTGAAAGGCTACAGGAGTTATTTTGTCTTCATTGATTATCACTTGATCAGAGTACACCACATATTCCTCTTTTCACCTTCTCGCTCCCCTTTCATGTGCCTTTCCATTCTGCAGTATAGTACAACACACACACACACACACACACACACACACACACAATATACCCACCTCGTAGATGGGGTATAGTGAGATTTAGTCTGTGCTGTTTCAAATCTATTCCTCCACCATCAGTTTTTTTACTTAAGTTTCACTTTTGCCTGTGTTTCCTTCTATCTTTTCAGGAAGAAAATCTAAATGATTCGTCTGTTGTTATCTTGTTTTAAACCCCACAAGTTGATCTATCTTTCTAGATTATTTTGCTCTTTTTTTCTGGGATATTTCATTACCTATGTCTTCCACAACTGCTGTATTTGTTAACCTTTCTTATGTTTCTCTTGTTATGTTAGCATGTATGTTAGCAAAGCAAAGCAATTGGTTCAGGTCCAGTTTTTTTCATTGAATATCTTTTCATTAATGGTTAGGCTCCATTATCTGGGTATGTCATCTTGGATTTCAACCTTGGACTATTTTGCTCTTCCAAACACATTGTTCCAATAATCTTAAAGTTTTTGGAGGGTGCAGAATAGTTTCATGTTAATTCAAATGTCCTTTCCTTTACATTTGAAGGTCTTTCTCCTGGACTTTTATAAAATTTGTTGTTTGTTAATGGAACTGTAGATGTCAACACCATGTGTCCTGGAGTTTGCAGGGTTTTTTGTTTTTTCCTCTTTACTTCTACACTGGATGTATGGATTCTTTTGATTGACATTTGTTTTTTGTGTTCAGAAGTTCTGGAGAGTTTTCTTCTTTCCTTTCACTAGGACATTCAGGTTTGGAGATTTTTCCAGTTCTTCTGGGAGCCCTATAATTCTTTTTTTTTTTAAACTTACTTACTTTTAGTTTTCAACATTCATTTCCATAAGATTTTGAGGTCCTAATTTTCTCCCCATCTCACCCCTCCCCCCACCACAAGATGGCATGCATTCTCAATACTCCTTCCCCTAATCTGCTCTCCCTTCTATTCCCCCCCTTCTCTTATCCCCTTCCCCTTCTATTTTCCTGTAGGGCAGCATAGATTTCTATATCCCATTTCCAGTATTTCTTATTTCCCAGTTACATGTGAAAATAATTTTTTTTAAACGTGTTTATAAAACTTTGGGTTCCAAATTTTGTCCCTCCCCCCCTCCTCACACACCCTCACTGAAAAGGCAAGCAACTCAATACAGGTTATATGTATGTAGCCATGTAAAACACTTCCATAGTAGTCATGTTGTGAAAAATTAAGTATATTTCCGTTCACTCTATCACGCCCCCCCCATTTATTCTATTCTCTCATTCGACCCTGTCCCTCCTCAGAACTGTTTGCTTCTGATAACCCCCTGCCCCGATTTGCCCTCCCCTCTATTATCTCCCTGTTCTCTTGTCCCTTTCATGTCCCCATTTTCCTGTAGGGTAAGATAGATTTCCATACCAAATTGAATGTGTATGTTATTCTCTCCTTAAGCCAAATCCTATAAGAATAAGATTCATTCATTCCCTCTCACCTTCTCCCATTTCCTCTCCGCTTTAAGAGCCTTTTCTTTCCTGTTTTTTATGAGACAATTTACCCCATTCTGCCTCTCCCTTTCTCCTTCTCCCAGTATAACCCTCTCTCACTTCTTAATTTTATTCTCCAGATATCACCCCTTCATCTTCAACTCACCCTGTGCCCCATATCTATCTATCTATATCTATATATGTATGCATACAATTTTTTCCCTCCATCTAGCTGAATAATGCCAAAGGTCTCATGAGTTACAAATATCATCTTTCCATGCAGGAATGTAAACAGTTCAACTTTAATAAGTCTCTTATGATTTCTCTTTTCTGTTTACCTCTTCCATGTTTCACTTGAGTCTTGTATTTGAAAGTCAAATTTTATATTCAGCTCTGGTCTTTTCATCAAGAATGCTTGAAAGTCCCCTATTTCACTGAATGACCATTTTTTACTCTGAAGGATTATGCTCAGTTTTGCTGAGCAGGTGATTCTTGGTTGTAATCCTATCTCCTTTGCTCTCCAGAATATTATATTCCATGCCCTGCAGTCCCTTAATGTAGAAACTGCTAAATCTTGTGTTATCCTGATTGTGTTTCCACAATACTTGAATTGTTTCTTTCTGGCTGCTTGCAATATTTTCTCCTTGACCTGGGAACTCTGGAATTTGGCTACAATATTCCTAGGAGTTTTCTTTTGGGGATCTCTTTCAGGAGGTGATGTCTGAATTCTTTCAATTTCTATTTTGTCCTCTGATTCTAAAATATCAGGGAAGTTTTCTTTGATAATTTCTTGAAAGATGATGTCTAGGCTCTTTTTTTGATCATGGCTTTCAGATAGTCCAATAATTTTTAAATTCTCTCTCCTGGTTCTATTTTCCAGGTCAGTTGTTTTTCCAATGAGATATTTCACATTCTCTTCTATTTTTTTCATTTGTTTTACAGTGTCTTGATTTCTCATAAAGTCACTAGCTTCCAATTGCTCTATTCTAATTTTTAAGCAAGTATTTTCTTCAGTGATCTTTTGGACTTCCTTTTCCATTTGGCCAATTTTGCTTTTTAGGGCACTCTTCTCCTCATTGGCTTTTTGGACCTCTTTTGCCATTTGGGTTAGGCTATTTTTTAAGGTGTTATTTTCTTCAGTATTTTTTTGGGTCTCCTTTAGCAAGCTGTTGATTTGTTTTTCACAATTTTCTTGCATCACTCTCATTTTTCTTCCCAGTTTTTCCTCTACTTCTCTTACTTGTTTCTCAAAATCCTTTTTGAGCTCTTCCATGGCCTGGGACTGATTCATATTTTTCTTGGAGCTTTTGGATATAGGAGCTTTGACTTTGTTGTCTTCTTCTGGTAGTACGGTCTGACTTTTTTTGTGCCTTTGTTTGCTCATGATCCCAGCCAATTACTTGAGTTATAAACTCTTTGTTAAGGTAGAGGTCTGCTTTCCAGTGTGGAGAATGTACTGTCCCAAGCTTCAGGGGTTTTGTGCAGCTGTTTTCAGAGACACTTCTAGGGACCTGTAAATTTTCAGTTCTTCCAAGGTGGTATGATCAAGGGAGAGGTGTTTACTCCTTTCCTGGTCAGTGCTTTGGTCTATGAGTGACCACAAGCACTCTTTTCTGCCTTGGAACTGTGAGGAAGATTTTCTCTCTACCACCGTAAGCTCCACCACACCAGCACTCCTCCTCGCCCCAGGACCACCACTCAGAACTGTGACCCAGATCCAAGCACAGGCAAAGCAAGAGATTCCTGCCTCAACACCAGCAAAGAGATCCCTGCAATCCCCCTCTGATCAGCCCCCTGATTCCCCCTCAGTCTATGGGTCGGAAGTTCTGGAAGCAGCCACTGCCCCAGGGCCACACTCAGGGACTGGGGCTGGGACTGAACTTTTCTCACTATAGTCACAGACTTTTCCCACTGACCATCTAAGTTGTCTTTGGCATTCGGGGGTTGAGAGGTCTGGAAACTGTCACAGCCACCCATAATTCAGTCCTCTAAGGCCTGCTCCAGGTTCACTGTGGCTTGTGCACCCACACCGAACTGCATTCCTCTTCCAGCCTGGTGCAATATACCTTTCTGATCAACCATCCAGGTTGTCTTGGGCTGGAAATTTGTTTCACTCCATCTTTTTGTGGGTTCTGGTGCTTTAGAATTTGTTTAGAACCATTTTTTATAGGTATTTGGAGGGGTTTGGGGGAAGGCTCAAGCAAGTCACTGATTTTACTCTGCCATCTTGGCTCCGCCCCACCCCCGCCCTCAAAGTCCAAGCCCTATAATTCTTAAATTATCTTTATGCATCCTGTCTACAAGATCAGTATGCTCTATTTGTACTGGGATGGTTTTCTTTTAACTTTTTTTTTTTGCCTTTCTTCTTCTAGTTGTTCTTTCCTTTCTTTGTGAAATTTGCCACAATCTGAAGTTTTGCTTTGTCTTTTTTGCCACAATTTATGAACTAAAGTTTTTCTATTCTGCAAATTACTTTTGCTGTTCACAGACTACACACTGGGCTTAAGAAATGATGGGGTGATAGTTTAAAAGAAACATGGAAAGATTTTGTACGAACTGATGCAATGTGAAGTAAGGAGAACAAGATGTACAAAGACAGCAATAATGTAAAGTCAAAGAATTTTGAAATATTTAGGAACTCTGATCAGCATAATGACCAACAAAAAATCCAAAGGATTAATGAAACATGCTACTAATACCCTCTTGATAGACAGGTGAAAGACCAAGAGTATTAAATAACACAATTTTTTTCTTTGGACATGTACGATACAGAATTTTTTTTTTTTTACTATACATATTTGTAGCAGGGTTTTGTTTTTCTTTTTTTTCTCTCAATGGGGGAGATGGAGATTAGGAAAGAAGGTAAAATTTTGCTGAAAATTTTAATTAAAAACATTAAAAATGATTTAAAATAAAAAATAGTTAGGAAAGAAGTTTCAGTATTAGGAATGATGTTATGTCAAAGGTGGTACTTCAACCGACTCCTGAAGGAAGTGAGGGATTCAAAGAAATACTGATGAAGACATCTTATATTCTAGGTAAAGGGGATAGCAAGTGCAAAGAGTACAGAGATGACTATGATAATGATGATATTAATAGCAACAATAATAGCTAGCATTTATATAGTGCTATCAGATTTGAAAAGAGCCGTACATGTGTTTTCTCATTTGAGATGGAACGTTGTTTATGAGGAAAAAAGAGAATCAAATTTGGACAGACTATGTAGAGCATGGGAAGGAATAATATATATAATGATGCTGGAAATTTAAGTTGAGGCCAGGTTGTGAATAGTTTTAAAAGCCAAACACAAGAATTTATATTTTACACTAGAGACAATGTAGAGCCATTGAAGCTTACTGAGTAAGAGGATAAGATTGTGTTTAAGGAAAATCTTTTCAGAAGCTTATATGGTGACATGTGGTTTCTCTGATAGAATACAAGCTCCTTGAAGTCAGTATCTGTTTCTTTTTTCCAGTATCCTTAGTAAGAAGCACAGTGCCTGACATATAAGGGTGTTATATTATATTATATTATTATATTAAAGGGTGGTTCATTTATTGGTCTGTGCTTTAAGAATATCAATTGGCAGTTCTATGGAGAAGAACAAGGAAAGCGAAAAACAGTTCCAGCTCTCAAGGATCTCACAGTATAATGGGAAAGAAAACAATTATACAAAAACATCATGTACACAGGATAAATTGGGGTAACATCAGAGGGAAGGCACTAAGATTATGGAAGATTAAAAAAGGCTTTCCACAGAAGTTAGCCAAGTTAAACCTGAAAGAAGGCAAAGAAGCAAAGACAAAGAGGGAGAGAGTCAGTGAAAATACCTAGAATTGGGAGATGGAATGTTTTGTGTGAGGAACAGAAAGGAGGTCAGTACAGTCTAAGACTAGAAAGGTAAAAGGTTATGAGAAGGTTATATGAAGGGCTTTAAAAAGCCATATAAAGGACTTGATATTTAATCTTGGAGGTAATAGGGAGCCAATGGAGTCTAATAAATAAAGGGGTGATTTGGCCAAGCAAGATCTTTTGCAAAATTAATTTCACAGCTAAGTGGAAGACATATTGAAGTAGGGAGAGACTTGAGGCAGGGAGATCAAATAGAAGGCTACTGAAACAGTACAGGCATGAGGTGACAAGGACCTCCACCAGAATGGTGGTAGTATCAGAAGAGGGAAGGGATGTTTTGAAACAAGAGGTGTTTCAATGGTAGAGTAATTGGACTTGGAAACTGATTGCATATGGAGGGTGTGAGTAAGATATCAAAGATGACACTTAGGTTATGAGGCTGAGTGATGAGGAGGATGATGATGCCTTTAAGAGTAGTAAGAAAATTAAGAAGAAGAAAAAGTTGGGGGACAGGAGGGACAGGGAATAAAATCGAATTCAGTTTCATACATATTAAATTCAAGATGTCTTTGAGGCATATAGCTAGGGATGTCAAATAGGTAGCTGGAAATTTGAGACTGTAGGTCAGGCGACAAATTAGGGCTGAAATTTCAGAGTTCATGAAAATAGAAGTGGGTAATCACTTATGGGTAATGGCAAGATGAAGGGCATGACCATCTCTGGAGGCAGCTGAGATTAGATGATAGAAGCAGATAATGGGAAATTAATTAAGTTGGTGAACTGAGAGGTTAGGGTATTTGAGGGAGTATCAATATGTATGCTGCAGTCTCCTAGTGGATGGCAGGAATGAGGGAAGAAATGAAGACTGTGAACCAGGAACTGAAGTCACTGAAGAAGGAAGGACAGTGTCCTACAGGCTAACAGATAGCTGGGTGACAAATATAGAAAGAATAAACCTTACAGGAAAAGAGGTTACTGAGTGACAGTAGAACAGGGAGAGACAGCAATGAAGAAAAAGAAATGGATAGAGTGCAACTAATGCTGAAAAGCATTTCCAGCTGAAAAGCACCAGAAACATAGTACAGGATAGCAAGAAAAATGTCTAGGTTCTAAATACAGTTCTAGAAGTTGACTGCATAGCAATGATAAATTAAATTATGAGAAATGAAGAAATTACTGAGAGGTTACAAAGAGAAAGAAGAAGATATTTGTAGGTTTCTAGACTAATATGGTCAATGTCTAGATATAATAGTTGACAGAAAGTAATGACACTAGCAAAGTTAAGTTCACCATCATTCAAAATGTAAAATTCATTGCTTTTGGCTAATAATTTACAAATCAAATGTTAAATGCATAGTGTACTTAAAATAAAGATAATCCCCTCTCCATATACTCGTCAAGAGAAAGAAAAACAAAGAAAGACACATTAAATTCATGAGTACAAATAATAATTAGCAGTATCTTTTAAAAAAAATTCATCCTTGATTCTGTAATAAATCAGACATTTCTCTACCCTTTGCTTACTTCTTAGAAAGATGATCTGACAATATAACACAGCATTCAAATTGAAGAAATGATCAATTTAGATAATTACATGCATCTTTATAAGAACCTTATTTTAAAACAAATATATGAGCACTTTATGTATGTGAAGTTCTCTTGTATAAAAAACAAATATCAAGAAGGGCAAAATATCTGTGACACTGATAATACAATAAGTAGAATAAATTAGGAATACCTGACAATCTCACATCAGAAATGGTCACAATTCATTCCAAGCAGAAAAAAATGGTAAAATAGAAAGTAGTTAGAACTGTAGATATATCTGCCAATTTTAAAGTAAAGATAACTATTTGAACATTAAATGTCTAAAAACACACACAAGAAGTCATACTTTATTAACAGAATCATTAATTTCCATTCTGATCACATATCAATATTCTTCAATATCAAAGTTCAAAAATATGAGAAACCTTTCCTCACCCGTAAACCTACCTCTCTCCTACCTGCCCACTTCTATGCCAAAAGTAAGGCTAGGCTATTTGGAGATGCTACAGGTAAGAACCTGGAGAGAAGCTCAAACTCACATACCATACTATTGTTACAATAAAAAACTGCTGAAAGATAAGTAGCAGGAAAAAGGATAACACGTAGAGGTAAGCCTATTAGCAATAAATGTTTAAAATAACAGGCAATGGGAATAAACATTTTTTACAGAATGAAAAAAGAATATCAGAATATTATCCAAAAAAAGCCTTTTAAAACTATACAAACTCTCACATTTAAATAATATACAATTAGGTTGGGCCCCATATTCCCACTCCTTCATTTTCATGAACACTAACCTTTCTCATTGAAAGCTCTGTAGACCTAGCATGCTAAGGCATGGCAACACTGCTGATACCAATATATATGTCAGCAAATACAAAGTCACTTTGTCTATACATTCTGAGCTTCTAGTATGCCTCAAATTTTATTCTAGTCCACTTAATA
Organism: Vombatus ursinus; assembly: GCF_900497805.2. Lineage (NCBI taxonomy): Eukaryota > Metazoa > Chordata > Mammalia > Diprotodontia > Vombatidae > Vombatus > Vombatus ursinus. The sequence continues at coordinate 9,042,416 of NW_020954570.1, read as the reverse complement.
AAGTTAGTCTGTCATTCAAATAAACAAAGTTTTAAAATTTAATTCATTTGAAATCAATAGTGCTCAGAATGAAATTACTAACTACATCATTTTTCAGCTTACCCTACAATTTGCATAATGTAACTGAACATCTGTACTTATGGCATTAAAAATCATTCTATGAAAAAAGTTTAAACTGATGAAATCAACTGATAATGAATTAGAGAAAGTTTAACCAGAATAAGGGGGAAAATCCTAAAGAAAAGATAAATAAAAATACAAATATTCAGTTACTCATCATTTTTCCAAATTACATTGTTAACTAACTACATTTTATTTCTGCCAAACATTATATTCTCCCTCTCCATCATTCACTCTATTTCACATCAGTAATTTTAAGGGAAGCTGATAACATCGTTAGTACAAAGGAGAAAAAAAGTGCCTAACAAGTACTATACACTAAAACTCACCTTTAGGTAAACTCAGTTACTAAAAGACTTTCATTTAGTTAATGAACTTCTGTTGGTTAAAAAAAACAAAAAAACTACTTTGCACACTGATTAAAAACAAATGATATTTGTAAAATATATTAAACAGGTTATTCAAAAGGTATGACATGACAATGACCAATACTACAACTAAAATTAAGATTTTCTTCTTAAAACAAAGATATGCCACCATTATCCTCCATTTACATACTGAATACAATACTGCTTCTACTGCTTTCAAATTTAGTACAGCTGTTATGAATTTTTGGCCTAAAAAAGTAGCAAAATGCCCATTCCTATTTTTTAATGGATAATTCTATTTTGAGAAAATGAAAAATTGGCACCAAACATACAGTAGTGAAATAATATCATGTGTAACAAATGAGATACATTAAAAATTAGTAATAACAGGCTATGCAAAAATTATATATTTACCTTGGCTGCATACTCAGCTTTATGACAGTTTTTCGTGGCAGACTATCTTGTGATTGTTGTTCACTCTCCTATAAGGAAAAACAAGATACTTGATACTACTTTCAAAATTCACACTTCAGAAATGGCTGTTGTAACTGTGGTGAAGAATTTCTAACTGTAAATTGATACAATACAAAATTCTCCATTCATGTCAAGTCTTAGCAAAATTCATGTTTAATTATTACGTAAGACCAAAACATATGCAATTAAAAATAGAAAACAAATGGAGCTAGAAGTTTTTAACAAAGAATATCAAGTGAAAATTAAAAATCATTTTTTTATATCATTCAAAGAAAGATAATTATATAGGAAGAGCAGAAAGAGAACTGAGGGGGTAGCTAGGTGGTGAGTGAATAGAGAACCAACCCTGGAGTCAGAAGGACCTGTGTTCAAATTTGACCTCAGACACTTGACACTTACTAGCTGTGTGACCCTGGGCAAGTCACTTAACCCCAAATACCTTGCCAAAAAGAGAGAGAGAGAGAGAGAGAGAACTGGACATCTTTCAAACCAAGATGACTTGGTGAATCCCACCTCTAACTCGTAGCATGCAGCCTGGCAACTAATATTTTAAGATTCACACAATAGGCTGACTTGCTTTGCTAGGAAAAATTTCTTTACAGGGAGTTTCCTATACTAGTAAAATCACAAGTCCAGTCCTCATCCCTACCCCAACATATATGTATGATAGTCAATACTTTTTGTAACACTCAGGCATTCATTACCTCAGTGTGTCCTCAATTTATCATAAAAAGAGACACTGAGTCAATGATGATGAGGACAATGGCTAACATTTGTATAATACCTAGTATGAGCCACTGCTGAGTGCTTTATAAGGATGATTTAATCCTCACAAAAACCCTAGGAAATAGAAGCTATTATTATCCCCATTTTACAGATGAGGAAGCTGAAGCAAGCGAGCTTAAGTGACTTGCCCAGGGTCACAATAGTATTAAGTGTCTAAGGTAAAATTTAAATTAAGATATTCCTAACTTCAGGTCCAGGTGCATTATCCACCTAGCTGCCCCAGATATTTAAGAACCAGTAAGTAAAATTTTTAAAGAAGCCCAAGTTCCTGAAGCAAATATAAATAACAAATTCAAATGTACCTATGAAATTAAAATATCTATCATCTGGTAACAGACACAAAAATTCAAAAGCTTTAATTAAAAGTTATTAGTGCCAACAACAAAAGTGTAATAGAATTCTATTAAATAAATTTGCTAATTTTTCTTTCCTGTAGTAGATATTAGCTCTATTTAATGATAAGTCAAGAGAGCTAAGAGCTTATAAGGTCCAGAAAGGTTTTGTCTGAATTGAGAAAACTAATTAAGATCATCCAGAACAAAGTTGCAGCAACAACACATTCTGGAGGAAATAGGAGATGAGAGTGTAAGTGTCAACCCATCTCTGATCTGAGCTAAGAAAAAATGGGAACTAGTTCAAATGTAATGTCTGCCTATCAAAATCATAAAAACAAATTTTGAAAACTAACAATACTAAAACTAGCTAGAATTTATATAGTACCTACAATGTATCAAACTCTATAGTAATCTATGTCCCAACCAGTAATTTCTAATAGTTTCATCATTTCTGTTCATTATATATTACTCAAGTTAGATGTGCCATAGCATTTCCATTTGAATTATCACAAAATTATTATTATAAATGGTTTCAGACATGTAAGTTTAGATTTGTTGTTTAGCTGTGACCATTCGTGACTCCATATGGGGATTTTGTGGCAAAGATACTACAGTGGTTTGCCATTTCCTTCTCCAGAGGCAAAAACAAGCTAAGTGACTTGCCCAGGGTCATACGTATTTGAAATCAAGTCTTCCTGACTCCAGGCCCAGTGCTTTATCTACTGAGGCACCTAGCTGCTTGGAAGGAAAGATTTACCTATCTGCAAATGGACAACTCATGAATCACAGTATATGCCATTTAGTGGATAACAGGTAATGAGATAATTACATTTAAATGTCTCTCTTAATTATTCTTTCACACCAAACAAGATTATAGCTATATGTTTCAAAAAAAGAATGAAAATACCGAATCAGATAAACTAACCATCTGTAGGAAGGGGATGGATGGGTTAAAGCTGTAGGCATCTTTGTCCTTCAGAATGAGAATATGAGCAGAATCTCTGATTATCGTCTTCAAGTTCATTATGGAATGGAAAAGTCTGTGAAAAGAAAATTACTGTTTTGAGAACTAACTCAAATACCAAGAAAATCATTTTTTGTTTATTACTATAAAGAGTAAACTTCAGGTTTATCACATATATACAGATGTATATATACGCACACATACACACGCATGCGTATGTGTGTGTATGTGTATAAAATCAATGAAGAAAAAATTTTTAGATCTCAAAAAATTCTTTTCCAGAACTCCATCTTTAGGAGAACAAGGAGTAACAATAAAAAAAAAGCTTAAAAAATTATCTTAATTTTTAAAAAAACTTCTAATAATAATAAAAACTTTCTTCTATATTTCTCTACAATGAAAAATAATGTTCAGAATGACCATCATGATTCACCGTAAGATCCTCTATCAAAATATCATTATAAAATTTACTAACAGAAGCAGAATGTGAAAATTTAGCAATATTTTCAACAAAGAATGAGGTAAAAAAGGAAGGGGGGATTTCTGACTATCCTTCACAAGTCTATAGGTCAGCTGATGATAAGTCATTTTTGTTATATAGCCATAATCATTTGCCTGGAGAATTAATATTTCTAAAATTATTATATTCATAAGGCTTACTGTGAAATAAATTTGACAAATTAAAACACTACCATATCTATTTAAACCTTTGAATCAAATGACTAGAACTGTGTAGACATCTTGATCATGTTTATACCAGTGAACTCCTAGCCACCAAAATTAATTCTTTCCTCTTATAGATTATCATCAGGTTTTTTTTTTCAATGCAGGAAAACACTGTTCTTTGAAAGTTTTTTACTCTATTTACAAAAAGCTATGTTTCCTATAAAGAATTAAATATCTAGAGAACTGAGCAACCAAAAATATTCGTAGGATAATAAAAATGTTCTTGTTAGGGAAAAGTAACTCGTAACCCAACTAAAGTTTTCATTCTACACACCTGAGTATTCACTCCAATAAGAAAAAGTACTCTCATTTGACAGACAGAAATGTGTATAGCTCAGTTAGGCAGAAAAAAATTGGACCAAAAACTTGGAAACTAGAAGCATTGATGAGATCACATCTATTAAACTGGCTAATATGACAAAAGGAAAATGACCAATGTTGGAGGAGATGTGGAAAACAGACACTAATGCATTGTTGATGGAGTTGTGGTCTGATCCAACCATCCCAGAGAAAAATCTGGAACTATGTCCAGAGGGTTATAAAACTGTTCTTACTCTCTGAATACCACTACTAAATCTGTATCCCAAAGAGACTGAAAAAGAAAAGAAAAAAGGGAAAAGGGCCTATATGTATAAAAATATTTACAGCAGTTTTTTTACTGGTAACAAAGAACCAGAAAGGGAAGGGATACCCATCAATTGAGGAATGGTTGAACAAGTTGTGGTATATGACTATGATGGAACACTACTAGGCTATAAGAAATGATGAGGAGGATGCCTTCAGAAAAACCTGGGAAAACTTACATGAACTGATGCAAATTGAAGTGAGCAAAATAAGGAGAACAGTGTACATAGTAACATAAATACTTGATGAACAACTGTGAATTATGTAGCTATTCTCTGCCAAGATAATTCCAAAAGTCTCATGACAAACCTCCAGAAAAAGAGCTGACAGAGTCTGAATGTGGATTGAAGCATACTTTTTTTTACTTTATTTTTCTTGTCTTTTTTTTAACTTGAGGTTTTTTTTTTCCCACAACATGACTAATATGGAAATATTTTCATGACTGCACATATGTAAAATATAGAGGACAAGAGAATTTGGAACTCAAAATTAAAAAAAAAAAAACAAATGTAAAAAATGTCCTTTACATGTAATTGGAAAAATAAAATAAATTCTGTTACTATTTTTCTACCTCAGTAAAATAATTTTTTGGTAATTTAACTGGGTGGCCTTGAATATAAACAAGTTGTGATACATGATCATGATGGAATACTACTGTGCTATAAGAAATGAGCTTGATGGTTTTAGAAAAACATGAAATAATGAAGAGCAAAATGAGCAGAACCAAGAGAACACATATACAGTATGTACAGTGTTACATACACAGTAACAGCAATAGTTTTAAGAAATTTTATTGACTAAGTCATTTTGATAGAATACCCAAATGCACTATAAAGGAACTATGAAGGAAGATGCTATCTGCATCCAGAGAAAGAACTGATAAATATTAGTATTTATAGTATGGCTTCACACATATATACATATTTGTGTCTAATGGTAGCCATCTGTAGGGTGGGGGTAGGGAGGACAGGTGAGGAAACAAAGTTACATGATGACTTTATTATATATTTAAAAGGTTTTCCTTTTTGTTATGGAAGCTGTGCATAACACATTATCAGTTTTATGTGCCATCCTATTTTTTCTATTCTGCTACATTATGGAAATACTTGTTTTAAGTTCAGAATTTAAAATTTAAGAACAACAAAATATTTTAAAAAGAAAAATAAAGTAGGCTTTTATACTTGAACTTAAAAAAATCCAAAGAAATGTGTAAAATACACAGATACCCCTTATTCTTATTGTAAATGTACAATTTTCTCATCCAGTGAATCCACAAAAATTTAAGTACGGTTTATTTTAAAAGAAGCATGGAAATTACTGCTGTTCAACAGTTCTAGTCTTTATATTCAATGCAAACTATTAATACTGCAACTAGATCAAATATATACAAAAACATCATGGTTACAAAGCACTTAGCCTTATTTCATTTTCATAACAATAACCCCATCAGGTGGGCAATGTAAATAGTATTACCCCAACTTTACTGATGCAAAAACTTGGACTTCAAGAGTATAATATCGTATATGGAAGACTGGTCATAAAATGGAGGACTTGTCTTGTGTCCTGTGGCTGCCAATAACTATGTTTCTGAACAAGTCATTTCTCTAGATTTTAGTTTCTTCATCTGTAGGAGGGGGCTGAACTGAATGACTTAAGTCATATATGCTATAATTCTAGAAATTAATCTTTAGATGCTGTTTGATGATTCCCTCCCCCCTTATACCATGATGCCTCTAACCATCTTTTCTCTAATATGAAGGAATTTCCAAAATAAAACTCATTAGATCTGCTCCTCTGCCTGTCTACTTTTCAATTCCACAACAACCTCTTGGTTACTCTTCAAGCTTACAACTCTGCTCCACTCCAATCTTTTCTTAACATCTTATTTTCACATAAATCGTGTAATTCTCCTACTTAGAAGCCTAGAAGGGTTCTACATAAGCTCTAATGTAAAATCATATGCTTTAAGATTGTTGCATATTGACTTAGAAAACCACTTTTTTTTTTTTTTTTAAGGCAACTGGGGTTAAGTGGGGTTAAGTGCCCAGGGTCACACAGCTACTAAGTGTGTCAAGTGTTTGGTCTGAGACTGGATTTGAACTCAGGTCCTCCTGTTTTCAGGGCTGGTGCTCTATCCACAGAAAACCACAAATTAACATTATCTATTTTGTTCTGTTTTTATTTCTTTTTTAAACATTTGCCAATTTCATTTTAATCTGGTTCCAACCACACTTTGGAGTTTCGCCCACCACTATAACAAGTTAACTGCTTTAAGACCTTATAACAAATGAAGAGCGCTACGCTTTTGGATTGGAAAAAGGCAATCCATTTAACATTGCTTTTAGAACATTAGATTGTTGATATGGAAAAAAAAACTTATTTTTACTAAGTGTGCATGGAAAAATTTCTAACTTCCTCAAATAGTAGACTCTAAACTGCTCAACACTGCATTAGTTCAACAAATTTAATAAAATCAGGATGTTACAGGTGGAATAGGTTTTATGAGAATTCAGTTCAACTCTACATAAAATCGGTAAGGAAACTGAGACACAGAAAAAATAAAATTACTTGAACAAAGTCAGACAGCTAGTTAATGGAAGAACCATGACTAAAAGTAGGGTCCCATTTATTAATTCTTCTCCCAGCTGGGAGATCCTATAATAGCAAACTCCTACATTAACTTCCTTTCTTTCATCTTTTTACGAGTATTTATAGTCCCATTTTCTTGCTCTTAACTTTGAATATTCTTCCATTCTACTTTCAAAGTTATGCCTGAAAAGAGTATTGGTATTACATTTACTTTTTAAATAATATCAAGAAGGAAAAAATTTTGCTAATAATTCATAAGTGGGCAAATAAAAAGGGGAAAAATAACACTACTAAAATTTACTTATTTAAGCTAGTATTTAAATGTGTTGATTTGACTGTTTCTACCAATACCTACATAGAGAAATTTAACTCCTTTTAAGAACACTATCTTCAACTTATCTTGAACAATTTCTAATTAGAGATGTTTTCAAAACTTCTTTTTATACAATTTTGGCTAATGAGCTGGTTTTTCAAGACTTTTCAATTAAGTGTTTTGAAAATATCTCATCAACCTATTAAGACAGAAAAAGATAAGTTCACTTAAATCTGGGTTTGGGGGAAGCAGTAACATAATACGATAGAAAGATCACTGGTCTGGTAAACAAAAGATCTTCTTTCAAGTCCTGGTTCCATTATGGTTCGGAAAATCCCAAACTCTCTAAGACTCAATTTCCTCATTTGTAAAATGGCAATAATAATACTTACACCACATACCTCAAAAGTTCTTGTAAAGATCAAATTACAGATGAAGCATGATAAAGTAGGTATGGAGTCAAAGGGTCTGGTTTTGAATTCTGACTCTGCTACTTGTGCATGTGAAACCCTTAGTTAGGCAAAGTCATTTAACCTTTCTGGGACTCAAGTTTCCCCATTTACAAAATAAGGGATATAAAATTAACTCTCAAAGTTGATCCCAGTTCTACCCTTAAAGACTCCTTATGTCAACTACAAAAGATCAATTAATTTGACCAGGTACTCAGTCCACAGCTGGGGAAGACTACACTATCATGTCTTAGCAAACATTTCTCCATAGAAAAAAATGTTACCTGGTGGCCACACTTCTATAACTAGTCTCTTTAAATTTAGTAATGTTGGTCTTCAGATGATATACACACAGCCTATATCACTTGGCTTATACTGAAAGCTTCCTTAGATTGATATAGCTTGCCAGATGGTTTACCATATTGAGCCATCTCCATGTCACAATCAGAGACGAGAGAATGTCAGCAGATACCACGGCAATAAGGACTATTATTTCTTTCCAGTCATCTGGACATACCAATTGACTATGTTTTTGTAACAAGGACCTTATGCAATTTTCACCATCAAATTACTATACTAATTAGAACATTTTATCAAAATGTTTTAATGCAATTAAGATTTCCTCTCAAAATAGGTGTATAAACCATAGACATAAAAACACACCCATAAATTGAGGAATGGCTGAACTGTGGAATATGAAAGCAACAAAATTTTATTGTGCCATATTAAATGAGAAATAAGACAGATTCAGAGAAACATGGACAGATTTGTATGAACTAATGCTGAATGAAGTGAAGAGAACAAGAGCAGTTCATTCAAGGACCATAATGTGAGGGGAAACAATTCTGAATTTTGGCTCAAGTAGCAGCCAGCCATCACTTCCAAAGACTGATGAGGAAATCTATCTTCCACAAGCTGGCAGAGAAGGGATGGGTTAGAGGTAAAGAACTATACATGTATTCTCAGGGTGAATATCTTAATTTGTTTTGCTTGACTACAAATATTTGTTCCAAGAGAGTGCTTAGACATGAGGGAAGGTGGGGAACATGAATAAAGAATTTTTAAAATTGCAGATGGCAGGGGAAAAATGGAGGAAGGGTATTTAAAAAAAGAACAATTTAATACCTGGTAATTTACATATGTGTAAAGAAAATCTACAACAAGGAATGTGACAAAGTTTGTGGTTTCTTACATGGTTCTCTTCCCTATTCTTTGTGTCTTGAAATGCTTGTGATTGTTAATGATTGCAGAATTTGTTTTTTAAGAGAGATCATGGCAATCCAAATTATCAGAAGTCCTTCTAAAAGTGAAGTCAAACAAATATGTGAATGAGATTCATAATTAGCATTTGTTATGATTGGAAAAGTGATTGTGGTAAATTTTTATAAAACAGAGGTGCAGTTTCACATACTTAATGCATACTGAACAAAGGGGCACATTTTACAATCAATGTGCACGCATATTTATATATTAATTTTACAACTTTTAATTATGTTAATAGTAATATACCAAAGACTTAAGAGTTAGAAGGGATCTTACAGGACAATTTACAGAATAACTAGTTCAAATTTCCTCTCGATGCCTGACAACTGTTTATCCTGAATATCTGTAAACTTCAAATGAGATGGGAAGTTCAGTACCTCTGAAGGCAGAGCACTTGACTTTTTGAAAAGTCCTTTGAAAAGCTTATCATATATTTAACCGTAATCGTTTCCCTTATAACTTACATCTACTGGTCTTAATTTCATTTTTTTAAGTAGGAAACAAGTCTACTATTTCTTCAATGTGACAGTCTTTCAAAGACAGTTAGTGTAGTATACAATAGAAAGAGCACTCAATTTAGAAATAGAGAAGACGAAATCCCGTCTCTGTTACTTACTGCTTTATGACACTGGACAAGTCACTTTACTGCTCAAGGTCTCAGCTTCCTATCTATAAAATTAGGGAGTCGGACTACAATGACCTCCAAGATTCCTTCTAACTCTAAATGTATGATCTAAGAAATATTTGAAGAAAACTATTACATCTCCATTCTCAGGCTAAAATGTCTTCTCTCAGGGCTAAAGATTTCTAATTCCTCTGACCACTCCTTATTTGATATATATCTTTCACCATTCTGATCACCTTCTTCTGTATATACTTTATTTTGTTAACATGCCTTTCAATATGACATCAAGAATGGAACAATTCCACTAGCTGACCAAAATAGGCACTTCCCTCAATATCTGCTTTTATAATACATTATTTACAGATTATTTATTTGATGATTAAGTCCTCAGTTAGAAACTACTTCCCCCTCCTCTGCAATAGCATCATTGCTATATATGACCTGTTTTTATAACAAAACAGTTTCTGGCAAAACATTACATTTAAAAATGGTTTATATCAACACTTTCACTATGTTTCATAAGAAAGGCTTTGCACATTGCCAAGGGTTTTGCAAAAAAAACAAAAAACAAGAAATACCATTTGGGGCAGTATGATCAACGCAACTTAACATGTATAGGAAACTGTATTAAAACTAAAACACAGAAATAAAAAATTGAAATTAACATATATATATATATATATATATATATAGGAAAAAAATAACCTTTAAAAACTACATTACCTAGTGCCGTAATCCACAACCACCCAATCTTTAGCAGTTCCTGTAATGGCATCATGATGTTGAAAAAGTCCAAGATTCCTTCTGGCTTCTGTCAGTAATTGATAATATGATGACGAAGGGAACAAACTTGTCTTCTTATATTTCTGAGCTTGTATTCGTGCAAAAGAATAAAGAATCTCAGCAGCCCTAATAGTACAAAAATATCAACATAAAACACATTATGAAATAGATAATATATTTGCATTTTATAAAGATTTGTAAAATAAAACACTGAAGTATAATGGAAAGCACTGGATTTAGAATTAGAGGATCTAGTTTCAAATCCTGTCTTGGGATTAATGACTTATGTTTCCTTGAGCAAATCATTTTATCTCTATAGACCATAATTTGCCTACCTACATAAATGAAGGGGTTAAATTAAACTCTACAAATCCCCTTCAGCTCTAAATTTTATAATTCTATGATTCTATGACTTCATTAGAAAAAAATCTCAATGATAGCAAATTAATTCTTCAATACAGTAACTTGATGACACATGGGATTCCTGCTGATTTAAGTCTTTTCTTTATATATTTTTCTCCCCTGGTGATTTCATCCACTACAATAGATTTAATTATCACCTCTACAAAATAACACCCAAATCTATATATCCAGATAAAATTTCTCTCCTGTGCTCTACCTTTGATTTGCCATCTGGTTGCTATAAATTTATATGGAGAAGTCTCATTCAAAACTCACCAGTTCTAAAACATGGGGGACCAGGGCAGGGTGGGGAGCAGAGAGAAAGGATGGAAGGAGGAGAGAATGAAAGGTGGGAGAAGGGGGGGTGAGGGGTGAGGGAGGGAAGGAGGAAAGGAGGGAGAGAAAGAGAGAGACAGAGAGAGACAGAAAAGAATCTCTTGTTAAGAAAAGGGCCTGACCCCATTTCACACCCTTGCTCAGAACTCTTAAGCAACTTCCTAAAGTCTCTAGAATAAAATCTTCATGTCAGAATTTTTGAGCCATTTACCATGTAACTTTCATTTACTTTTCTATTGTTATTTCATATTACTTCCTAACACTCTGTACTACTGACTTTTCTCAAAACTTAACATTAGTGGTTCCCTTTTTTAAGAATTCATTCTTCCTAATTTTTTTAAAAAATTCTTTACATACAAAAAAAAAGTGAGCATTTCCAAATATGCAGAACACAAAAAAGAGGATTGTGTATGAAATTGTGAAACTCCATGTCACAATGTTGTGGGTTATTATTTATCACTTATTAATATTGTCTGAACTTAGGTTTATGTGGTTAGAAAATTGTTTAATCAAAAAGCTTATAGTAGAGGTCAGACACTGACCTCAGAGACGCTACAGGGAAGTCAGGTGGTTATAAGGAATGCTTAGATGCCACCAAGTACTTGTTTTGCCGCCCCCCCAAAGCTTATATCTTGGGTTCCTCAAATTACACTGATTTACCTGTTGATATACATCTCAAACTGCTTTTTTCTTGGAGACTACCTATTGCCTACATGAAGCCAATTACGCAAATATCATTATGGCCTTATCTGAACTCTATAGAATGTAACCAAACATTTAGGGAAGGAGCCACCCCTTCTCTCCAGCTCTCTCTAGTAATGACCTAATAAATTTCTTTCTAAAACTATTTCAGATTTTGGGATTTGTTCTTGTGAACAATACTGCTTTAAGGGGCAGGTAGGTGGCGCGGTGGATAAAGCATCAGCCCTGAAGTCAGGAGAACCTGAGTTCAAATGCGGCCTCAGACCAAACACTTGACACTTACTAACTGTGTGACCCTGGGCAAGTCGCTTAACCCCAATTGCCAAAAAAATAAAAAATAAAATAAAATAAAATAATGCTTTAAGAAAAATAGTAAGTTATAAATTACACATTACTTTCAAAACGATCCTGGGCTGAGCTTTTTTCTAAACTTCAACTATTCTATGCATTTAAAAAAAAACAAAACACTTCAATGGCCTAATTTAAAAAAACATAATTCCCTCCATGTTCCCTTATCCTTATCTCCCATTAAAAACCAAGAGGGCAGGAGGAAGAAAAAAAAAAACTCGTTACAAGGAAATATAGCCAAACAAAATTAAAACCACACTCTGTCCAAACATGTATGTCTCTTTCTGCATCTGGTGTCCATTACCTCTTTGTCAGGAGGTAGCTAACACACCTCATCAGAAATCCTACAGAAACATGCTAGAGTCATTACCCTGACCAGAGTTTTAAAGTCTTTCAAAGTTGATTTTCTTCTAAATGTTGCAGTCCTTCCATACATTTTTCACCTAGTTCTGCTTATTTCACTCTATGTAAATTTGAATAGGGCTTGTTGATTTCCTATGAAACTGTTCACAGTATCTTACAAAACAGTATTTTACTGCATTCATATACCATTAAATTTATTCAGCCATTTCCCAATTGATTGGCCCCTTCTTTTTTCCTTTCAATCTCTGCTTCAGAATTAGGAATTTTCTTTTACTTTGCAACAATTTCCTCCCTGGTTTTATGTTCTCTTCTAATCTTCCTCCCTTTCCCCACTTATTTCCCTGTTGAGGATGAGATTATTTTTACATCAAACTGTTTGTGTCTATGTGCTTTTAATCTCCTTTAGTTTATTTTAGGTAAGTGAGGATAACCTTATGCCATTTCTCCTGCTCCTTCCCCAAGTTTATTTACTCTTCTCATAAGTTTCAGTTCTTATTTCTATACCAGTTTCTGTTTTCCTCTCTCTTCTCTTTCACCTCTTTAAACTCTCAGAACATAACTGATCCACCCTCAGGACCTCTGTTTTTTTTTTAACTCCTTAAATATGCTTAACAGACATTAAGGTAAGGTGGAGCCATGATAGTAGAATAGAGGTGGCACAACAGCCAAGCTGTCCCAACATTCCTTCCATAAAACTTTAAAGTAATACCTCAAATAGAATGCGAGAGTGGCACAGCCAAAAAAAAAAAAAAAGGATTAAAGTGAGATATTTTTCAAGCCCAAGACAATTTAAGAGGTCAGAAGGAGAAATCTGTGACATTGGGATGGGGGTTGGTCTGGTGTGTATGCAGCAGCAATGTCAGTAACTCTCAGCCCAGAGATGGTAAGGAGATTGGAAAACTGGTCAGAAAGATATTACAGGGGACCCCTCTGCTAGCACTGGACACAGGACTGGGAGTTATTTTGTGCATCTCCACTGCTCATATCCAGTTCTGGATCACAGTTTCAAGGAAGAAAGTAGACCTTTTGGTCACAAGAGAGGAGGTGCCCTGGTTCAAAGAAAGAGGAATGCTTAGCACTTGCAGCTACAAAGCAGTAGGGCCTTTCCTGGGTGAAGACCAGAGGAGAAGAGCAGTAAACACAACTCTCCCAGGCTCATACAACCTTGGAAGCACTGAAATTTTAGAGACACCCAGAACTATGTATAAAGAGAACTACATGAAAAAATCTATAGTTTGGGAATCCCACCCCCACTCCCAGAAAAGCAGAACCTAACTTTAACATAAAGATCAAAATCAAGCAACAGGCTGGAAAAATGAGCAAACAACAACAAAAAAAGAACCTGACCTGCTATGGTGACAGGGAAGACTGATATGAACTGACGCAAAGCGAAGCGAGCTGAACCATGAGATCATTGCACACAATAAGAGCAATATTATAACAGTGATCAACTGTGAAAGGCATAGCTATTCTGATCAATACAATGATCCAAGACAATTACAAAGGACTCATTATCAAAAACATTATAGACCACCAGAAAGAACTGATCGACTCTGAGTGCAGATTGAAGTATATATTTTTTCTCTTCAGTTTTCTTTTCTTTCTTTTTCTTGGGGGAGAGAGAAGGGGCAACATGCCTTACATAGAAATGTTTTGCATGACTTCATATGTATATTTGATATCATATTGCTTGCCTTCTCAATGGGTGGGACAGAGGAAGGGAAAGAATCTGGAACTCAAAATTTTAAAAAATGAATGTTAAAAGACATTAAGCTTCTAAAGGGACATTTGTTTCTTCTCGCTATTAAAAGTCTTAGCACTATATCATCATACAGTCCCTTCCTGTGGGGAATATACTTCTTTAAGTTTTTCTAATTCCTTATTTCTATATTTCCAAGTTGCTACTCTGCTTTGACCTTTACATCAAAAATGCCTGAACATTCTCAATTCCATTAAAGATCCATTTTTCTCCCTGTAGGATTAAATTCAGTGTCGCAGGTTTAAATTATTTTTTCTAAGTCTCTTTCACTTGTATATTAGAATATATTCCATGATGTCTCACATAAAAGTTCCCAGACCCAACGTGACTATAATCCCTTAGTACTTTAACTCCTCTTTCCTGGATGCTTGGAGACTATTTTTTCTTTTGATTTGGAAGCTCTTGATTTTATCTATGATGTTCCTGGGACTTTTCATTTTCATTCAGCAGATGATCAGGGGATCCTTTCGATGTTCACTTTGTCCTCTGTTCTAACAGATTTAAGCAGTTTTCATTTATGATTTGTTGAAAAATAGTATCTAGGCATTATTTTCATGTTTTTTCAGGGACTGCAGTGATTCTTAAATTAACTCTGACATCTTTTCCTTTTTTTTTTTAAATATATTAGCTTATAATTTCTCATATTTTTCAATATTTTCATTTTTTCCCTAATATTTCTAGCTTTCTCATGGACTCAATTATTTCTTTCTGGACCATTTTAATTTTTAAGAAGTCCATTATCTGAGTAAGACTTACCACTTTTTCTTATAAATTTATTCTCTTTCCATTGCTTTCCTCCTGAACTTTTATTTCATTTTTTTGACACCATTTCATTTACATATTCATTTATCCTTTATGGAAAATCCATTTTCCCCCTTCTAAGTCACAGTTCTTATGGAGTTACACTCTTCTTCTAGTTTGGATTTTGAAGCTTTTCTAGACCTACAATAATTTTTTTATTCATACCAATAGTCACTGTCTTTCATTTATTCATCTCTCTAGCTTCAGTTGTTGATTTAAAATTTAATTTTGGGTGAGGTGATTGACCCTGCTTCTACCATGGTTCCCCTAGATCTTTAAGGTTCACTGTGCTGGATTTTCAGGATCCTCTATGTCTTAGGACTGATGAACTCAAGAGCCCCTGGGTCTTTCCTGGTCTGAGCACTGCTGCAATCCACTGGTTACTTCTGTTCCTGGGGGCTTCTAAACCGATCTAAGGCTAACCACAATGGAGTTCTTCTAACTACCCTGGGGCTCTCAGGTAAGGCCTTCCTTCTTTCTGCTTTTGACAGAGACTTGCAGGCCATCCAGATCTCTGGTCGCATTAGGTTCCTGGTTTCAGGGCCTGGTCTGGCACTGGCTTTTCTGGAAGGTCCCTTTCCTACATGGGCCTCTGGGTGACTATTTGAGGAGCTTTTGGGTGGATTAAGTTGTTTCTTTTCTTCTTCACTGAGTTTTTCATTCTTCAATCTAGTATGAATTTCAGGTTTGCTGAAGTAGGTATGTGGAAGCTAGGCAGTCAGCTTTCATTCAGGCAGCCATCAGGACCAGAAGTTCTCTGGAGAACTCATTTTCCTCTTCACCTCCAGCCCTCAGATTCCTTGTCTTCTTTCAAAGATCAACACAGATACCATCTCATATGTAAAGCTTTGTTTGGTTCTCACATTCCTCTGCTCGTTAATGCTTTCTCCTACCCCAAATTATTTATCAATATATACCTTTTGCCCTTCAGTAGCATATAAGTTACTTAAGAACAGGGACTGTCTTTTCTTTGCCTTTATATCTCCATTGCTTATGCACATGGTTGGAAAAATAAAACCTCTAGGGAACACTTCATTGATGCAGGAAATACTTCTATTGCCACTTACTGTTCTCTTTATTTCATATGTTACCAGGCAGAAACAATCACCAGTTAGTAGCAACAATGTGTGAGAATGCACCCAGCCTACCTAAAAATAGCTATGAGAGTGAAGGGAAAATGGTTTAATGTGATTTTGATGATTTATTCTAAATTACTTGGAAATCTTCTATCCATTCTTACCCTTAAAGATACGCAGATACAGAGAGCCCACATTCCCATGCATGTCCAACTCACTCTATATAAATGACTAAACAGATTTAACAACAATGCAACCGAAGAATACTCATGAAGCATAAAAACTATGATCTACTGAGTTCAAGGGACTTGGCTAGGCCCTGGATTTTCTTTTCTGTTCTTTTTTGTAGGCAATAGGGTTAAGTGACTTGCCCAAGGTCACACAGTTAGTACATGTCAAGTGGCTGAGGCCAGATTTGAACTCAGGTCCTCCTGACTCCATGGTTGGTGCTCTATCCACTGTGCCATCTAGCTTCCCCTAGGCACTGGGTTTTCACAGGTAACAGTTTGTCCCTTAAGGACTTCATATTCCAAAAAAAAAAAAAAAAAGGATGGGGGTTAAAAAAATTATTTAAAGGGAGTATGTGTTGGACAAAGGAGACTTAAGAAAAATGCAGTAAGAAAATTTAAAGGCCAGATGATTTTTAGTTGCAGTGATTAAATAAGGCTTCATGGAAGAAGTAGCAGCAACACTGGGAATTAAAAGATGATTTCAGCAAGTCAAAAGGAGGAATGAGTGCATTTTGGGTTTGGGTAAGCAAACAGAAAATTAGCAGAAGCAGCAGAGTAGTTCTCTCCTCCTCCCCAACCAGAAGCAATTAAGTAATTCTCTCCTCCTTCCCAACAAAAAGTAGTCTTTATTTCATTATTTTAAAAAAAATTATTTTAGCAATATTTTACAACATACTGAAAACTCAGTCTAGTCAAGGATGGGAAAAAGGTTAGAAATTAAAAGGAATAATTTCAATGTATATTTCTAAAAGAAAAGCTGCTCCCACAAAATTAAAAATCTAAATGTCACTTAATTCCATTACCAGAGAAGAGGAAAGCAATAGGCAAAATTTTGTCAACTTCACTATCTAGAAGGTCAGAGGCAAAGGAACATTCAAAATGGTCTTCAATGTGGTCAATTACGCTCATCTTTTCTGTAATAATTTCTGCCTCCCATTTTGTCGTAATGGGAACCTCCTTGGACTTCATCATAGCCACCACCTTGGTCTCCCAAAGTAGCTGCAACCACTTTGTACATTTTCAGTCTCAGTCAATTTGTTCCCCCTATAGCCACCTCCCTCAGACTTCAGCTCATTCTCATTCTTCACCAAAAATATCCTAGTAGGCAGTCTGACTGGAATATGTAATACACATATAAAATAAGGCTAGAAAGAAAGGCTGGAGTCAGGCTGTGAAAGGCCTTAAATGCCAGGATAAGGAATTTATATGTTTTCCTAAGATCAACATGGATTTTTGAGCAAAGGACTGACATAGACCTATGAATTAGGTCAAACCTAATTAAGAAAATTAATCTTCCAGCTGTATTAGAAATGAATTAAAGGACAGGGACAAAACCAGTTAGGAGGAACTATTACAATACACCAATTGATACGTAACTAAGATCTGAATTAAAGTGATGGCAGTAAGAGTAGAGAGATGAGGCAGACATGAAAAACTATTCTGCATGCAACACTAATAGTACTAGGCAACTGACCGGAAGCGAAGATTTAAGAAGAGGGGGAGTAGATAAACAAACTAAATAAAGGCAAAGTGGCTAGAAAGTTAAACCTGGAATAAGGAGGAATTGATTTTAGATACTGCCCAGGACATTTACCAATCCCTTTAACACCACCTAACTCCCAGAGCTGTTGTGGGGATAAAATGAGAGAACATTTGCAAAGTACTCTGTAAACCTTAAAGCTCTACAGAAATGTAATCTAACTATTCTTCTTCTATCTAAACGTAAGCTCATATCTTGTTTGATTTCTCCCTACACTTTGCCTCTTTAGGACATCTAATCCCTCTATCCCTCAGTACTTTCTCAAGCTATGTACCCTTGCTTTGACTTCTCCACTTCCTCCCTTCTCAAACCTAGAGCTAATTAGCTCAACTCCATACTGTACTTGATGATCACATCTCTGGCTCTTTTGTCCTGGCCTAATCAGAACCTTATATTACTCCCATCACTCACCTCTGCAACTCATATATCATGTTGATGAACAGAGCTGGTATAGTAGATCCACTAAGATTCATAGCATCTAATCTTAATTGGGCATTCTGCAATAAGGTAACCCTTTCACTCCTGTTTGAGTGGTTCCCTATCTCACTCCCAATAGAGGCCATTCTAAACCTCTCCTCATAACCTTCCACAATCTCAGTTCTCACCCTTACTGAGAAAATGAAGGCTATCCTCCTTGCATTCCCCCTTCTTACCTTCTCTTCATCTCAAAAAGCAAAAAACAAAAAACATTGCTTATACTTGTCCCCCATTTCCTTGCCATGTACTGCAATACACTCCCCTTCTTTTCAATATGGCTTCTGACTTCATCACTCCAATGAAAATGCTTTCTCCAAAATTACTATCCAGGGGCAGCGAGGTGGCACAGTGGATAGAGCTCTGGCCTTGGAGTCGGGAGGATCTGAGTTCAAATTCAACCTCAGATACTTGACACTTACTAGCCATGTGACCCTGGGCAAGTCATTTAACCCCACTGCTTAGCCAAAAAAGCAAAACAAAACAAAACAAAATACCCACATAAAACTTTACCATCCTTTCTTAAATGCCAAATATTATGATCTTTTCTCAGTCCTTCTGGACTTTCAACTGCATTTGACACTGTTGATTACCCTTTTCTCCTAGATACTCTCTCCTCTCAGGATTTTTGTGGTAATATTCTCTCCTGGTTTTTCCCTTTTAGCTTCATTTGATGACTTGTTGTGTGCCAGGATACCAAAGAAACAGGGAGACAGTGAATTAACCCCTTAAACTTCAACATCACCAACCAGGGCTATTGTGAGCAAGAAAACTGTGGTGAAGGACCAAAGAATTATAGATTAACTATGTTTTACAGACTGAACTGGGACCTATGAGCATTTTGGGCAAGAAGAATATGAAAGTGTTTTTTAGAACTTTGGTAGGGAGCTCCTGAGAATCCAGGAATCTACCTTACCAATTGCAGTTTTTAATCTGTTTTTATCTTACTGAATTGCTTTTTAACCACACACTGAGAACTGGTTCTACCTGGAGATATCTGAATATATTTTTATTAAATGTACTTGATCCATTGCATTAGATTTAGAACCAATTGAAACATGAAGCATAACATATCATTTCCCCTATCAGTTGGCATACCCCAATGCTCGTTTTTAGGAGCTTTTCTCATTTCTCTGTCCTCTCTCTTTCTCTCTGAACATATTAGCATCCATAGATTTCATTATCATCTCTTCAGATAACCCCCAGATCTATAACTGGTCACCTCTCTCCTGAGCTCAAGTCCTCTATCATCAACTGGCAGTTGGACATTTAAAACGAGAGATGCCATAAACGTCTCAAACTCAAAGCTTCTAAAGCAGAACTGGTTATCTCTTCCAAATATTCCTATTTCTGACCTTAGCAAAGTCATTTATCCTCTGTAAGCCTATCTCTGCATATGTAAACTAAGAGGTTTAAGTTCCCCTTTTTTAAGGGAACATATTAAGTTCCCTTCCAAGTCTAAGTCCCATGAATCTGTAAGTTGTAGATAAGCTGAGGATCTGAATTGGCAGAGGGAATTATCATACCAGGTATTCTCCAAAACTTATGAAATCATAGGTCAGAAAAACAATCATATTCAGAAATTTACAACAATTTTTGAAATTTTCTAAAAGATTTTCATCTTGAAAATGATATTAACAAAGGTTTCTTCGTCTTAAATGTGTAACATCTGTGACTTTTATATCCCTTAAATCAATATGCAAAAGAAATATTCTCTATTTTTAATAAAATATGAAAATTTACATTGGTATAAGACATAAAACTAATATCATAATTTGTAAAAATATAAAGTTGCATGATGAATTAGTAATACTAATCATTCTAGAACTGTAAAGGAATGGTACTGTCCACAAGTAACTGAATTTTATATTGTTATGAAAACTTTAATTTTCATTATTTTGGATGGAAATCTTGCCAAAATAGATTTAACTATTATTAAAATGGATATAATACCCATTTAATTTCTCCTTGGCTATAAATATTTATAATGATGGTCACAAATGCTTGTATAGCCAAAGTCTCACTAAAAAATGCTAACATATATTTTTTCAGTTGTTATGTTGTTTACTTTTTTTCATGGTCCTCATTTAAAGTCAGGCTATCAGCTAAAATTTCTTCATACTATCTGTATGTCTGTCACCCTTTCCCCTTTAAGATGATGTAACATGAGAAATAAGTACAGGTGTTTGGATTGGACTATATGTTTTCAGAAGTCCCAGACAACTCTGAGATTCTCTGATTATGAAACTACTCAAGCAAATTTTTTAATGCTCTATTGCAATTAAAAGTTAATAGGAAACTGGGAGAACAAGGAGTAATTTACTTGTCAGATTTATGGAGAATGGAAGAATTTATGACCAAACAAGAGATAGAGAAGATTATGAAATACAAAATGGATAATTTTGATTACATTAAATTGAAAAGTTTTTGCACACACAAAGCCAATGCAACCAAGATTAGGAGGGAAGCAGAAAACTGGGAATTTTTACAACCAGTGTCTCTGATAAAGACTTCATTTCTAAAATATATAGAGAACTGAGTCAAATTTATAAGAATGCAAGTCATTCCCCAACTGATAAATGGGTGTATGAACAGGTAGTTTTCAGAGGAAGAAATTAAAGCTATCTATAGTCATATGAAAAAATGTTGTACATCACTATTGACTACAGAAATGCAAATCAAAACAACTCCGAGGTACCACATCACACCTATCAGATTGGCTAACATGATAAAACAGGAAAATGATAAATGCTGGAGAAGATGTGGGAAAATTGGAACATTAATGCATTGCTGGTGGAGTTGTGAACTGATCCAACCAATTTGGAACTATGCCCAAAGGGCTATAAAAATGTGCATACTCTTTGACCCAGCAATACCACCTCTAGGGCTGTATCCCAAAGAGACCATACAAATGGGAAAAGGACCCACATGTACAAAAATATGTATAGAAGCTCTTCTTGTGGTGGCAAAGAATTGGAAATTGAGGGGATGCCCATCAGTTGGGGAATGGTTGAGCAAGGGGTGGTATATGAGTGTAATGAAACACTATTGTGCTATAAGAAATAATAAGCAGGCAGACTTCAGAAAAACCTGGAAAGACTTACATGAACTGATGCTGACTGAAGTAAAGAGAACCAAGAGAACATTGTACACAGTAATAGCAGCATTGTGCGATGACTAACTTATCTCTTCTTAGCAATGCAAGGATCTAAGACAACTCCAAAATACTCATGATGGAAAATGCTGTCCACATCCAGAAAAAGAACTATGGAGTCTGAATGCAAATCAAAGCATATTATTTGCTCTCTCTCTTTTTTCGGTTTCTTTCTTATGGTTTCTCCCATTGATTCTAATTCTTCTTTACAACATAACTAATGTGAAAATAGGTTTAATATAAATGCATATGTTGAGCCTACATCAATTTACATGCTGTCTTGGGGCAGGGGAAGGGGAGAGATGGGGAGAAAATTTGGAACTCAAAATCTTATGGAAGTGAATGTTGAAAACTAAAAATAAATACATACATTTATTATTTAAAAAAAAAATAAGATTTCACTGGAATCTGAGGGGTATTCCTAGGAGTAAAAGTGTTATCTCTTTAAAATATAGGCTTTTTACATCAATTTGGTTTCTTATTTCAGAGTTCTTCTTTATATTCTGGTCAGCTGTGGTTACTGGGTAGGTAACCTCCATATAAATGAAGCATTAATAAACATTATTTTAGCTGATACACAATTAGTATCATGTGGGGCAAGAAAGAAGGAAGAGAATCCAAGGATAAACCTTAGGATCTCCAATTAGCTCATTTATTACATAATTTGAATAAATAAAAATATTGCTCTATAGGACATAAGTTTTAAAATTGTTACACTTACCTTAAGTAAGACTCCATTATTCTATCCATTCGTTTATAGAAGGGTCTTGATGTAAAATATCCACTCCAATAATGATCATCTCTGTCAGCATATGTGAAGAAATCTCCACTCAGAACGGGAAATAATGATTTAGTAGTTTTTTGGTGTTTTGTATCTACTTTATGCAAGGCATCAAAATAATCGGATAAAGTGCCAAATTGAATCTGTTTTTAAAAAGAAAGTAATATAATAATTATTATCTTCAACTAATAGTTCAGGAATTTTAAAGTGGGAACAAAAATTTCAATGATAAGTGTTTGGGGTGAAAATACTGCTTCAACACATACTTTGGATAATCAGAGGCATTTTAATAAAATGTGGCAAATACTAAATAATGCTTGCTCTCTTATTTATAACAAATCGCAAATTACCAAAATAGATTTTATATGCACCTAGTTTGAATATATGCACAAAACTGTTGGAAAAAAATTAGATGCTAAAGTAAAAACCACTTAACTTCTAAATGTATGGTTCTTAATCTCTCTATCTGAAAGTGACAAGTAGGAAACCCAGAACTCAGGATTTTGTAAATCAAGACAGAAAGAAGGTGAGAAACAGAATATTACACAAGTTTAAGAAATAACTCTGATTAACAGGCTTCAAAAATGTGAGAACTTAAGGTTTAGTGGAAAGGAAGATCTAATAGGGCAACAAGTCATAAAAAGAGATTGTTTAGAAACTATTATCTGTCCATGAGAATAGCATGAGTACAAAATATAAACAATGAAAAAATGTGATCCAGTTATCCATTTAAAACAACATAATTAAATCAAATTTTACTGACTAGTGATTAAAACTGTTTAAATTTTTGAAAAGCATTTGCAGGTGACATTTAACTTTAATACATACGAGGGGAAAAACATGGGCTTGCACCTGACAGTCTTTTATAAATATATTAAAAACATGCAATGTATACATTAATGGTATTTCTATGGACACTCCCTAAACTAGGGCTTCCTAATCTTTCTGGTATCAGAGACCCATTCTCACAATAACAGTTTTAGATTCACAAAATAAAATACTTAGGCTTATAAGAGAAAGTGATTATACTGAGTTACCAAAATATTTTTTTCCCAAACTCCAGCCCCCCAAAAAACAGTAAGTTCATGAAAGCAAGATTTAAGAATCCTTGCTTTATACATGTAAGTTAGTTATCCATTTCATGATCTCATAATTTTTGCATGCAATGCATATGAATAAGTATATACACAAAAATCATCTGTCACATTTTTCTTGCTTTCTTCTTCATTAATTTTCTACAAAGTGAAGAGTAAGTTCCAATGAGAAACCAACACCTTCAAAATTCAGAACCTTCATTTGAAATGTAAAGGAATACTATAACCGTATAAATGCAAGCAAATCAAGAGTGCCTTGGGAATCAAATTCTATCTATTCACTTAGTATTGCTTTGATAAAGGAGAAGTCACTCTGGAGTGGCAAAAGCCTGAAACACAAGGCATATGCATATGTAAGGATTTTAGCAGGAAGGAACACAAAGCAACAATCAGAAAGGTTAATAAATATGGAAGTAAAGTCACGAATAAGGTTCAATAGGAATCATTAGACTAAACAGGTGGAAGTCTAGTTACTATTTGAATTACATTAGCAAATACAAAGTCATTTCACCTCTCTAGGTCTCATTTTCTTCATCTGTAAAATGAAAAGCGTTAGACTAGGAGATATCAAAGATCTCTTCTAGCTCTAACATTGGGTACATATAGGACAAATAATTAATGGTTACAATGGAATGAACACCTTTTCCAAATGCTTTGATTAAAGGTTGCTATTAGTGTGCAGGCTGATATTTCTTTTTTGTCAGATTAAAAGAAGAGTGATTTAGGCAATAAATTAAAAAATCAGAACAACAAATTTAAATTAAACTGTTAAGATACAGCATAGACTCTGTTTTTACCTTTTTTTTTTTTTTTAAAATATGACCAGTGTTTAACATAGTGCCTGGCACACAAGCAGTTGCTGAATAAATGCTAACTGAATTAACATTTAAAAGAAAAAATCATCTATTGGTATCACAATAGATTAAAAATACAAATAAAGACAAGATGAATTTTTCAATTGATGCTTGGTGCTCTGGGCTTTTAAATAAATATCTAAGATATCTGATATACTGATTCTTTATATAAGATGTGTATCGTTTTAAATTATTTTATTTTGGTTCTCTGGGTAAAAAAAGGAAATTATATCAATAATTCAAGTTCTCAATATTTACAACTGTGCATGAATATGTGTGTTAAACACATGATAAATACACATTAATGCCAATTGCAACTTGCTTCATATAGTATTGAAATGAAAAGCTTTTTCCACTTTCTCATTAAGAGGATGCTCTAAGTTGAGCATTTCTGATCACCTGAGAGCAACACAACTGGATTTATTCTCTCAGCATCGATGTCACATTCATGTTAAGCTCATCTACCCCAACAAAAAACTCAATCACATGAACAAAAAAAAAAAACCGTCAAGAGAAAAATTATACCATTAGAATCACTATGCCCTGATATTTTCAATCAAATAAGAGGTAAATTCTCCACTCCTTAAGAAAAAAAAAATCAGAACCCAAATACAAAGTTTTTTTGGCCAATAAGCATTTACAATACTTACTATGTGCCAGGCACTGTGCTAAGCACTAGAAATACAAAAAAAAAAACAAAAATTTTTTAAAGTCCCCACCCTCAAGGAGTGTACTTTATCCTGGGAGAGACAACAAGTAAAGAACCAGGCAATATGAGACAAACAAAGTAGATGAAGGAAATCTGAAAGGGGAAGGCATAGGCTTCCTGGAGAAGATTCCCACCTTTTAAGTCTAGTCTTGAAGGAAGCCAGAGGAAACTAAGGGGCAGATGCACAGAGATGGGGAGGTAGAGTATTCCAAACATGGGGCCACAGATACAAGAAATGGAAGGCTGCATTGAAGGACCTGCAAGTTAAGCTTGCATAGTTCAGAGATGTCCAACTCAGTGTAGTTCAGAGGTGTCAGCCTCTTAGTATTATGGTTTCTTTCAGCCAGAACCAGTTTGAAATGGAATTGGGAAATGTTTAGCAAAATACAATACAACACAGATAATGCTAATCTGTGTTTTTCTAAGTCAACATAGAGCCCAGAGAGATCCCTTTCTATTTGAATCTGACTGGCATAGTTGGATCATAGAGAGTATGGAGAAGAATAAGGTTTAAGAAGGCTGAAAAAGCAGGAAGGGAACAGGACATTAAGAATTTTAAATCCCGGACAGAGGACTTTATATTTTATACAAAATCTAAATTGTAAAAAAGAGAGAAATGCAATGCAAAGAAATTAGAGCAGTTTCATTAAGAAACCTCAACTTTAACTTTATCATTTATATCTAAATATTTTCAAATTACCTTGACATGTAATTCAGGCTGAGAATTCAAATAATCAAAAATTCTCTGGTAATTCTGGTACTGCTGATCCCATTCTGAGCTTTCACTATAACGGAAATCATCTCCTAGAGGAGCCAAGAGCACTTTAGTACGGAAAAGTTTTGACTTCTTTCTGTACTGGTCTAACAACATCCGTGCCCTTTAAAAACAAAATCAGTTTAATAAAATTTAGAATAAGGAAAAAAGTCACTGGATAAAAAGAAAAAAAAGTTATAAATACTGCAAAATGGTACATGCTTTTTATATGTGTACATGAGACAAAAATGGTAGTAATAAATGAAAGATTAAATTCCAATATAAATAAATTTGCTGTAAGAATGATATATTTTAAATTTTTTATCTAACTCATATACTTTTATTTCACATTCATTTCCAAATATATCTCTCCTTTCCTCTTCAAATCTCTAACCTCTCCAGTCCTTGGGGGAAAAAAGGATTTTAAAAGAAAACAGTTTAGCAAAACCATCCCATTTATCAATCATCAAACATATTAAATAATTAATGCTCATAGTTCGCCATGTCTCCAAGAAAAAGTGGGAGTTAAATTTTTCTCTGCTCTACTCCAAAGTAAAAAAGTGATAAAAACATAACATTCCTTTTCTTTTTTATTGTTCTTTGAACTTAGAATGTTGTAGATACTGTATATTTTGTTACTCTGGTTTTCACTTAATTCTATAATCTGAGGTGTAGAACTGCTATTCACCTTTCATTCCTGCTTTTTTCATTATTTCTCATAAGAGTCTATTCCTTTTTTTTTTCATCTCAAATGAATGTGACGTTCCTTAAGCTCTGACCAGCTTTCTCTCTCCTTAAGTGACTACAGTGGCCAAATTAGTTCCAAGATCAAATAAAAATTCCAGTGCATGGCATTTAAAGTCCTTCCAAAATGTAGCTCCCACTTAGTTATATATTACTACACCTACACACACACACACACACACACACACACACAGGCTATGATGAAACCAAACTGGTCGTCTTGTTTCTCACACATGACATTCCATCTACAATCTCCATAGCTTTAGACTTCATGCCTCCCATTCCTAGAAAGCATTCCTTTCTCACTTCCACTCGTTATTCAAAATACCAATACTGTCTCCCTACAAATCTGTATCTTTTGCTTAGGTTTCCTTTATTACAATTTTTATTACTTTTTGGCTTACAAAGGATAAGGTTAGAAGTTTTGCTTTTGAAAATTTATAAATTCTTTGCATCCAACATGAAGACACTATGTGAGGCAAAGAAATACATTTTGTTGTGTTGTTCAGTCATTTCAATCATGTCTGACTCTGTGACTCCCTTTGGGGTTTTCTTGACAAAGATACTGGAATGGTTGTTATTTCCTTTTTCATTTCACAGATAAGGAAACTGAGGCAAACAGAGTTAAGAGACTTGCCCACTGTCTGAGACCAGATTTGAACTCAGAAGGATCAGACTTCCTGACTCCAGGTCTACCATTCTATCCACTGCACCAACCTCGTTGCTATTACGTTCAAGGAGATACCATAGGTTTTAGTTATCTAAACTCTCCATCATTTTCTTCAACTGTTTTCCTTTTTACCTGTTATATTAGCTCTAAGAAAAGATATCTATTACAAATACTGCAGAAATGATGTTTTTTTGCTATTCAGTTTTTTTTTTTTTTACTTTATTAAATCAGATACTACACTACTTGGTATAAATGCTTAGTTAGTAATTGTTTTCACCTGTGGTATCTTTAAGTATAATGTAATTTCACTAGCTATCTCTTGATATTGTAAATAATGATTTTTGCTTGTCTAACACCATGGTAACTCCTACTTTCTGGAACCACCTACCAGAGTAATTGTTTTTCAGTTATTTCCATTTTTTATGAATCTGTATTTTCTGATGTTTTTCTTAAATATCGCAAATTTTTCTTATCCATTCTGCCATTGAATTTCATTTTATTCAGATGTTTAATCTATTCATGTTTAAGGTTATGATTATTAGGCTTGTGCTTTCCTACATCTGTGACTTTGGTATTGACTTTTCTTCCTTTCTTTTAAGTGAGCACTCTGTCCCTGCAAATAACTTTGCTTCTAGTACTTTAATGTTAGTCTTTTCCCATGGAATCTTCTCCCTTCAACTATTCACATTTACCTGTCTTATTTAAAATCCTATTAATTTACTTAAATGGTTAATTTTATATGTGTCATCTATCCCCATACACTTTTCAACCTTTCCTTTGCCACCTAGAGAAGTATATGATTCGAAACTGTCCCTTTCTGTGATCCTTCCCTCTAATATCTTAACATTCTGGTTTGGCACTCTTTAACAAAAAAAAAAAAAAAAAATTCACTTAATTTGTTCTGCTTTTTCTATTGACTTTGATTCTGATTTCTGTTTTCCTACTTGTGCCTTAAACATTCTTTCTCCAATATCAAATTTGAGTGCCCTCCTCTTTCTTATTTCTAGGTTATTCCATTTCTAGAACTTTCCTAATCCTTCCCCTTGAGCATATTTAAATTTTATTTTTATTTTCTTTTAATGGGACCTTTTATTCTTGACTATGCTTCATACTTAGAAATATTAATTAATGAAGCAAGTTGTGTACACAACTTGCAGCTGAAAACTTCCATATGTGGGCTCCTCCATTAGATTGTGAGCTCCTTGAAAGCAGTCTTGCTTTTCTATATGTATCCCTAGTGTGTGGCACAGTGCTTTATACATAGTAATCACTTAATATAAACTTTAATCATTCTTTCATATGGTGGGAGCTACCCTAAATACTGGAACACAGGGCCTGCCCTTACAGCAATCTCACTGCTGCTACGCATAGCCATAGCTCTAGATGCACACTAGGCTTGGTAGGAATCATATAGATAGATAGAGATATACAGATATGTTTCTCTCCCCTACATTAAAGGATCAAGGGATTGGAAGGCATGGTATAGACAAAGAGGCAGATTCTGTAAGGGAAGGCAGAGGGAGAAGTAAAAAGCCAATAGATTACGGTTAGATAAGGGTAATGGAGTGCTCAGGCCCCAGCCCTAAGATCATGCCTCTAGAAATCTCCCAATTTCTTAGTAGGCCCCTGTCTGTGAGAAAAATTTTTTTCTCGTTGCAGAACACAGAGGGGTGCCTGACCCAAGGTGATGGCAAGATCAAGGGTATGACCACCATTATGTGTGGCTGAGGTAGGGTGGAAGAGTAGCTAGTGGGAAGTAAGCAGGTTGAGGAATTGAATCCTTAGGGTTTTGGAGGGAGTCAATATGTATGCTGAAGTCCCCTAGTATGAGGGCAAAAGTTGAAGAGAGGAGAAATATTGCTAAGCATGTAAAAAACTCATTGAGGAAAGAAGAGGAGTGACACCTTGAATCTATAGACAACAACTACTATGATTTGGATCATGTAGTAGATCTGAACAGCATGAACCTCAAAGGAGGAGATGTTACTGACAGATAGAGGTAGAAGAACCTGGAAGAAGTATTACAACTCCCTTGCCTCAACCAGTTAACTAAGGAGAATGAATGAAGGTTCAGCCAGTACAGTTCAGCCAGTAAGGTTGTGTCATCTGACGGAGACAGATTTCAGTAATAACTAGCAGACAGAAGAAGTGGGAGAGGAAAAGATTTAGGATAAAAAGAAGTTTGTTACCTATAGAACAGGCACTCCATAGGGCAAAGTGAAAGGGCTAAGTGGTATTCAGTTAAAATTTGGGGGTGGGAGGTTTGGAGGGGGTGTTATGGCGAGAGAGGCAGTGGAAAACAGAATTTACATAATGATCTACACATTTCAGAATGACTGGGATGTGAAGGGTATGACCAGGTGTGAGAATGTTCAACACCGAGTCACTCTTTCCAACAGATGCTGGAGATCAGCTGAAGGCACATGCAGCCTAAGATGGGAGGTAGGAAGTCAGAGAGGGGTCTCAGCTTCTCTACTCCTCTTCCCTCTTAAGGGTGTAGATTAGGCAGAAAAAGGGTGAAGCAGTCTAACCTGCACAACAGAAACTTCTTATTCTGCCAGATCACTTCAGCCCTGAAACTCACACTTCTTCAGGACTCTTTTCCTGAGGCTCCCTACTCCTACAGATTAGAGGACAGAGACCTCTCCGCTGTGGATCCAGAGCTACTCCACTTTGAGAATCACCTCCATTTTGTTTACACATAGATGTTTTGTATGGGGCAGCTAGGTGATGCAGTGGACAGAACGCTGGACCTACAGTCAGGAAGACTTATTATCCTGAAGTCAAATATGACCTCAGACACTTATTAGATGTGTGACTCTACGGAAGTCGCTTAACCCTAGTTTCCTCTTCTGTAAAATGAGCTGGAGAAGGAAATAGCAAACCACTCCAGCATCTCTACCAAGAAAACTCCAAATGGGGTCACAAAGCATTGGGGACAACTAAAAAACAACAAATATGTCTATATTCTCCCATTAGTACTTCCAATGCAATAACCCAAAATAGAAACAGCCTAATCCCTCACATCTTGTTATACAGAAACCTCTAATCCTAAAACTGGTAAAGATCAGCCTCAAGCCCCAGCTACAGGGACCTAGATCAATGAACATTTACCTTATCCCCACTCCTCTCCAGACTTACAAAAACACTGGTCCTTCACTGAACAGTGTGATTCTACTGGACCAGGAGAGCCACCCTTGCTGGCTAAACTCGAAAAACCTTGGTTGGCTTACAAATTCCTGGTCCAATTACTCCAATTATTCCTGTCCTTCCATACCTCTGAGAACCTCCATTTGAGGATGGAGCCCAGACCAGTCATCTCTTCATATCTCAAGTAGCTGTAACTCCTCTGGACTTCTGCATCAAACAACCCCCTGCCCCAACTTGTCCTATCTCGCCACTCCTGATTTTCTGTTTGGGTTTTTTGTTGTTGCTGTTGTCTTTCCTCATTAAATTATAAACTCCTTGAGGGCAGAGATAGTCTTTTGCCTTTTTCCGTATCCCTAGAACTTAGCTCAACGTCTGGCTTAGCAGGCACATGCTTAATAAATGTTCAAAACCTAACTGACTCACTTTCTTCTTAACTCTCTAGAGCAGAGGTATTATATATTCAGCCCAAAGACCATGCAGCCCACAACACTTTTGAGTACGGCTCAAATGAGATTAAGATGTAATTGGGATAATCTTTAACAGAAAAATAAAAATACAACAAAACACAGATAATATTACATTTTAAAACTAAGTCTCATGTGAGCCTCAGGGATCTCCACATATGGATTAGTAGACCCCATTTCTACATCACTGAGTTTAACATCACTGCTCTAGAGTTTGGCTTCTCACCCAATCATTCAGCCCAAATTGCTCTATTCAAAGTACCAATGATCTCTTAATTCCAAAATTCAATAGCCTTTTCTCAATCCTCTCATCCTTATTGACCTCTATGTAGCCTTTCTGTTGATCATTCTCCTGACCTTAATATTCTCTCTCCTTTAGATGTTTTTGTGATACCATCTGCTTCTGGTTCTTCTTCTCCTATCAATCTGATCCCTCCTTTCCAGTCTCCTTTGATGTATCTGCATCCCTGACACACTCAATAAACAGGTGTGTCCACCAAGACTCCGTCCTGGTCTGTTCCTCTTTTATCCTGTGCCATCTTCTTTTCTCCCCCTATAAATCTTCACTTGGTGATCTCATCAGCTCTCATGGATTTTAATTACTATCTCTATTTTGAAGATTCTCAAATCTACCTATCTCAGAATATTCATTATCTTTCCCCCTAAACTCTACCCCTCCTACTGCCTTCCCTATTATTGTAGAATGCAACATCATCCTCCTATTCCATCAGGTTTGCAATCTAGAGGTCCTGGACTCCCCACTATCTTTCATTCCCCCCATATAAAGTAAGTTGCCAAAGTCTACTGATTTCACAATTGCAATATACAGTACACCTTCTCTCTTGTGATACTGCCATCACCCTGATGCAGGCTCTCATCACCTAACATCTCAACTATCTCAATAGCCTCTGCTGTTTGGTCTGCCTGCTCCAAATCTCTCCCCACTGCAATCCAAATTCCACTCAGCCAGCAAAATGATTTTTTTTTTAAAGCGCAGATCCGATCATATCATTCCTTTACTTAATAAATTTCAGTAGCTCTCTGTCACTTTCAAGATCAAAAATAAAGTCCTCTGTTCATAATTCAAACCCCTTCATCACCTTTGCCCTCTCCCCATACCCTTCAATCAATTGACAATGGCCTTCCTGCTGTTATTTATACAAGATCCTCTAGCTCCTCAGTGGGTATTTTCACTGGCTGTCACTCATGCATTAAATGTTCTCCCTCCTCATCATCCCCCCTCCTGGCTTCCTTCAAGTTCAAACTAAAATTCCATCTTCTTTAGGAAACTTTTCCCAAACCCCTCTTATTTCTAGTCCCTCTTTTCTGTTGATTATTCCCTATGTATCCTATGTATAGCTTGTTTATACATAATTATTAGCATGTTTTGTTTATAATAAAGGCAATCAATTCAACAGACATTTATTAACTGCCTAATATGTGCAAAGGACCAAACTAGATACTGAAAAATTGAAATACAGAATCATACATCCTATTCTCATTGCGTCAACAATCTAAGAAGCAATAAAATGAAAAGAAACTCAGTATTATATGCTTAATTATAATGAGATTCATTACTAGCATGATCTTTATTAAAATAATAACATTAGTCACTCATATAGTATTGAATTAAATGTTTATTAAATGTAAATACTAACATTTTTCTCTAACTCAGAAAACACAGTTTAAAGAATTGTGCAACACAGAGGATATCTCAAAAGTCTTAGTGAGCTTGAAGCTATTAGAATTTAAGCTTAAGCAGTTTAAGTTAAAATTTAGCATTAGCTTCAAACTGCACTAAATCTTTTCAATCCTGATCACTGGAATTACTCTTAAACACAATAATAATTAAGTAATTAACATTTTCAAATACAATAAATGTATCTTAATGGCAATATTTTTTATCACTTTTGTGAAGAACTAAGTTAAATGACCAAAGTGTATACCATGAATTATATATGGCAGAAGCCAGTAAAGGAGACAGGGATAAGAATGGAAAAAACTGGGGCAGCTAGGTGGCACAGTGGATAGAGCACTGACCCTGAAGTTAGGAGGACCTGAGTTCAAATCTGGCCTCAGACCAAACACTCACTTACTACATGTGTGACCCTGGGCAAGTCACTTAACCCCAACTGCCTGAAACAAACAAACAAAACAAAGAATGGATAAAACTGGACCTATAGTATAAAGAACTGTTTTTATCAATTCCATTAACATGTTAATATAATATTAATTGAATACTTTATTGTGCAGAAAACATTTTATGAAAGAAAAAGAATGCAGAAATTAGCAAAGTTTAAGAGTACCTGTGATTGACATTTCCTTGATGTATTGCTTCTGGAGGCACTCTCCAGGGACAGCTGATTCTACCTCCAGGAAGTCGTTTAAAATCAAACTGGCAACATATTTTAGGATCAGGCCCACAAGTGTGAGGGACATCATAACTATAAAATGGCATCATATGGCAAAATATATCTGTACTAGATCCCAAATCTAAAATTAAGAATACAACAATAAATATTATTAACAATGTTTCTCCAAAGTTCTCTAAAATTTTTATTTAATTTTTTGGGGGCAGGGTGTTTGAGAGGGGCATGGAACTACTGGAACTAATTTCACAGGTATAGTCAGTCCATGAACATTTACTAAGTGACTACTATTGTACGAGTAACTGCGCTAACCAACAGAGATACAAAAAGGGGCAAGACCGTGCCAGCCCTCAAGGAGAGCACAATGTAATAAGGGAGACAACTAGCAAATAAAAATATAGAAACAAGAAAAATATATAATACCTAGGAAATAACTAACAGAAGAAAGACACTAGAATTAAGAGGGGTTAGGAAAGGCTTCTTGCATATTAGGACATAAAGGAAGTCAGTGAAGGTGGTAGGCAAAGAGGAAGAGGGAAAGCATTCTAGGCAGGAGGGACAGCCAGAAAAAAAATCCCAGAGCCAAGAGATGGAGTGACTTGTGTATATAAAAGTAAGGAGGCCAGTGTCATTGAATGAAAGGGTACATGGCAGAAAATAAGGTGTAAAAATACTGGAAAGGTGGGAAGGGGGTTAGATTAGGAAGGGCTTTGAACAACAAAGGGTTTTTTATTTGATATTGGACGTGACAGGAAACCAATGGAATTTATTGAGTGAGGAGTGGAGAAGATGTGGTCAGACCAGTGCCACAGGAAAGTCATTTTGCTGGCTGGGTGGAGGAAGGATCAGAAGAGAGAGGCTGACCAACTAGCAGGCTATTAAAGTAATCAAAGTATGGTGTGCTGAGGTCCTCCACTAGAGTGGTGGCACTGTCAGAAAAGAAAAGGGGGCATATATGAAAGATTGTAAAGTAAAATAGGCCTTGACAACAGCTTCACTGTGGTGGGGAAGGGAAAGAGGGGGAAGATAAGTGAGGATGACTCTTAGGCTATGAGCTTGAGGGTCGGAGGATAGTGTTGCCCTCTTATATATGGAAAGGAGAAGGGGTTGGAGGAGAGTTTAGGGGGGGGAAAGATAATAAGTTCTGCTTTGGACATAGTTTAAGATGTTTACTGCTGGATATCCAGTTAGAGATGTCTGAAAGGTAGCTGGAGATGGGAGACTGGATGTCAGCGGAGAGATTCCAGTTCAATAATTCTCTCAGAAAAGTATGGATAGCTTTTTATTGGTAAGATTCCTTACTAGTGCAGCAAGGGGGAAAAAATGAAAAAAAATCTTGCAGAATTACAAAGTGTTTCAGAGTCTACACAAGACAATTTGCTTGATGTAATGGCATTTGGTAACTAAATCACAATTATAATATCAAAGCCTATATATTCAAGAAATCCAAAGGCAACAAATATTTGATGAAAATGCTTCAAAACAAGATAATATTTGATTTGTTCTGATAACCTACTTCATTGGTAAGCAAATGCTTCACATTTTATTAATAGTGTATCGTTCTGAGAATTTATTTGTAAAATATTATTACTTTTTATTTACGTATTACCTCTGCATAGAAAACAAAGGTGCTAAAGTTGTACATTTCTATCTTGGGTCTATAATCAATTTTTTAAATGTCTCTAAGATTGTAACATCATGTATTATCAACATATAGAGTCACATGTGCATATCTTAACACTGATTTTTTTGATAGGTGCTTTTAATCTTTAAATAAAAATTTAAAAAAAAACTCTTCAAACTTGAAAAATATTATCCAAACCCTCATATCAAGTACAACATTACTTTATCAGGTGCTGACTTGATAAAGTAGAATCTTCATTTTTGATAACTGTACATACCCCAATTTTGTCTCCAATAAAATTCTAGTGACTTTGTGGTTGCAAAGTACTTTTTAACTGAATAATGAACTCTCTGGATAAGCATACTGGAAAATCCAGTGCGTTTCAGAAGATATGCCATTGTTGGTGAATGTCCAAATGGATCAACAGCCCAGCCTGACCTAGGTTTCACTCCTATTGAAAAAAACAGTTAAAATTAATATCTTCTAAAAAACATTGGTAAATTAGATAAAATATATAGTATTAGTTAAAACATATATATGGGAGTGAGAACTAAAATATCACAATGCTAGCATAGCACCTGCTTTCTTCTTCTGAGTATGAGAGATAAGCCAACCCACATAATCTCTTAACCCTTGCCCAACAGCCCCCAGCTTACTTTTCCATTTTCTAGTAAGATATATTTTAATATTCAAAGCACAATGTCAAGGCAGATGAAAGCTCACTGAAATTAATACAGAAAACAGTAGTTTTAAGACTAGACAATGAAGTGACAATTTTGTTATATCTCTGCCTTCCCAATGCCGTACTTATTTACATTTCATAGTTTAGAAATTCAGTTTTAAGTAATAGCATGTAACAAAGTCCATGAAGTCAACCTTTCTACACTTAGATGCTTCACATTAAAAGAAGATATTTAGGCTGCCTCCTCTACTTTTCTAATAGTTCACATGTTCTCACATTTAAAAGAAAACAGGCAGAATAGCTGATAAAAATTTGTAAAGCATCCCACTTTACACAGTTCTATTTTACTATTCACTATTGATCCTATTTTACTAAATTTTCTCAATAAAGCATTTCTACATCACATGTGAAAATATCCATTAATCCACAATGAAATATTATTGTAATACACAAAATTTCAATTAACCTCAAAACAAAGAGATATCAATGTTTTATTGATAGCAGCATATTTCTAAGGAATGAACATGATTGTAGGATCACAGATTTAGAGTTGGAAAGAATATTAAGAGCCATCAATTCCAATCTTGTCATTTTCCTGGTAAAGAAATTGAGGTTGAGAAGGTTTAAGTGACTTGACCAGGGTACTACAAAGAGTAAATGACACAACTACAATCATAAGAGAGAACAACAGCATCTGGATATATTTAAGCTGCTTCAAAGATGAAGCTTCTAAAGATTGGAATAATAATACACAACAGATACATGTAATGTGTAACAGATTCAAAATTATATATGTGTTGTCTCTCTCCAACAGAGGAATAGAGTCTCTGCCCCAACTTGAGGGCAGAGGCTATTTTGTTTTTGCCCATGATATATCCCCATGGAAACGTGCATGTTTTCTTTTTTTCAGTAGTTTCAGTTATGTTGAAGTTTTCTTGGCAAAGATACAAGGAGTGGTTTGCCATTTCATTCTTTGCTTTTACAGATGAGGAAACTGAGGCAAACAGGGTTAAGTGACTTCACCAGGATCAGACAGCTAGTGTCAGAGGCTGAATTTATTTGAACTCAGGAAAATGAGTCTTCCTGAGTCCAGGCTTGGCACTGCATCCACTGTAACACCTAGCTGCCCGTATGAGATTATGAACTGGATCCTCTCCAGAGAGTTGCCTACCATGCAGCTCTCAAGATACATGGCAGCAGTAACAGTAAAAGGGTGGAGATATATCCCTCCTTGGACTCATTTGATCCACATGACATCGATGGAGGAGCAATTGGTCTTGGTCTTTGCAGACAGGATCTTTAAGGCTCTCATCGCCTCCAGATTCAGAACAGGAGGCAAAAGCCAGATGAGGACACTCGGAGCCACACTGTAAATCACTGCTGGAAGGGATGATTCATCCTTATCTTTCTTCGCCTTTTGTGGATTAACTCCTTAAGAAAAATGTATAGAACTAGTGCTTCCATTTTCTCTCATCTCACTATCTTCTTAACTCTCTAAAATCTGGCCTCTAACCTCATCATTCAAATGAAACTGCTCTTTCCAAAGTTACCAATGATCTCTTAATTGCCAAACCTCGTAGTTATTTCTCATTTCTCTATAGCTTCTGATACTATTGATCACCCTTCTTCTCCTTGATAATTTTTTTCTCTAGGTGTCTTCCCTGCCACTCTCTGTTTCTGTGTCATACCTGCCAAACATATACATGCTGTTTCCCCCATTAGAATGTACCCTCTTTAAGCACAGAGACTATTTTACCTTTTTCTTTGTATCCCTGATGCCTCGCACACTATGTAATACATAGTAGGTGCTTAATAAATGGTTCCTGAAAAACTACCGATTAAGAGATTGGATTTAGGTGGCCCCTAAAACTTCTCAAGGTCCCTTCCATCTATTGTTCTGCAATTATGGTTGAAAATTAAAAAGCTTTTGCATGAGCAAAATCAGTGCAGCTAGGTTAAGAAAGGAAACTATAAGCTAAGGAAAGACCTTTGTTGCAAATACTTATTTAAAGGTGTAAGATCCAAGATATATAGGAAATACAAATATAACAGATTAAAACATCATTAAGACTTGAGATAGTCTATCTTAAACCTGAAACCATGACTTTTGGGACTCCTTGTACAAGACCACAGTCATGACCCCAGCCTAGGACAAGAGCTCAGTAAACTCCAATCATTCCCTCCATTACCTTCAGGATCAAATATCAACTAATCTTGTCTACCATTTTAAACTTTTCACAACCTTACCCCCTCCTATCTTCTTGCTCTTCTGTTGTCTTTCTCTTCACATAATCAACAATCCATCTGTGTTGGCCTCCTCAAATATGACACACCCTTTCCCCTCTGAAAGGCTATTTACTGGCTGCCTCATACACCTGGAATGCTCTGCCTCTCACTTCCCTGGCTTTCTTCAACACCGAGCTCAAATCTCACCTTCTGTTGGAGATACTTCCTACTCTGATTCTAGAGCCTTCCTTTATTCTGAAACTGCCTTCCATCTATACGGCAATAATCCTGAATGCACAGTTGTATATATCCTGCTTGTCCACAGTTATCATCCTACCTGTCCATTAGACTATGAGCTTTTGAGGGAAAGGAATGTATTTTTGTCTTTCTTTGTATTCCAAGTGCTTAGCACAGTGTCCAGTACATAGTGAGCACTTTAAGAAGTATCTGTTGACTGACTGAAGCAAAACAAAAGTATGTTCACAGACACTAAAAGTCCTGCAACCTCATCAAGATGTGTATTACGAATGTTAAAGACTGTGCTGCATCCAAGCCTGCCTATTCGGCAAAACTCTTACCCAACTTCTCCCGTAAGTTAACCACAGAAAGTTCACCCAAAATGCTAGAATCAACTTTCTCTTGACTTTGCAAGGATACCAGGTAACTCAAGTACACAAGATGTCCATTGGGGGCAGCTAGGTGGCACAGTGGATAGAGCTCTAGTCTTGGAGTCAGGAGGACCTGAGTTCAAATCCAGCCTCTGACACTTACTGGCTGTGTGACCCTGGGCAAGTCACTTAACCCCAATTGCCTCACCAAAAAACAAAACAAAACAAAAAAATAAGCTATTAGTTATCCTTCACATTCACCCTGGACCTATTTTGTTTTTTCAGTCACAAATTTCTTTGATGATACTACTTCTTCATATATTTTTGTTCATTATGTATTTCAGTTCCACCACATTTCTCTGGGTAATCTTCAAATTAATTCTTTGTGACTACTGCTCTATCAAACACCACCAAAAGAATACTAGCATAGAAAACTGAGGCTTGGTTTCAGAGAGAAACCTGGGGTCATTAAAAAGAACTACAATTTCCTAAAGGTAACCCAGCACTCTCTCCTCTTATTCAATTCTGAGTTCATCTCCTTGTGCCCTTTCAGTGTTTATCCAACAAACACACACACACACACACACACACACACACACACACACCCCTACTCACAATGCACAAACACTATGACTGTCCACCCAACTACTCATATTCCCAACAACAGGAATTCTTCATCCACTTCGCTTTTTCTGTGTGTACAGCACTCTTGTGTGATTTGATCCAAAATGCTCTGTGGCTTTTCAGGGCTTGATGCAATCAGCACAAGGCTATCCACAAAACAGAACATAACAATGATTTCAACATCTATACTAAATCTCTCCTCAATTTGGTAGATGTGTTGGATCTCCTCCATAAGTGGGGAACATATTTGGCAAGAATGTGTCTCTCTGTTTTATACCTCGGGGGATGTGGTTATCAAAAATATCTATTATTCTATCCTTTAAAGAATCATAATCTTGACATATGCATTAGCAATACCTTACTCAAGGAGCATCAGGAAAAAGGCATTTTGTTCTTCCAAATCAAATGTGTTAAAATCAACAAATAAAAAGTACATAAAGACCTTGAGATCTCTACATTTTTCAGTCAATAGAAAAGACTTTGAGGATGGAAAAAAATGTCATCTACTAAGGAATACTGCATAAGAACACCTGCCTGTTCTCTTCTAATAATCAAGGATGGCTTTAGTGTACATGTATAGTATTTTAATAAAAATTTCATGTAGGTGGGAGACTAGGCACAAAGTTCAATAATAATGTATTAATGAGTGGTTTTATTAATAATTATGTTAATATAATCAACATTAATATAATGATAATAAGAGGTTTTTTCTGTGCATTGAGTTTTTTTTCCTTTTACCTTGGGAATTCATTAAGAAGCAGCACTTCTTAAACTGTGTGACCCACAATTTAAGAAGCACTGAAGGGATCATAAGTGGAAAAAGTTTAAGAAGCCTTGACCTAAAGCACAGATCTCCTCTGGTTAACCTTGGTCTAACCCAATTGTTTTTCTCATCTTCGTTTTCTTTAGTGCCATTTCTGCTCCATCTAAAAGTAGTAGTTCTCAGAGTGTAAATCATGGACTACAAGACCCTTTGGAAGGTCCATGGCTGAAAACTATTTTCATTAAAAGTAAGATGTTATTTGTCTCTTACTTACCAACTATTTATCTGTATATAACTAGATTTCTTCATATACTTCAACCAAAACAACATATCACAATAAACTGAATGCAGGACCCGATATGAAAATTCACCTATATTCCATTAAGCTAGCCATTAAAGGGGTCTGCAACAATATGTAAAACAATACACCTCTGCCCACTAATTTTTATTTTGGAAATCACAGGTGTTTTCTCAATTTGTACTAATACGAAAAGGATTATTGTCATTTTAAATGAATTCATATTCTATACATTTACGTTTTAATTTCTAATCTAGTTATTATTGATAGCTATAACCCATATAAAAATAAAAAGCTTAAGAGTGTAATAAAGACCTTAGACCAAAGAGTTTGAGAATCACCAATGTAGAAGTATAATCAGGACAGTAATTTTCTTAATTGTTCAGGCATTTTCAGTCTTGTCTGACTCTTTGTAATCCCATTAGGGTTTTCTTTGTAAAGATACTGGAGTGATTTGCCATTTCCTTCTCCTGCTCATCTTACAAATGAGGAAACTGAGGCAAACAGGGTTAAGTGACTTGCCCAGGGTCACACATCTAGTAAGTGTCTGAGACCAGATTTGAACTCAAGAAAAAGCTTCCTGACTCCAGGCCTGGTGCTCTATCCACTATACCACCTAGCTGCCAGGATATTAATAATAAAGATCAAATATGGTGGTTGCACTTCCCTTTTATAGTGAAAAGTTCCTCACAAAAGTCTTTCAAGATCTTTTTTATTTTTTTATACAAAAAAAATGGCAAGGTGAAAAATATCATGTACCCACCTAGGTTTCTTTCTAGCCATTGATGTCCTTCAATAAGTTGATCAATTAATGCAAAGTAATGTGCAGATGCTTCATCAGGCATGACCCATCCACCTGTCACAATTTCGAGCTGTCCATTTGCAATTAAACTGGAAAAAAAAAAGTTTGCATTAAAAACTGCATTCAGAATTCAATGTTTGTACAATGTCAAGCATTTGTTAAGAACTTTTAATGTAATAAGCACTGCAGAAATACATAGAAAAAGGAAAAAATTCTTGCTCTCAAGGAGCTCACCCTAATTGAAAGAAGCAATACATAAAGTTTAGCTGTAGAGCAGATGGAAAGGCCCAGGAATCCTTAAGCTACTCAGTAGTTGAATGACAATGCAAGAGTTTACACAGAATAGAAGCAGGACTGGAGCTAATGACCAGAGATCCTTAAGATGCAGAGACAAAACTGATACTAAGTCCTGGAAGACCTTAGAAGGGAATGGCATGACACATAAAATGATTACGTTGTTAAGAGATTCCACTTTTCTGGATGGAACAGAGTTAGTAAATCCTACCTCATCCATCCCTGTAAGAAATAAAGGTGGGTTCTGGGTAGCATTTACTGGGGCAGGGATTCAAGAGGGAAGATAAGGAGTAGGGCTGCCTGGAAAAACTCCTTATCTTCCCTCTTCAATCAGCCCTCCTAGATATGTTCAGGGACAGACCACCAAGTGCAAGGTGGAAGGGGTGGAGGGGGGAGAGAAGAAAATGTAAGGAGAAAAGAGTGTCCCAGGTTCTTTTTTCTCTTGGGCTTCTTTGATGGGTTCTGGGATTATTCTGGAGTGAAAGATAAGGATAAAAGGAAGACAAAAGGTACAAGAGGTGGAGAACAGAAGCAGAATGCATCAAGCCTTGGAGCTGAGCACAATCCTCTCTCACCACCCTCTTCTTCACTGTAAAGAGGGAGTGGGAAGCAACAAAAGGAAAAGAGTAGAAGATAATAGGGTGGAGGAAAATAAATTAAGGATCACAACCATGATTGGGAACAGGATGAACTGATCACTCTGACAGAAGAGTGGCTTAGAAAGCAGAAGTCAACACATTAACAGTATCATTTACACACATCTGCCTGGATCAACTGTGTAAGACTTGGCTACTTTGATCAAGAAAATGATTTAAGATAATTCTGAAGACCCATGATGAAAAATGCAATCTACCTCCAAAGAACTGATAAACTCTGAATGAAGACTGAAACATGCTTTTTAAATTATCTTTATTTTTATTGTTTTATTTTGTATTTCCTTTTATGTGGCCAATACGGAAATAAATTCTATGACTTCATATGTATAATCCTAACAAATTGCTTATCTTCTGGGGGGGGGTAGGGCAGGAAAGAGAGAATTTGGAACTCTAAATTTTAAAAATTTTTTTTCATGTAATTAAGAAAGCTTTAATAAAATAAGAACAATTTGAAAAAACATGAAAAAAGATTCATAGAGTTAAAATAAGGGGATGGAGGCAAAATCTATTATGCTCCTACTGAATGCCTAAAGGTAAGGGTAGCAATCATGATCTGAGAAAAAAAAAACAAAAAAAAAACCACATTAAAAGAAATAAATAGCAAAACTACATTTCACTCAGTGGTACCACAAATAATGAATTAAAAGCAATACTAAAAACATTATGCATCAGTTAACTTAGCATTCTAAATACTTAAATACTAAATATATTACAGGGAGAAATAAACTGTAAAACTATAATACAAAAGGATCTCAATGCACTCACTTCAGACCTATACAAATTTAAACCCCCCA
Organism: Vombatus ursinus; assembly: GCF_900497805.2. Classification (NCBI taxonomy): domain Eukaryota; kingdom Metazoa; phylum Chordata; class Mammalia; order Diprotodontia; family Vombatidae; genus Vombatus; species Vombatus ursinus. The sequence goes on along the minus strand of NW_020954570.1, from coordinate 8,999,852 downwards.
AAAAAATATGCCCCCCCAAAAAGAATTTTAGAGAGGTTGGATATAATAGATCATTAATAATTACTTAACAGGTAACAGAAAGGAGAATACATATTCATCAGTTATGGAAAGAACCTTTATAAAACTTAACCAAACCAATTTTTACACAAACACAAAAAATCAGAAATGTCAACCACATCTTTTATTGATGACAAAGCATCTTTCTATAATAGTGTATTCCTTTTACTATCCCTTCTCTTTTCACTCTTAAAACCCTCAGAACAAAATCAATATAGCCACAGGACCTTCATTTTACTTAACTCCCTTAATATCCTTTGAACATATCCCTCCAATTAGAATGCTACCAAAACATCATTCATCTTCTTCCCATAAGTCAAATGTTTCTCTTTCTACATTTTGCTAGACTCTCAATTTTCATATCAAATTTCCTACTCAGCTCTGGTCTTTTCATCAATAATGCCTGAAACTCATCTATTCCAATAAAGGGAACATTTTCCCCCATGGAGGATATATCCAAGCTTTGCATGGCAAACTATTACTGGTTGTAAGCCTCTTTTTTTTTTTTTTAATCTTTTGGAATATGGTATTCCAAGATCTCCTCTAGTTTTGGTAAAAGCTGTCAGGTCTTTGTGATTCAGACTGTTCCTTAGTACTTGAACTGTGTATGTGTGGATGCAGCAGTTCTTGTTTACTTGTGTTTTTAAACATAGAAGCTCAAGATGTTGGCTATCACATTCCTAGGACATTTCCTTTTGGGAGGTGACCAGAGGATTTTTTTTTCCTATGTTTACTTAGGCTTCTGATCCCTTGGTAAACTAGTTCTACTTGTTAGTTCCCTCTTCTCTCAAGTCCCTTGCCCCTTTTTATCCTATTAGAGCATTTGCCTGTCAAAACTGAGATTTGAATTACTTCTACCATCTGCTGCCTTCATTCCTATATGTGGCTGAACAAAGCCAGAAAAAATCTCAAATCTTTGTTAATCAATCTTGCTGTTGTTCATTTCTTCAGCTATATCTGACTCCTCATGACCCACAGACTATATCATGCCAGGCCCTTCTATCCTCAACTATCTCCCAAAGTCTATCCAAGTTCATGTCTGGTGCTTCCATGACACTATCTATCCATCTTGTCCTCTGCCTTCCTTTTCTCATTTTGCTTTCAATCTTTCACATCAGGGTCTTTCCTAATGAATCCTGTCATCTCCTTATGTAGCCAAAGTATTTCAGCTTTATTATTTCTCCTTCCAATGAGTAGTCTGAATTTCTTTAAGAACTAACTGATTTGACTGGGTCTGCTACAAATTTATGTTATATAATCTAATCTGGACTCTCACTAAGGCAAGGCAATCTTTTTACACTTCAACAAATGACTATCCCACACTCAACAAAGTGGTTTTCCCCAAACCTTTTCTTTCCTCCTCAAACTTCTCATAACTGCCCTATCTACTCTCTCAGCTGAGAACTTTGCCTCATATTTCACTGAAAAAAAATAACACCATTTGTGGAGAACTCCCTCTTTACATCACTCAGATGCCTTCCACTACTATTTCTCAAAGCTATTTGTCCAGTTCTAATTTCTCTATCTTCAGTCTTCATGCCCAAAACTGAAATCATTATCTTTTCCAAAAAACCTTCTAATTTCCTACCTTCTCAACTGTTGTTGAAGGTACCATTGTGCTATTGGTCACCTAGCTTACAAATTAGGTGTCACCCTTGACTTATCTCTTTCCTCAGATCCAATCAGGTATAAATCTTATAAATTTTAACTTCATAACAACTGTTATGATGAAAGACAAATGATGAGTATTCCTGACTCCAGGCCCATCACCCTATCCACAGAGCAACCTAGCTGCCCCATGTGTGAAATACTTAATTTATTATCTATGGTGCCTTTAAATACAATGTAATTTCCTTGTTTTTCACTTTTAACCATATCTATTTTCACTCATGTCTTACCTGTGATTACCACCTCTGCTTTTCTGGAGTCACCTGGAGCACAATCATTCTACTCCAGCATCTCATTTTCACTCTGTAACACTCGTTACAAGAAATACAATTTGAATACAATTTTTAGATTATGTTTTCTAATTCACTGTGCTATCCACTCCTGTTTTATGAGTGAATTTGTTCCATTCACATTAACAGTTAGGATTGTCCATTGTGAGTTTTTTTCCCCTTTTTCACATACACTTAGGTTGTCTTCTCTTAACCCTCCACTTCTCCATTTACAAAGAAAAATAAACTGGAGAAAGCAAGGAAATGAGATTACACTAGTAAACAATAATTAGAGAGCTCCTACACTGTCACCCTTTAATGCTTTCACTATCATTTTTAAGAATTTCCTTTGTAATTATCTCCTTCTTTTCCCTTACATTCCTCTCTTCTACTCCCTGTCCCAAAATATTTCCCAGCACTCTATAAGGTACTTCAACACCAAGTTCTTAGTATAAGTATGTACTTTCTACCTTCTTTTGCTTGGTTTAGATAAAACTGAGGTTCATAAAAGTCTATCTTCCCCAACTCCCATCTCCCATGTATATATATCCATCTCCTTCTTCTGATAAAATCCTAATTATGTGAAATAATGAGGTCATCAAACTCCTTTTATTTCTTCTCTATTTTTAACTCCTTACTTTCTCAAAGAAAACCAAAAAGCATAAAGCCACACAAATTCCCAGAATTTGTCTTTCTTTGTTCACTCGAAGATAGTGGGATATAAGTGTATGTATGTATACACACACACACACACACACGCATACATACATCTAGAGAAAGACACATGGATATATGACATAAAGATCTCTTCTCCTCTTACTATTATTAAACATAATTATCACTTATCCCATTCAAACTACTTAAATGAATTTATTTCATTTGCTTTTTTCTTCTCACTTGCTTTTACATTTCAAAGATTCTTAGCAGGAATATTTCTAAGTTCCCTACTCTATTAAAGATTCTTTTTTTAAAATTTAGGATTATATGTAATTTTGCAAAATAAGTTATTCTAGGTAACCCATTTCTCTTGATTTTTGGCAAGTCTTATTTGTAGATTTTCTTTTTTTTCTACTAATATATAATACTGTGTGATGCTTTGCTGACTATGGTACCTTTATATTTGATTTGTTTTCTTTCTTTTTTTTCCTAGTTGCTTCTTGTTTTGACCAGGAAGCTATGAATTTAGGCTAAGATTTTCAAGGTATATTCAAATTTGGAAATTCTTTACGGGAGTGACCTGTGGATTCTATTGTCATTTTGCCTTCTACTTCATTCCATTCCCTCTCCTCCAAGAGATTCCCCCATTTATCATCCTCACTCTGTCACTTATTTTCAGTCTCAGCCTACAAATGACCATGTTCTCCTATCCTGAAAAACTAACTTAATCCTTCCATTCTCAATTACTATCATCTCTTCTGCCATTTGTAGCCAAACTCCTCAAAAAGGCAATTTGTAATAAGTGGATCCACCTTCTCTCTTCACAATCTCTTCCTAACCCCTTAAAATAGGACTTCTAACCTTATCATTCCACAAAAAATGCTCTTGTCAAAGTTACTAAAGATCTCTTACTTGAGAAATCCAACAGCCTTTTCTCAATCCTCATTTTCCTGGACCTCTCTGCAGTGTCTGACACTGCTGATTAATCACTCCTCCTAGACACTGTCTTCATGTTTTTAGGATACCACACTCTCCTGATTTTCTTTGTCCCTTTTGCTGAATCTTCCTTCAGATCATGCCCTGTAACCATTATGCCCCCAAGGTTATGTCCTGAGCCATCTTCCAAACTACTTCATTTGTTAATCTCATCAGACCCTATGGAATTAATTACAATTTCTAAGCCAATGGTTCTGAAATCTCCTTATCCTGCCCAAATCCTTTGCTGACATCAAATCTAATTATCTCCAATAGCTTCAAAGACATCCTAGTCCGGTAGAAATCAACCTCAATATGCCCGAAACAGAATTCATTATCTTTCTTTTTTTAATTTAATCTTGTTTATTTTATTACATTTTAAGTTCTACACTGTCTCACTCCTTCCTCAACCTGCACTAGAGAAGGCCACCATTTGACACAGATAGACAGATCTATGCATACACACATACACAAACACACACATAAAACCATACTACATATAAACCATTTGACACAGATTTAGAAATATATGTAAAACCATACTATGCATACTTCTGTGTATCAACTCTGTCTCTGAAGGTGGATAGCATCTTTCATAGGTCATTTGTAATTGATTTGACTATTTATAATACTCAGAATAACTTAATCATTTTTAGTTATTCTTCAAACAATATTGCACTTACTGTACATAATGTTCTCTTGGTTCTGCTCATTTCACTTTTCATTATTCCATGGAAGTCTTTCCATGTTTTTCTAAAAATCAACCAGCTCATCATTTTTTATAGCACAGTAGCATTCCTTCAAAATTACATGCCACAAATTTTGCCATTCCCCAACTGGGGACATTGCCTTAATTTCCAGTTCTTTGTCATCACAAAGAGAGTTGCTATAAATATTTTAGGACATCTAGGTTCTCTTCCTTCTCCTCTTGGGAAACAGATCCAATAGTGGTATTGCTGTGTCAAAGGGTATACACAGTTTTATAACTCTTTTGGCATAATTTCGGATAGCTCTCTAAAATGTTTGGATCAGTTCATAGTTCCACCAACAATGTATTAGTGTACCAATTTTTCCACATCCCCTCCAATATCTATCATTTCCCCTTCTATCATTTTAGCCAATCTGAAAGGCGTGAGATATCTCAAAGTTGTTTAATTTGCATTTCTCTAATAAATAATGACTTAGAACTTTTTGTTCATATGACTATACACAGCTTTGATTTCTTCATCAAAAAACTGTCATCAATTATAAAAACTATTCATAATGACCAGGTTGAATTTATACCAAAAATGCAAAAATAGGTGAAGAAGGAATCCTACAAAAATTCTTTTTTAAACATGGTTTTGATACCTAAACCAATGAGAGCAAAAACAGAAAAAGAAAACGATAGACCAATTTTCCTAATGAAAACTGATGCCAAAAAAAAAATTTTTTTATACTACCGAAGAGATTAAGCAACATATCACAAAGATCATGTACTACGACCAGGTGTTATTTATTCCAGGAATACAGGGCTGGTTCACTAGTGGGAAAACTAAAGTGTAATTTGCCATATCAATAATGAAAGCAACAATTATCATATCATTGTATTGATAAATACAGAAAAGGCTTGACACAATATAACAAGCATTTCTATGAAAAACACTAGAAGTATAGGAATAAACGGAGCTTTTCTTAGTGATAAAACCAAGAGCAACCATTATTTATAATGGGGATAAACTAGAAGCTTTCCCAGTGACATCAGGAATAAAGCAAGGAAGTCCATTTATCACCACTATTATTCAATATTGTACTAGAAAAGCTAGCTATAGCAATTAGACAGGAAAAAGAAATTGAAAGAATAAGAATAGGCATGAGGAAGCAAAATTATCACTTTCTGCAGATGGTATGATGGTATACTTAGAGAACCCTAAATAACCAACTAAAAAAACAGCTGAAACATTAATTTTAGTAAAGTTGCAAGATATAAAAGAAGTCTACATAAATCAGCAGGATTTCTATATACTACCAACAAAAAACTGCAAGAAGAGATTTCTAGCAGGTGAAATTATATTTCAAATACTCTGCTGACAATATAAAATTCTTGGCTGTCTACCTGTGAAGACAAACCCAGGAACCATGTGAACAAAATTGCAAAAACTTTTCACATAAATAATGACAGAACTAAAAAAAATTCATTGCTCATGAGAAGGCTGAACCAATACAAAAAAATGGTAATTCTACCTAAAAATTAACTTACTTACTCAGTGCCACATGCCATACTAATCAAACTACCAAAGAATTATTTTATAGAGCTAAAAAACATCATGACAAAATTCATCTAGAAAAACAAAGTTTTCCTGCTAGGAAAATTAAAAAGCAGTATGGCAGAAACTAGGCATAGACCAATATCTCACTCTGTATACCACCTCACATATATACCAATATCTCATCTTGTATACAGTCAAAATGGATACATAATTTAGACAAAGTGAGATATCTGCAAATTAATGTAGCATGGGAAAATTTACCTGTCAGACCTATGGAAAAGGGAAGAGTTCATGACCAAACAATAAAAAGAGAGGATCATGGGAAGGAAAATGAATAACTCTGATATCAAATTAAAAAGGTTTCGCAAAACAAAAGCAATGTAGCCAAAATTATAAGAAAAGCCTGAAACTGTGGGAAAAATTTTACCTCAAGTGTCTCTGATAAAATCCTCATTTCTCAAATGAGCCACATTTATAAAAATTAAGAGTCATTCCCCAATTGGTAAAAGGATGTGAACAGGCCAGTTTTTAGAATTAAAAAAAAAAAAGATATAAACAGGCACATAAAAAAAAAGTTCTAAATCACTACTGATTAGAGAAATGAAAATCAAAATAACTCTGAGATACCAACTCACACCTATCAAATTGGCTAACATGACAGATAAGCAAAAAGACAATGTTGGAGAAGATATGGAAAAATAGGGACACTAATGCATTGTTAGTGGAGTTGTGAACTGGTCCAATCATTCTGGAGAGAGAACTATGCCCAGAAGGCAATCAAACTGTGCACATCTTTTGACCCACTACTATCACAAAATCTGAATCTCAAAAAAATCAAAGGAAAAGGACCTCTACATACAAAACTATTTATAGCAGCTCTTTTTATGGTGGCAAACAATAGCAGCTTGAGGGGATGCCCATCAACTGGAGAATGGCAGAACAAGTTATGGCATATCAATGTGATAGAATACTATTGTGCTATAAAAAATGATGGATAGTTTCAAAAAAAACCTGGGAAGAACTGATGCAAAGTGAAATGAGCAAAACCAAGAGATCACTGTACAAAGCAACAGCAGTACCATAATGATGATCAACTGTGAAAGACTTGGCTATTCCAATCAATACAATGATCCCAGACAATTGCAAAGGACCTATGACGAAAAATGTTATTTACCTCTAGAGAACTTAAGAACTCAGAGTACAGATTGAAATAGAATTTCTTCACTTTATTTTTCTTGCTGTTTTTTTTAACAACATGGCTAACATGGAAAATGTTTTGTACAACTTTAACATGTATAACTGATACACTGCTTTCCTTCTCAATTGGTAGGACAAGGGCTAGATGGAAGGAGAGAATTTGCAACTCAAAATTTCTAAAAAATAAACATTAAAAATATTTTTTAAAAAAATCTAAAACTAAAAATCAATTTTAAATGGCCTCATATAAGCAGTTCAGAGTTTGCATTTTATTCACTAGGTAGCAATGAAGGTGTCTGAGAGAAGAAGAATATTATATTTTGAATGATTTTTGGTAGAAAGTCCCATTTGACGGATTATCACTTTGTCCTCAAAACTAGTTCCTTCTTTTGACTTCCTTTATTAATGGTATATCCTGGGGGGGGGGGGGGCCAGGGACCTGAGACCTTGAGGCCATATGTAGCTTTCTAGGTCTTTCTGTGCGGTCTTTTGATGGAGTCCACATTTCACAGAACAAATACTTTTTATTAAGGGGATTTGTTCTGTGAAGTTTGGATTCAAACAGCCTCACCTGGGGACCTAGAGGGCCATATGAGGCCTTGAGGCTGCAGGTTCCCCACCCATTATTCATCCTCTCACTCTATAACTCAGGTGGGAAACTTGAGCTATTGTGACATCTTCTTTGCTTTCCATCCCACATCCAATCAATTGTTCCAGTCTTCTGGGTTTTTCATTGGAATTGGCTCTCACATCTTTTGCTTCTTTTTACTGCCACCAGAGTTGAGACCCTGACTTTCCCCAAGCTTGAATTATAGCCAACACCCCCTATTTTCTTTCACCTCTTATGTTTCCTGACCACTTTCACCAGATAAATCCTCCTAAGAAACACCTGTGATTTTCCTCTCTCAGAGACCTTCACTGCTACCTAGTGAATAACTGTAATAAATAATACTGCTCTATCAAACAAAATTTTGCTTTAGCAGCTCAGGAATTTTTTGCAAAGCATATTTCAAAAGAGATTAAAACCATTCAAAATATGTTCATTTTCATTAAAAGCTTCAACCCATAAAGTCTGCTTTTAAAAGGGTTGGCCAAGACTCACAAATTACAGTTAACCCCATGTGATGTTCTGACCACTTCGCCAATAACATTTGAGCTGAGGCCTTCCAGATCTATAAAATGAGACCAAAGGCTGCCAAATGCCCAGCCCATAATAATCTTTTAGAATCAATGAGAGCGGGCCAGTTGGGTCTATAGCTTCTTTTTGGTCCCCGAACCAATTTCTATTTCCATTTCATGATGGTTTGTAAAAAGACTACTTCTGCCTTTTTACATTTGTTGATAACTGTGCCCTACTACAATTTTGGTAAAACATTTTATAATTTTGTTAAAAGTTCCACGTGGCAGAGAAATATGCATACTCTATTGCTGTCTCCTTTAAAAGACTCCATATGTATTTTATCTCTGATTTCTTTGGAAATTTATTCAGTTCCATATTTCTCTTTTTGTTTATCTTTCTGTTAGACCTATTCAAAACTAAAAGAGGAATAATGGAGTTTCCTGTCACTACTGAGTTACAAATCTATGGCTTCTTGAAGCCCTGATAATATTTCTTTTATGAATGTGGATGCTAAAGCATTTGGAACATCTAAGTTTATTACTGATGTTTGTTGTCTATGAATATATCAGTATGATTCAGTTTCCTTATCTATCACTTTTTATGTTGTGAATGTTTTGCTTTGTCTGACAGTATGACTCTGATACTATGAGGGCAACTCTTTTTCGGATTCACTTGACGCATCGTAATTTAAAAAAAAAAAAAAACCCTTCCATCCCCCCCTCAGTTTTATTTTCTGGGTTTTTTTGTTGTCTTTTTTTATGTGTTTCTTATAAGCATCACATTACAGGGTTTTGTTTTCTTATCCAATCTGTCATTCTTAAGTGTTACCGGGTTGCTTGATTCATTCACGTTTAAAGTTATAAGCGGTTCATGTTTTCCTATATCTATCTCTAAAATTGGGTTTTTTCAAACTATTTTTCTTCTGCTGTAAACATAATACTAGCATCCTACATTAGTACTATAGTATGTTTTTTTAAAGTGGTCTTGGGGGCAGCTAGGTGGTGCGGTGGATTGAGCACCAGCCCTGAAATCAGGAGGACCTGAGTTCAAAGCCGGCCTCAGGTCAAACACTTGACTAGTTGTGTGACCCTGGACAAGTCACTTAACCCCAACTGCCTAAAAATAAAAAAAATTAAAAAATAAAATAAAGTGGTCCTGTTCCCACTGGCTATCTTCCCCTCATCTCTAATCTCCTCTTCTCCTTTGTTACCACTTTCTCTTTAGAATTCTGTTTATTGATTCCTCTCTCCTGCTTTTATTTGGTTATATATATAACATTATTATCTATTATGCATAATTCAATATGTATTATTATATATTATAAATACATATTATTTGGTAATACACAGAGACACACACACACATTTCCACCTCTTTTTGTCTGGTCTCTCTCTTGTCCTCTGTAATCTTCATAAAATCAAAGCTTCCCGGGTATCCAAGTCTTAGTTCTCCCTCCAGGCACTTTTTGCCAGCATTGTAGGGATTGCACAATGAAATGTGCTTGAAGGAACCATATATAAAATACAATATTTAATATGTACATATCAAATAACATAGGATCAAGAGCAAAGGTTCTTAAATAGTTATTGTGGAATAATAAGGAATAATTGTGGAATAATAATAATCATAACTTTTGGCAATCTGATAAAGACTTCAGAATAATAATTATTATTATTTATTGGTCCCTTCTCAGAATAATATTTCAAATGCATAAAATGCATAGGATTACAAAGAAAAGAACTATATTGAATTATAATTATCGAAAGATGTTTTAAAATATAATTTTCAAGATTTCTGGGAGTCAAGGTAGGAGAATAAGCAGGAAATGGCCTGAACTCTCCCAAATTCACTTCCATCAACTATAAAATAGTACCTCAAAATAAATTCTGGAAAGGTAGAACCAACCAAAAAAACTGGGTGAAATAAATTTCCAGTCCAAGACAACTTTGAAGGAAGGCATGAAAGGACTGTCTCACTTGTGTAAAAAAGCAGCACAGTCTAAGGTAGGCAATGCCCTGGCGAGCCAGCAGCAAACACTGCCTCAAGAAGCCAGGAGGAGGCACTAAGCTCCAGTGAAGGTCAGTGACCAAAACCAGTCCTCCTTCTCTACAAGCCAAAATGGAGCAGCAAGCAAGCAACCAGGACCCCTCCCCCACCCCCCAAGCCCCAGTACAGCACCAGGACCCTCCAGCAGGCACCAGCATAGTACCAAGCAAAAGGCCAAGCCCCTTACCCCTGTATCTGCAGCACAACACCAGGCAAATGGCCTGGCCCCAGGCTAGGACCAGGCCCCACCACAGGTGAGATATAATACCAGGCACCCTCTCCCAAGGTCCCCACCTCCAGCCCCCCCCTCCTCCAATTAAGGGCCCCAGGGCAACTCTAGGCAAGATGCCAAGCACTCCTGGCTCTAAAGCCCCTGTAGTCCCTACACAACAGCAGGCTAGCAGCCAGAACCTGCAGTCCCTAGCACAAGAAGGTTGGGACAATGCCCCCTCTACCCTAGGAGCAGAGCTCAACTTCAACAAAAATGTGCTCGAAAAGATGAGCAAAAAACAGAACATGATTATATAAAGTTATCATGGTGACAAGATCAAAACAAACTCAGAAGAGGTCAATAATATTAAAACACCTACATTCAAAGCCTCAAACTAAAATGAGACTTGCACTCAGGCCCAAAAAGAACTGGAAAAGTTCAAAAAGGACTTCAAAAATCAGGGAAGTAGGAGAAAAATTAGAAAAAGAAACTAAAATTATGCAAGAAAATCATGAAAAAAGAGGCAACTTGTTAAAAGAACCACCAAAAAAATGGAAAAAGATATATAAAATTATACTGAAGAAAACAATTTCTTAAAAAGTAGAATTGGGAACAGGTGGGGGGTGGAGCCAAGATGGCGGAGTGAAAGCAGTGACTCGCTTGAGCTCTCCCCCAAACCCCTCCAAATACCTAAAAAAAATGGCTCTAAACAAATTCTAAAGCAGCAGAACTCACAAAAAGACAGAGTGAAACAAATTTCCAGCCGTAGACAACCTGGATGGTTGATTGGAAAGGTATATTGCACTAGGCTGGGAGAGGAGCGCAATTCGGCATGGGCGTGCAGGCCACAGCGAACCTAGAGCAGGCCTCTGAGGACTGAATCCTGGGCAGCTGTGGCGGTTTCCAGACTTCTCAACCAATGAATACCAAAGACAACTTGGAAGGTCAGTGGGAAAAGTATGTGACTGTGGTGAGAGAGAAGCTAGGTCTCAGTCGCAAGTCCGGGGCAGCAGCAGCCTCCTGAGCTTCCGGCTCACAGACTGAGGGAGAATCAAGTGGATGATCAGAGGGACATTGCAGGGATCTCTTTGCCAGTGCTGAGGCATTTGGAATCTCTTGCTTTGCCCATACTTGGATCTGGGTCACAGTTCTAAGTGGTGGTCCTGGGGAGAGGAGGAGTGCTGGAGTGGTGGAGCTTGTTGCGGCTGCAAAGAGGAAACACCTCACTCCTTATCATACCACCTTGGAAGAACTGAAAATTTACAGGTCCCTAGAAGTAGCTCTGAAAACAGCTGTACAACCTCCTGAAGCGTGAGACAGTACATTCTCCACATTGGAAGCAGACTCTTACCTTAAGAGTTTAAAACTCAACTAATTGGCTGGGATCATGAGCAAACCTCCCAAAAAGAGTCAGACTATATTATCTTACTTTGGTGACAAAGAAGATCAAAACATACAACCAGAAGAAGACAACAAAGTCAAAGCTCCTACATCCAAAGCCTCCTAGAAAAATATGAATCAGTCCCAGGCCTTGGAAGAGCTCAGAAGGGATTTTGAGAAGCAAGTAAGAGAAGTACAGGAAAAACTGGGAAAAGAAATGACAGAGATGCAAGAAAATCATGAAAAACAAGTCAACAGCTTGCTAAAGGAAACTCAAGAAAAACTGCCCTGACATTTTAGAACCAGAGGGCAAAATAGAAATTGAAAGAATATACTGATATCCTCCTGAAAGAGATCCCCAAAGGAAAACTCCAAGGGCTACTGTAGCCAAATTCCAGACTTCCCAGGTGAAGGAGAAAAATATTAGAAGCAGTCAGAAAGAAACAATTCAAGTATTGTGGAAACACAATCAGGATAACACAAGATTTAGCAGCTTCTACATTAAGGGACCGCAGAGAATGGAATATAATATTCCAGAGGGCAAAGGAGATAGGATTACAACCAAGAATCACCCACCCAGCAAAACTGAGTATAATCCTTCAGGGGAAAAAAATGATAATTCTGTGAAATTGAGGACTTTCAAGCCTTCTTTTTGAAAAGACCAGAGTTGAATAGAAAATTTGCCTTTCAAATACAAGACTCAAGTGGAACGTGAAGAGGTAAACAGGAAAGAGAAATCATAAGAGACTTATTAATGTTGAACTGTTTACATTCCTGCATGGAAAGATGATATTTATAACTCATGAGACCTTTGTCTCTTTAGAGCAGTTGGAAGGAAAAAATTACATGTATGTATATAGGTAGATAGATACAGGGCACAGGGTGAGTTGAAGATGAAGGGGTGATATCTGGAGAATCAAATTAAGGGGTGAGAGAGCATTATACTAGGAGAAGGAGAAAGGGAGAGGTAGAACAGGGTAAATTATCTCACAAAAAACAGAAAAGAAACGGCTCTTAGAGTGGAGGGGAAACAGGCGAAAGTAAGAGGGAATGAGTGAAACTCAACCTTATAGGATTTGACTTAAGGAGGGAATAACGTACACACTCAATTGGGTATGGAAATCTGTCTTACCCTACAGGAAAATGGGGGGGACGACAAGAGAGCAGGGAGATGATAGAGTGGAGGGCAAATTGGGAAAGGGGGTAATCAGAAGGGACAGGATCAAAAGAAAGAATAGAATAAATGGGGGGGTGGCAGGATAGGATTATGGGAAAGAGAGTTAGTTTTTCACAGCATGTCTACTATGGAAGTGTTTTGCATAACTCCATATGTATAACCCATATTGAATTGCTTGCCTTTTCAATGAGGGTGAGTGGGGAGGGAGGAAGGGAGAAAATTTGGAACCCAAAGTTTTAAAAACACATGTTTAAAAAAAATGTTTTCACATGCAACTGGGAAATAAGAATTACAGGAAATGGGGTACAGAAATCTATCCTGCCCTACAGGAAAACAGAAGGGGAAAGGGATAAGAGAAGGGGGGAGAAATAGAAGGGAGGGCAGACTAAGGGAAGGGGTATTCAGAATGCATGCCATCTTGAGCTGGGGGGAGGGGGGAGATGGGGTGAAAATTTGGAACTCAAAATCGTGTGGAAATAAATGCTGAAAACTAAAAATAAATGAATTTATTAAAAAAAAAAGAAAAACAAAACAAAAAAAAAAAAGTAGAATTGGCCAAATGGAAAAGGAGGCAAAACAGCTAACTGAAGAATATAATTTCTTAAAAATTAGAACTGGACAAGAGGAAGCTAATGACTCCATGAAACCTCAAGAATCAATAAAACAAAATCAAAATAATGAAAAAATAAAAGAAAATGTAATTATTAGATTACCTGAAAGTCATGATCAAAAAAAGGATCTGGATATAATACTTCAAGATATTATCAAAGTAAACCACCCTGAAATCCTAGAACCAGAGGGTAAAATAGACATTAAAAGAATCCACTGATCATCTCACGAAAGAGATCCGAAAATGAAAATTCCCAAGAACATTACAGCCAAATGCCAGAACTCCCAAAGCAGGGAGAAAATATTGCAAGCAGTCAGAAAAACAAACAAACAAAAAAACAATTAGAGGTACAGTATTTTTTTTTAAGGCAATTGGGGTCAAGTGACCTGCCCAGGGTCACACAGCTAGAACGTATCAAGTGTTTGGTCTGAGGCCAGATTTGAACTCAGGTCCTCCTGACTTCAGGGCCGGTGCTCAATCCACTGCGCCACCTAGCTGCCCCTACAGTAAGTATTACACAGGATTTGGCAGCTCCTACATCAAAGGATCTGAGAATATGGAATTATTTTCTGTAAAACAAAGGAGCTTGGACTACAACCAAGAATCACCTATCAGGAAAACTGGGGATAATTCTTGAGGGGGAAAAAAATGGTCAATCAATGAAATAGAGGACTTTCAAGGTTTCCTGATGAAAAGACCAGAGCTGAACAAAAAAAAAAAAAAATGATTTTCAAACACCTGACTCACGAGAAGTGTAAAAAGGAAAGGGAAAAACCCAAGAGATTCTTTAAGTCTAAACTGTTAGCATCCCTACACATGAATATGACACATGTAACTCTTTAGAACTGTATCACTACTAGTGCACTTAGTAGTATATATTGACAAAGAGAGAAGGATCAACAGGAGAAAACAGGATGGAGGGAATACAATTAGTAATGAAAACTGTGAATGTGAATGGGATGAACTGGCCCATAATATGGAAGCAAATAGTAGAGTAGATTAAAAACCAGAATTCTAGAATATGTTGTTTATAAGAAACACACTTGAAGCAGTGAGAAAACACAAAGAAACAAGCAAAATATATTATGCTTCAGCTGAAGTAAAAAAAAGGACCATAATCTCAGACAAAGAAAAAGCAAAAATAGATCTAATTAACAGGAATAAGAATGGAAATTACATCTTGCTAAAAGGTACCACAGACAATAAAGTAATATCAATACTAAACATAAACACTCCATGTAGTATATCATCCAAATTCTTAAAAAAGAAGCTAAGTGAGCTAAAGGGGGAAATAGTAAAACTATATAGTGGGGGACTTCAACTTTCCCCTCTCAGCACTAGATAAATCCAACCACAAAATAAATAAAAAGTTGAGGAGGTGAACAGAATTTTAAATATGATAGATCTCTGGAGAAAACTGAATGGAGATAGAAAAGAATATACCTTTTTCTCATGGCATCTATATAAAAATTGACCATGTATTAAAATCAAAGGCAGAAATATTATATGTATCCTTTTCAGATCATAATGCAATAAAAACTACATTCAATAAAGGTTAGTGGAAAGATAGACTAAAAATTAATTGGAAACTAAACAATCTAATCCTGAAGAATGAGTGGGTCAAAGAACAAATCACAGAAACAATTATTTCAATAAAGAGAATGACAGCAATGACACAACATACCAAAATTTATGGAATGCAGTCAGAGCAGTATTTAGGGGAAATTTTACTTCTCTAAATTCTTACATCAACAAAATAGAGAAAAGAGCAGATCAATGAGTTGGGCATGCAACTAAAGAAACTAGAAAAAGAACAAATTTAAAATCCCCAATTAAACGCCTATGAAAATGGTCTCTCAATAAAAAGAACAGAATAAAAATAAAAGGACAGTTAGTGAGGATTGATGCCTGGAGTAAAAAAAGGAGTTAAGTGAACATTGAAGAGTTCAAGTCACCTAGCTCAAAGAAACTACATTCTAAATTGGTGAAGAGGCAGATATGATTGCTGAGTTATTACCAGTAATCAGTGAAAAATACAGAGAATTTGGAAGGCTATGCAGTATTAGGAAAGGGTAAATCCTGTCCTGATTTTCAAAAAGGAAAGAAAATGGAAATGAAAAGCCAACTTATCATTAAATTAATTACTGACAGACTTCTAGAACATGTTACTGAACACTGAAAACAGATCACGTCAATCTAACTTCTTAATTTCCTGATGGGTTTTCTAAATTGTCAAATTAAGTTCATTCAGTAAAGCATTTGTTAAACACTCTCATACTTTTCTTGGGGAAAAGATGGAGAGATGTAAGCTAAACAATGGCACAGTTAGGCAAATTCAGAATTTGGTTGTGTGGCTAGAACTAAAGAGTAGCTATTAACAGGAATGTATCAACTTATAAAAAAGTTTCCAGTGAGATGCATGCTTTGGTCCTTTGCTACCAAATATAACAATGACTTAGGACTGGTTTTCAATTCTGTTCCTTATACTTACAAGCTCTGTGACCTTGGACAAGTAATTAAACATCCCTAGGTTTTCTGTCAAGTGAGAAGACTGAAGAATATGGTTTTTGAGGTTCCTTTCAATTCAAAACTGTGGCGAGACCCTACATAAACAAAGGACCTGGAACCCATGGTCCTGCCCTCCAAGCAAAGAGGAAGAGGATACTGATGAAATGAGTGTACCAGGAAAATTTAATCTTGCAGGATAATGAGATTTCCCAATGACGAATTTCCTAGGAAAGGAAGGCATGATGCAGAAGCTTAAAGAAATTCAAAAGCAGTGTAGGTGGTACAGAATGGGAGAAGGCTATGATGTGCCCCCGACCCCACCTCCTTAAACAGAAGCGCTGAAGCCCAAGGCCCAGCCCTCCATTCCAAAAGTCCAAGCAAAGGTAAAGAAAGTTCTGGTGAGATATGACTACCAGGCAGATTCAGTCCTGCATGATGAGATTTCCCAGTGATGAGTTTCTTAGGGAAGGCATGATGGAGAGGTATCCCTGTGGATAGTCAGACTTCACTGAACCAATTGTTACTACAATGGAGCTTACTCTTTATAAATAATCTCTCTTCAAATTGGATTCTGTGCTAGACTCCTCCATGATAGTGGCAAGTGGGCCTTGAATCACAAAGTCCTGAGTTCAAATTCAACCTCAGACACTTACAAGTGACCCTAGGCAAGTCATTTCACCTCTGTCTACCTCAGTTTCCTCCACTGTAAAATGAGGATAACAACAGTAACAAACTCCCAGGGTTCTTGTGAGGATCAAATGAGATAATATTTGTAAAGTGCCTGGCACTCCATAAATGTTTGTTTCCTTCCTTTTTTTCCTTCTGTCCTTGATTTTAAACACCAGAAGGGCAAAGTTCTCTCTGTTGTTACATCTTTTAAGGAATATATGATTTAGATATATGGACAGGAAACCCCTTGCTGAAGAACAATCTTGTGATTAAGTTTTTATTTACAGGATATTGCAAGACAGGAAATTCCACATAGAAATAAGAACCCTATTGAGGATAGAGGTTTCATACACTATTTACACAGTTCAAACTGTTCAAGTATGCATTAGTGCTACATTAAAAGTCACATTTAATTACGCCCAAAGGGTTATAAAGCCATGCATACCTTTGAACTAACAATACCACTACTAGGTCTGTATCCCAAAAGACAGAAAAAAGAAAAAAGAAAAGGATCTACATGTATATGGAATTGCTTGCCTTCTCAGTGTAGGGATGGGGGTGGGGAGGGAGGAAGGGAGAGAATTTGGAACTCAAGGTTTTAAAAACAAATATTAGAAGTGGATTTTACATGTAATTGGGGGAAAATAAAATACTAAATAAATTCATAAAAAATAAAATTAAACTCATATTTAAAAAAGAAGATCTTAGCAGAGAGACAGTAAGACAAAATTATACCAAGAACAAGGCATACAAGATTTGAAGATTTAACTATAAAAATCTAAAAGTTAAAGGTCCTAGGTGTGCCAAATTGAATCTGGAAGGTACAGCCATCAGACATAATCTTTAAGGGAGTATTGGTCAGTCACTGTGCTAAGCACTGGGAATACAAATGAAAAGCAAAAATATTCCCTGCCTTCAAGAAGCTGACTTCTTTTAAAAAAAAAAAAAAACAAAAATTTATCAGTCTTTTGTTTTTCACGTCACCAAAATTTCTCCCCATATTCCTCCCATTTTCTCTCCCAGAGAACCATTTTGATAACAAATAATATTTTAAAGGGGAAAAAATCAATAAAATTGATTAATACATCAAAAAAGTCTGAAAATATGTGCAAGAAGATTATGTTCTAGTGTTCTAGGGAAACAACCAATACATAAGACACTAGAAGCTACAAGGATCAGAAAAAAACTCCATTATGGTGCCAAAGCCAAGAATAAATGAGATTCTAAGAGAAAGAAGTGGACAGGCAAAGCACTCGAGGAATAAAGGATAGCTAATGCAAAGGCATGGAATCAGAAGATGGGGAATCATAAGTGAGAAACCATAAGCAGATCAGTGCTGCAGGACTAGTGTATGTGTGTAGAATAGAATGGAGTAATTTGCTAGAAGACTAGAAGAGTTGGAAGCTATTGGCTTGCAAAGAACTTTAAAAGCCAGAAAAGTTTATATTTAATCCTAGGGATAACAGGAAATCACTGGAGTTAAAAGGAGGCAGGAGTAAGGGAGAGAGGCAGTGTGACACAGTCAGACCTGGATAGAGCACTGGCCCTGAAGCTAGGAGCAGTTCAAATCTGGTCTCAGACCAAACACCTGACACTTACTAGCTGTGTGACCTTGGGCAAATCACTTAATCCCAACTGTCTTTAAAAAAAAAAAAAAAAAAAGAGAGAGAGAGAGAGAGAGAGAGAGAGAGAGAGAGAGAGAGAGAGAAAGTCTAGTTCAGT